>NC_058404.1:81262274-81591724 GCF_002201575.2 Neomonachus schauinslandi
TCTTTCTTTCTTTCTTTCTTTCTTTCTTTCTTTCTTTCTTTCTTTCTGATTTCCTATTTCCCATCTTCCTTGTCCTCCGTGAAGCAGACTCACAGCATTATATTCCCATTGCTCATTCAACATATATTTGTTGAATGCTCAATCTGCACAAATTATGTGAATTACTTGTAAATAAAAACAAAGATGCCATGGTTCCATGGGCCCTGTATTCGTTTCCTAGGGCTACCATAACAATGTACAATAAACTAGGTGGTTTAAACAACAGAAAGTATTGTCCTGAGCAATGGAGGCTAGACGTCTGAGCTCAAGCTATTATCTACATTGGTTCCTTCTGAGGGAGAATCCGTTCCATGCTTCTCCTAGCTTCTGGTTGTTTGCTGACAGTCTTTGGCATTCCTTGACTTACAGATCTCTGCCTTCATCTGGACATGGCATTCTCCCTGTATGTGTGTCTGTGTCCAAGTCCCCCTTTCTCATAAGGACACTAGTCATATAGGATTAGGGGCCCACCCTACTCCAGGTGACCTTGTCTTAATAATTACCTCTGCCACAACCCTACTTCCAAATAAGGTTACATTCTGAGGTACTGTAGGTTAGGACTTCAACATATGAATTTGGGGGTGATACAATTCAATCCATAGCTCTTGAGGTCAAATTTCCTGAGCAACTATCCACTCTGCCCAATGAATAAATCAACTTTATTTCTATCTAAAGAATGAGAATAAATAAAGACAGAGTGATCACAAGAGTAGCCAGCTCTGAAATGCTGTAAGCTTTATTCTGTTCATGTTCTAGACAAGGATAACTTAAAATAAATGTTTTATGCAAAAGAAAGTAGGAAGGTTTCCTTGAGTATCTGAAATTTATTCACGTATGCTTATTGGGTATTGTTCTGGGCACTGAGGAGATAACAGTGAACAAAATGGACAAAACTCTCTTTGCTCATGAAGATTCCATTCCAATGAAGGGAGACAGGAAAAACAAATAAAAAAGTAAGTTACATAGTACTTGAGAAGTTGTCAAGTGCTATGAAGAAAAACAAGACAGAGTAAGAAGGGATGGGAGAATGCAGGATGTGGGGGCAGGGGCTGCACTTTTCAACAGGGGGATCAGGGAGGTCTCAGCCAGGAGGTGACAATTAAACAAGTTGTTGATGGACCATGAGGGGGCAAGTCACGGGGATAGCTGGTGAAGGAGTGTTGCCGAAAAGGAAAGAGTGGGATAAGAGTATGGCTGATGATTGGGGCGCCTGGGTGGCTCAGTTGGTTAAGCGATTGCCTTTGGCTCAGGTCATGATCCTGGAGTCCCTGGATCGAGTCCCGCATTGGGCTCCCTGCTTGGCGGGGAGCCTGCTTCTCCCTCTGACCCTCCCCCCTCGCATGTGCTCTCTCTCTCTCTCTCATTCTCTCTCTCAAATAAAATCTTAGAAAAAAAAAAAAAGAGTATGGCTGATGTGTTTAAGGAAAACAAAGAGGCCAGTATGGCTGGAGAGAGAGGATGAGTGTGGTCAGTGGATAAGGTCAAAGAGAAGTAAGGGGCAGATCATAAAGGGTCGTGTAGGATTTTAGCTTTTCTCCAAGTAAAGGAGGAAGCCATTGGAAGCTTCTGAGCCGAGGAGGGTTATGATCTGATTTGGGTTTTATCAGGATCACTCTGGTTCTAAAGGTAAAGGGGAGCTTTGCGCAGTGGCAATATTGTAGCCAATGAGGTTTATCTGAGGCACGATTATTGCTCATAAAGGTAAAGGGGACAGGGAGAGAAGCAGGGAGAAACACCAGGAAGCCATTGTGAGAGAACAGGTGAGAGATGCTGGTGGCTGAGCCCAGAGTGGTAGAAATGGAGGTGAGGAGAAGTATTTGGATTTTGGATATGTTTTGAAAGGAAGGCCAAAGGGGTTTGAGATGGATGGATGGAGGGTGTAAAAGGAAGGAGAGAAGCAAGGAAGCAAGGAAAGAAGGAAGGAAGGAAGAAATGATAACTACAGTTTTGACTCGGGTTAAATGGCAAATTCTCCTCACTTTTCATTGTTATCAATTATTCATTTTCTTCTAGGCAAGATGAAACATATTGAATAACTAAATCCAGAAATGAAAGAAACAGGTAATAAATTGCTTTAAATTTGAAATTTAAAAAATTCCCTGGAAAGATGCAATCAGCTAAGTCCAGAATGTGAGAAATTCCACAGGATGAAAAATCCAGGTTGTTCAATAAATAAATCGCAAGGAAGAAAAAAAGAAAAACAGGAAAGGTGAACCTATAAATTAAAAGATACTTACGACGCGTCTGGGTGGTGCAGTCAGTTAAGTGTCTGACTCTTGATGTTGGCTCACGTCATGATCTCAGGGTCATGAGATCGAGCCCCACGTCAGGCTCTGCACTAGATGTGGAGCCTACTTAGGATTCTCTCTGCCCTTCCCCTCCCTCTCTCTCCCCCTTTAAAAAAAAAAAGATACTGGGATGCCTGGGTTGATTAGTTGGTTAAATGTCTGCCTTCAGCTCAGGCCATGATCCCAGGATACTGGGACTGAGTCCCATATTGGGCTCCCTGCTCAGTGGGGAGCCTGCTTCTCCCTCTGCCTGCCGCTCCCCCCTGCTTGTGCTCTGTATCTCTCTCATCGTTCTCTCTGACAAATAAATAAAATCTTTAAAAAAAAAAGATACTTAAGAGATTTATCAATCAAATACAATGTGCAGACCCTGTTTGGATCCAACTGTATAAAAGAAAAAAAATAATGAGATGATCAGACCAAAACTGATTTATTTGATGATTGGTTACTTGATAATATTAAGGAATTATTGTTAACTGGGGGATATGATACTGGTATTATAGTTGGCTTTTTAAAAATAGTTATTTTTAATAGACATACTAAAATGTTTATAGATAAAACATGATGTCTAGGATTTCCTTCATCATAATCCAGTAGAGAAATGAAAGATGACCATAAATGGATGATTATTATTTGTTTTGCTATTTTCTCTACTTTTATGTATGTTAGAAATTTTACATAATAAAGAGTAAATGAGTACAAAAATAAATAAATACATCCATACAATGTTATGTCAGTACATTAAAAATTGGTAACATGAGCTGCCTTAGGAAAAGGATGGCTGGGAGCAGGAATGAGGGAGATTCTTCCCTGCCTCCTCTGTTGTATCTTTCGACTATCAAACCATTGAAAAATACTGTCTATTAAAAAATACAATCAAAAATTAGTTAACCTGCCCTGGCAGGTGTGTGGAAGAAGCCGCAGCTTGTAGAGAAGAAACGTCCCAGGACAAGCTGCTGATTATTTTCTCCCTGAGTCTCCCTGTTCTGATCTGCTAGCCTCAGGTTGTCTCATGACTCCTCATTCTGAGGCAATGCTTAATTCAGCAGAATATAAGCCAAAATTATAATGACTCAGAGAATAGTACCCCTGAGTATTAGAGCACATATCATTCTGAAGCAAATTTTTCCATGCAAGTTTCATCGGCTCAGTTCAAAAACAGTGCTTACATTGCAGGAAACTGTGGACTACTATTAACCTCTGATTTAGGATGGTGGTCTGTTTTCCTAATCTAACGGATAGGTTAATGTCCTTGTACTGTTGGTGAGCAGGTTAGGTTTCATGATATGACCACTATCTATATCGTGGGAGTAACTTTTATTCATGAAATGAACATATCATATCTTATCTAAATGATAAATATATTTTATTTTATGTAAGATGTCATGCTCCATAACTTTGCAGGGTACTTGTTGTACATTAATCATAAAGTCTTTTGAACTTCTAACACTCAGAGACCAATTTCAGGGACATCTATTAATCCAAAGGGTCTTCCGTGACACTCTCCAAACTCTAAGACTTGAACAAATAGCTTTTTCAGAAAGGTGTGAGTAAATTACTTTCCTCACCCTTTTGGGGAGTCTAAAATCAGCTGAACTTTTACATTTTAATTCCTTCGTCTAGGAATCTAATCATGGAATAAGGAAAGTTGAATAGACTGATTCACATGAAAATTATCAGGGTTTTTTGTTTGTTTGGGTTTCTTTCCCAAATATTGGTCATCATCTAAGTTGCTGCCCCTATGATTTATGGCTGAAACTTTCATTTTCTACTTCAACCTTGGAAATCAGACATAAAAAACAAAGTGAGTAGGGGGCCCTGGGTGGTGCAGTTGGTTAAGCATCCGACTCTTGGTTTCAGCTCAGGTTGTGATCTTGGGGTGGTGGGATTGAGCGCCACGTCTGGCTCAGCGCTCAGTGCAGTCTGCTAAAGTTTCTCTCTCTCTCCCTCTGCCCCTCCCCATGTGCTCACGCTCGGTCTCTCTCTCTCAAAAAAAATAAGTCTTAAAAAAAAACACACACACAACAGGGGCGCCTGGGTGGCTCAGTCGTTAAGCGTCTGCCTTCGGCTCAGGTCATGATCCCAGGGGCCTGGGATCGAGCCCCACATCGGGCTCCCTGCTCGGCAAGAAGCCTGCTTCTCCCTCCCCCTCTGCCTTCTGCTTGTGTTCCCTCTCTTGATTATTTATTTATAAATAAAATCTTAAAAATAAATAAATAAATAAATAATTAAAAAACCACAAAAAAGCGAGTAGATTTCACACTTAGCTATATAGGTCAGTGTTTTTTGTGTGTCTAGAAGAGTCTTAGCATGTAACTTGGTAAAGAAATTATTAGGGTCTTACCTTCCAAAGATCACCGCACAAGTGTGTTAGTTACTGAAGCAAGTATAATGGCAAGAGTTCACATGTAAGAATCAAGGGTTCTGCTACTAACTACCTTTGTGAACTCTGGCTACCCTGCTTACACGTCTCTGACTTCTTCATGTATAAAGTGAGAGAGTTTGATTAGACAGCCTTTAAATGTGCTCTCAGTATTTAGAGTCCATAATTTTTAATATTTTAGAGAGAAGCACGTGAGAATCTATTAATTCGGGAGCTCTTACTTTTACCCTATCCTAAAATTATTTATGAACCTCTCACTTAATAAGGTGAGAATTGTTTTAAACACTATTAGTGTTAGGGCACCTGGGTGGCTCAGTCGGCTGGGCATCTGCCTTCAGCTGGGGTTGTGATCCCAGGGTCCTGGGATCGAGCCCCGCATTGGGCTCCCTGCTCAGCGGGAAACCTGCTTCTCCCTCTCCCGCTCCCCCGGCTTGTGTGCTCCCTCTCTCTCAATCAGATAAATAAATAAACATCTTAAAAAAAATAGGGGTGCCTGGGTGGCTCAGTCAGTTAAGTGTCTGCCTTCGGCTCAGCTCATGATCCCGGGGTCCTGGGATCAAGTCCCACATTGGGCTCCTTGCTCAGCAGGGAGCTTGCTTATCCCTCTGCCTGCCACTTAAAGTCTTCAAAAAAATTTAAAAATTTAAAAAAATAAAAATAAAAAAATAAACACTATTAGTGTCCACACAATATCCATTTTCCCCTCCTCCTTGCTAAGACCACTCTAATGTAATGTATGCCAATGCTGAGTTCAGCTACTATACTGTCACTTCATGTCCTCTCACCAATGGAAGCAGAAGTTGCTGAATGAGCCTTCCTGTAAAGCTCTTTCAAAGATGGTAGACTCTGCTAGCAAGTATCTTTCACACCTTGGCTCTTCTCCTCTTCCTGCCTGGAACTGGGACACAATACTAGAGGTGGAGCTGCCACCGTGTGAATACAAGGCAACAAGCACAGCTGAGCACAGAAGTGTATTTGTTTCCTAGGGCCACCATAACAGAGAACCAAAGCTGAATAACAAACTTGGAGCAGCAGAAACTTATTCGCTCATGGTGCTAGAGGCCCCACATCTGAAATCAAGATGTCAGGAGGGCCATGCTCCCTTGGCTCCCTTGGCTCTTCTAGATCCCTGGTGGCCCCAGGTATTCCTTTGCTCATAGCAACATAACTCCAATCCCTGCCTCTGTCTTCACATGACCATCTTCCTGTGTGTCTCTATCCACATTTTCCTCTTCTCAGAAGGACATAGTCATATTGGATCCTAATGACCTCATCTTAACTTGACTACATCTGCAAAGACCCTATTTCTAAATAAGGTCACATTCACAGGTCCTGGGGGGTTAGGACTTCAGCACCATTGTGTGTGTGTTGGGGGGGGGCGCAATTCAACCCATAACAGTCCCGATGGCATTCTGGAGCTACTTTATCAGCTCTGGATTTTCTACTTCTGAACTTACTACATGAGAAAGACAAAGCCTCCAATTTGTTTAAGCCTCTACTTATTCAGAGTTTTTTGCATTTAGAAGAGAACTCAACTCTATCTGACACAGTAACTTCAAAGCGAAGCCTGGCAATTACAAAATTATCTGACATAGGGAGCCTCCTTATTCAGAGAGGATAGTGGTAATTTCTTAAAGATAGAGACGATTATTCTTTTGTGAGAGAGTGGGGCAATTGGTGGGAACCTGTGCTCAGCTAAGATTTTTCCAGTCATAATTTAAAGATCAAATCTGTTTTTAAAATAGAGTTCACCAGATACTGAAAAGGTCAATGGGCCTGTATTCAGCAACCAGATTTAAGACCTAACCCTGCCCTGGACTGACACCTGTCTCAGATATTTCTTTATTAGTCACCACTATGTACCTCAAGGAATGAGAATACAAATGCAGCTTTTGTGCTTCAATTAGCAGAAGCACAGTTTACTTGTCTAACACAATCAGGTTCAATCTTATGATACTATCTTTCTGCCAGGTGAGGTGCTCAGAAATATATGTGCCAGAAAACACTTCAAGCAGCCAAGATTGAAATTTGTCTTAATTTTGAGAGAGTTGCTGAGTCCTTAGACCATTTTCAGGGCATCTGTACCAGGAACATAACCATGATTTATTCAGATTACTTATGGCTCCGTCACTGGGGACAAGCAATTACTCCTGTCATCTCTGTTAGTCAGAGTGCCCTGAATTGTTCATTTGACTGCTCAGCAGGCTCAGAAAGGCTGACATCAGAGTAAATAGATATTCCTATCACTTCTGCCTAAGAAATACAAGGGCATAGTTGGTAAGTCAGGACTTTCCAATCTTCCATCCAAGAAAAATATTTGAGTGCCTATCTTGTGTCAGACTAATGCCAGGCACTGAGGATTAAACAAATAAGACACAACCCCTACCTTCAAGGAGCCCACAGTTTAATTAGAGATAGGCAAATCAACCGATTTCTGCCTTCA
Organism: Neomonachus schauinslandi; assembly: GCF_002201575.2. NCBI lineage: Eukaryota > Metazoa > Chordata > Mammalia > Carnivora > Phocidae > Neomonachus > Neomonachus schauinslandi. Next base: position 81,269,428 of record NC_058404.1, read on the forward strand.
GTTCACAAGACACTGAAGTAAATGCTGAGATTGGTTGAAGAACTGATGTGAGGGAAGCATGCAGGCAGGGCAATTAGCTCTTCTCTGGGCAGAGTGAAGCTCCTGATTAAACTGGTGTCAAAAGTTAGACCTGCAGGTACACTAGGAGTTAGCCACGTGAGAGGGAAAAGCATATGCAAAGACTCAGAACTAAAGGAGCACATGACATAGTTGAGACCTGCACAGAGTTCAGTATGGTGGAGTATGAGGTGGAAAATATCAGTAAAAACAAATGAAACGTGGTCCACATTCTGAAGGCACTGGGGAGCTACTAGAACAGTGGTGAGTCAGACAGTTATAGGATCAGGTTTGTAGAAAGTGTCTTTCTGGCAATGGCATACAGACAGATCAGAACAGAGCAGGATCGGACAGGGAGAAACCAGTAGGAGTCGGCGGAAGAATGGGAGGGGGGGGGGGAGGGGGAGCAGCAGGAAAGGACTGAGAAGACACACTTAAGGAGTAAAATTGCCAGCACTTGATGAGTTATCGGATTTAGCAGGCACCCAAGAACGACACTAAAATTTATGGTTTAGTTAACTGGTGTGCATGGGTGTGAGGAGGTACTCTTACAGCTTAAAAGTTAGGAAATGGCAAAAATTGTTAATTCTCTTATATTGGTACTAAAAATCCATATTCAAATTTCATATTCATATTTAATAAAGTAACTCAGTTATGTTCCCTAATCAAATTTCTGATATAAAAACTATTTGGGGGCACCTGGGTGACTCAGTGGGTTAAGCATCTGCCTTCGACTCAGGTCATGACCCCGGGGTCCTGGGATCGAGCCCCGCATCGGGCTCCCTGCTCCGCGGGGAGCCTGCTTCTCCCTCTCCCTCTGCCATTCCCCCTGCTTGTGCTCTCTCTAGCTCTCTCACACTCTCTCGGTCATATAAATAAATAAAACCTTTAAAAAAAACTATTTGAATTTTTTTAAACATGAAAAGCAAATTTACTTTAGAAACTAGATACTGATGAGGATGAATGATGAAAAAAAATTTGTAGAGTATAAAAGTCCTAATGTATGGAGCAGTAGTTCTCCATTATTTTGTATCTCAGTCTCGATAAGAGTCCCCTTCCACAACATCTTAAGATAAACTCTCAGAATAGCTCTTTGCTGAAAGGTCATCGGGACGGCAAAAGGAACACATGCTTGCTAACTACTACATGTGAGGGGGCCTGGGACATGGGGTCATGGGGACTAAAGGTGGCAATATTTACAGGTAACCAAGCACAGGTCCCCGTGATTGATGGCTACAACAGGAAGACTATGAACCAAAATCCATTCTCTACTTTGTTCTCTGCACAAGGCTGCCCAGCTAGACTGCATTTCCCAGGCTTCTTTGCAGTTAAGTGTTGCCCCGTGACAATATTCACCGAAGGAACATGAGCAGAACTAATGAGTGCCACTTCTAAATCTGGGCCCTATGATATTGCAAAAATTCCTCCACATTTTCCCTTTCCTTCAAGCTGAACAAAAGTGACTGCACCCAGCAGATGAGAACAACGCCCTAGGGACAGCCATGGGAATAAGGCAGAGGGAGCTTGGGTCCCTGGGTGGCCACAGGGAGCGGAATTGCCAGCCTCCCTGCCCTGGACTGCTGTGAAGGAAAATAAACATTTTTGTTCTTTAAGCCACTGTACTGCCTGGTGTATCTGTTACAGCAGGCTTGTCTTTGTCACAAGGAACACAACGTTTTTTCTTTTTCCTTCTCTTCTCCAGCACAGCTATTTCATTTTTGCGGTATTGTCTTCCATGTGTGTAAATATTATAAGAGCTGTAAATGCAACTCTGTTATTCTCATTCTCGTATCACAAGCATCTTCCAGGATCAAAATTATCTTCAATTATTTATTTTAAAATAAAAAATGAAATCACTCAGAGAAGATTAGTGCAGGGCAAAAAAGTTTGGGTTCTTTGCGATTCTCCCTTTTTGTAATGACTGCTGTAGCCACAAGTGTATGTAGTGAATAGAGAATGTTGGAGGTTGTAACACCATCAGGATGGCAATATAGGTCATTCCCGACTTCATTTCCCTCACAGGAAGAACAGTTAGCAACTGTCCATAGACAAGATACCATCGTGAAAATCCCAGAACCTGGGGAGGAAGCTGAAGCAGGCCCCTTGACCACAGAGACTGAGAAGGACAGCATAAGAAGGTAAGAGAGATGGCTACCCTCTGGCTACATTGTTTGCCCTCAGGTCAACACAGTGCTGCATGGAAAGGTCCCCCTAGACCTAGGGTTTCACCAATGGGTAAAGAGAGCCTAAGATGGACATTCAGCACACCACCAGTTGCAGGACGCATCCCAGGAGGCCCACTCAGGTCTTGCCTGACAGAAATCAAGGGGGGGGGAATCCATGAGGCTTGACTTCTGGAGATCAGAGAGAGACAGAGAAGGGGAGTGGGGTTTATAGCACCCAGCACTGAGATCTTGGCAAACCACATTCTTGCAGTGGCCTCTGAGCAGAGATCCCAGGCAGCTTCTCTGCCCATCTGCAGAGCTGAGCTGGTAGCCCTTTCTGGCCAGAGGGCCCAATTTCTAGTTCTGCCTGATTTGAGTTTCCAGGGAATAAGCCATACTGGCCCTGGAACCCATTCTACCACCCCATGCAGATAGGAAAGCAAACTCACAACACTGCCCAATTGCTGAGCATAGCCTCCAGTCCCTGCCTCTCCAAGAAGCCTGGGCAGAGGATATGGGCAGTTACAGAGCCCATCCTACAACCCTGTTAGGTCAGAGAGTCAAGCCAGCAGACTGGACCAACTGTTAAGCATAGCCTTTGACCCCACATAAGCAGGGAGCCTAAACAGTGACCCTGGGCAGCCTTGGAGCCTAGCCTACAGTACCACCAAGCTGCAAAGCCCAGCTGACAGCCCTACTGTAGGAATTTAAACATTTCACTATAAAAAATCAGCTAAGCATAGAAGAATACAGTAATGCAGAAAATGAAGAACAAAAAAGCTATAGAGCACATAGAAAACAAGTAACAAAATAACAGAAGTAAACCACCAAGTGTGAATCACGAAGAAATAGAAAATTTTAACAGACCAAAAAGACATTGAATCAGTAACCAAAAACCTCTCAACAAAGAAAAGTTCAGGATTTAATGGCTTCACAATGAATTCTACCAAATATTTAAAGAAAATTTAATGCCAATCTTTTCTGAATGCTTCCAAAAATTGAAGACAGAACTCTCCCAAACTTATGAGGCCAGCATTATTCCAAAACCAAATGCAGATAAAGACACTAAGAAAAGAAAACTGCAGGCCAATATCCTTGATGAATATAGATGCAAAAATTCTCAACAAAATACTAGCAAACCAAATTCAACAGCACATCAAAAGCATCATACACCACAATCAAGTTGGATTCATCCCTGGGATGCAAGGATGGTTCAACATATGCAAATCAATGAATGTGATACAACACATTAATAAAATGAAATATAAAAATCACATCATCATCTCAATAGATGCAGAAAAAGTACTTGACAAAATTCAACATCCATTCACGACAAAAACTCTCAATAAATTAAGTATAGAAGGAATGTACTTAAATATAATAAAGGACCACATATGACAATCTCACAGCAAAACCATACTCAATGGTGAAATCTTGAAAACTTTTCCTCTAAGATCAGGAATAAGACAATGGGGCCCACTCCCAACATATTCCACATGGTACTGGAAGTCCTAGCCAGAGCAATCAGTCAAGTAAAAGAAATAAAAGGCAACTAAATCAGAAAAAAAGTAATATTGTCTTTGTTTGCAGATGATATGATCTTATACATAGAAAATACTAAAGACTCCACCCGTATCTTACACTACTCACAAACATTCACTCAAAATGGATTAAAGACTTAAATGTAAAACCTGAAACCATAAAACTTCTAGAAGAAAACATAAGAGAAAAGCTCCTTGACATTGGTTTTGGCAATGATTTTTTGGATATGACACCAAAAGCACAAGCAACAAAAGCAAAAATAAGTAAGAATGGTTATATCAAACTAAAAAAGAAACAATTGACAAAATAAAAAGGCAACTTTCAAAGAATGAAGGAAAAGAGTTGCAAACCACATATCTGATACAATATCCAAAATATACAAGAAACTGTACAACTCAATAGCAAAAAAATTAGATAATCTGATTTTAAAATGAGCAAAGGACCTGAATAAAAAATGTTTCCAAAGAAGATATTCAAATGGCAAATGGATACATGAAAAAATGTTTAACATCATAATGATTAGGGAAATGCAAATCAAAACCATAATGAGATATCATCTCACACCTGTTAGAATGACTATTCTCAAAAAAGACGAGATTTACAAGTGTTGGCAAAGATGCGGTGAAAGGGAACCCTTGTGCACTGTTGGTGGGAATGCAAACTGATAGAGCCTCTAAGGAAAACAGTATGGAGGTACCTCAAAAAATTAAAAATAGAACTACCATATGATCCTGCAATTCCACTTCCAGATATATACATCCAAAAGAAATGAAATCACTATCTGGAAGAAATATCTAGACCACCAGTTCATTGCAGCATGATCTACAATAGCCAAGACATGGAAACAACCTAAGCGCCCACTGATGGATGAGGAAATGTGATTTTATGTATACACACACACACACACACACACCAGAGTATTATTCAACCATAAAAAAAGAAGAAAATTGCCATTCGTGACAACATGGATGAAACGTGAGGGCATTTTCCTAAGTGCAATAAGTCAAATACAGAAAGACTCATACTATATGAACTTATATGGGAAATCTAAAAAACCGACTTACAGAAACGGAGAGTAGATTGGTCATTGCAGAGAGGGCAGGGAGGGAGGAATGGATAAAGGTAGTATAAAAGGTGCAAAGTTCCAGGTAAAAATGGGGCACCTGGCTGGCTCAGTCGGTAGAACATGTGACTCTTATTCTCAGGGTCTTGAGTTCAAGCCCCACACTGGGCATAGAGCTTACCTTAAAAAAAAAAAAAAAAACTAAAGGGAGAGAAAAAAAGATAAATAAGTTCTGGGGATGTAATGTACAGCACGGTTACTACTATTAGTAATATTGTATTGTATATTTGAAAATTGCTAAGAAAGTAGATCTTAAAAATTCTCAACACAAGCACAAATTGTAACTGTGTTAAGTGATGGGTAGTCTTAACTAACCTATTTTGGCAAACACTTCACAATATATACATACATCAAATCATCACATTGTACACCTTAAATTTACACGATGTCATATGTCAATTATATCTCAATAAAACTAGAAGAGTAAAATAGACTTCTAAAGAGAAGGTTGGAGTTGCAGATTGTGAAGCAGACCATTTTTAAAATATCAGTTCCTCAATAGCTGATTCGTCTAGTGGAACCTCTAGAAAACCTGACTCCCTTTCACCCAACAATGAATTACTCTTCCCAAAACAGCCCAACTTCCTAAGTGGAAGTTGAAATCATCCTAAAAGCAACAAGAATTTTCCTGGAGAGCAAGTGCCCAATTGTGATTTTTTTCCTTAATGGAAGAACAATGTGTACCTTTAGTTTTTTGACACCTGAAAGATTTGTGATTTTGTTTTCTTGAGAAGCTTAGCAAGAAATTAGTTCAATTTAGTATGATTTCAAAATAGTAGGCATTATTAAAATATTCTAGATAATATGGCAATTTAAGGATGCGACAGGATTAGACTAGAAGTCAGTTAGGTCTTATAGAGTAAGTAAACCAAGCAAACCGATTTCAAATCAAGCTAAAATCATTTAGTAAGCACCTAAAGTATGCAAACCACATCTCAGATACTCTCCATCACCCGTGAGCTGTCTATTGCGGATGGAAGACGTATAACTGACTAATAAAAATTTATGGTAGAATAAAATGAACTCTATAATACTTGTATAAGCAAAGTACATTTGGGTCATCTTGGAAGAAGAAATTAATTCGATAAATGTTGAAGTAGGGGGAAGAGGAGGAAACTGTCCAACAGCAGAAAATAAAATCAGTGTTTACCACCCCCCCCCCCAACAATTCCCATTTCTCAGCCCCTGAGCCCCACCTTCCTCTGGGATATTTGAGAAAAAGGATGTTTGCCTCACATTTGTTCCTGAGTCACCCTCTTTGCAGCTGCTTCTGTGAGTCACTTGCTCCTCTCCGTTACCCTCAGCTCTGCTTGGATTCTCCATCCTGGCCGCCCCCCTGGATGATCGGGGATTGCTGTTCTCATGACATAATGATGGTGTCCCTGGAAGGATATAAGATCACACTTCCTTTTGTTGCTTTTCTCTTTAATTTCCCACAACACCATCAATACAAAACATGTGCCTATTTGGTAGATTTAATTAAAGGATTGGTGAAAACCAGGGGCATTTGTTTATAATATAGGAGGATAAGACTTAAAATTGGATGACAAATACGATAATTCTCACAGCCCAAAAGGAAAAACCCAAAGTCCTTTACAGGCATCCTTTTGAGGAAATATCCTAATTCCTAACTTTGCTCTCTTGCTTGAAATCCAGCCTCCTCTTGCCCCTTCTAAGAATGGCTAAGTTCTTCAACCCTTCAAATGCAAATCCTTACTACTACTACTGTACGAAACCACCCCCCCCCCCCCCCCGCCCCTGGATGACTCAAGGACACAATAACTAGAGTAAAGCATTATTCCAATGGGGAGACTCAGGACAGCTGAGATGAGTGCTGAGCTGCAAGTCCAATGTGTCTTCTGAACTCTCTATGCCAATCTGCTGTGAACCCGGGCATCTTCATCATTCTTGCAGTTTTCCCAGTGGATTGCCATTGGACTGAACGTGTCTCACACTCCTTTTCTAGTAGAAACAATACTTTTCAAAGATGGTATACTCTAAATTTACATTAGAGGAGACATGCTTTTTCTAAATGTGAAGTTATCCGCCTATATTCTCCTGCCCACAATGGAAATTACACTTTATACGGTTGTGCCAAGAAGTTTGGTCTCTTTTTCCTACTTCCAGGCAATTCCCAGAGGCCTACCTGTGTTTCAGAAATACAGCCTTCTGTGCCAACAAACAGAACCATCCACCCTGACGGCCAGCATTTATTACATAAAAATGAAGAAAGAGATTTCAAAGTTCATTCTTTTCTGAGGGCCTGACTGAATTCATGGGCAGGCCTCTTCTTCTCAGGGATCTCTGTTAGGGTAAGGGAGACAAAGCACAGGAATAGACACAAACAGCCAAAGAGCTGTCTGGTGTACAAAGACCCCCTACTCTTCCTTAGGCTAACAGAATCCACCTCCTTAAGCTCAGGAATGGACACGTGACCAGCCTGAGCCAATCACGATACTTCATATTTTCAGCCATACAAATTCATCCAAGGCTTGGAAACAGGATTTAAACCCAAGCCTGGCCCATCAGAGTCCCGCCTTTGTATTTTAATCTAAAATTGGATGAGAGAAGCCTCTTTTCCTCTAAGGGTGATGAATGACTGAAACCCTGTTTTCTGCCATGAAGAAAGAACCTTCCCTCCACAGTAAAATAGAATAAAACCAGTATGAATAGGAAAGCAGAAGTGAGATTCAAAAGAGCATGTTCCTTAGTGCTTGAGTGCCTGGTTCCAGCCCCTGAGGTCTTCAAAATTGCTGTAGTTCCTAAGAACCATTCTTCAATTCTCTGAGTTATTCCAGTATTCTTTTAATTTAGCTCAAATCTTACTTAAACTGGATCGAATTGAGTTTCTCTTCTTGCACACAAAATGTTCCTGAGATTATACCCTGTCCACACCAAATACCTTCCCTAAGGGTGGGAATGAAGACAGGAGAAGTTACCCTTCCATTTGAACAGAAGCAAATCCTACATATGCAATCAGAAAGTCCTTCTCTGGGGCCTGGCATTATTCTACGTAGAGTCAAATGGGACTCTTCAGAAAAGGATTTTCTAACACGCTAATATATCACAGATCCCATACATCCGAATGGACCAGTTGTTAAATAGAGCCCAGTGCCTCCTAAGTATCAAACCAATTGCATATGCTACAAGCTTGTCTTCAGAACATAACTGCAATACATCTATGCATGTGATGTCTAATAATTATTGGGCAACTTATGATCAGTGAAACAAAATGGTGACATGGCATACCAAGAATTGTACTTGAGATCCGTTTTATCCAAGGGATAAATCTTGCTAAAGTTTTTTTCTTCTTTTCCAACTTCACAAAAAATATGATAGAGTTTTAGAGTAGCATGTTTGATGACAAGTTTTGTAAGCCTCTAACTGGGGCGTCCCCTAATCTGAGAGAACTGACCATGCTCCTGCAGAATGCCATAGCCACTAACCCAGACCACCTCCTGTGAAGAAGTGGGGAGACTCAAGGAACCCCAGGCTGATAATTCCTGATGCTTTGCTGCAAGTGTTTTCTTTGGGAATATCACAATAGCATAAAATTTCTGTAAGATTTGTGCATCAATTCTCAAAACCTCTGACCCAGTCCTATGAAGAACTACTTTGAGGCCCCAGAAATCAAGAAATACTGAGAAATGTAGACTCTAGTGGAGTTTTTACCAATAGGTAGATCAGAGAGCTGGATAACTTCTAGATATTCAGCCCAAGCCCTAGTTGTTACCAAGGGGTAAAAAACCTCAATGCCTACATTATATACCTTACCAACTACAACTCCATGCTTCAAAAGCAATGTGAGTTACTCACATGTAATCCAGATGTCGGACGAGTCCCTTTGCCTCTTAAGATGGTTCAAACTCCCGTTCCAAATTTCTCCAGTGGAAGTCCAGTGCCCTGCCCCAGATTCCTGAGTATTCCTAGGGGACTTTCATTCCCACTGTTATTTCGGACTCCGACTGCTGATTCCACTGATGAGTTTAACTGACAGATTACCTTGCCATGTGGCACACTCAGTCCCTACTCTGCACCACATTAACCCAGACATGGAACCCGGCCCCTCGGCACCCCCCCCCCAGGACACTTACTCATATATGCACTGTGTTTACACAGGGAATTCGTGTATATGGCACAGTTCTCCAAAGACTTGGGACAGTGATGGTGTTTCTACAGAAATAAAAAGATTATACGACTGAACACGGCCAGTTCCACATCTTAAAAGATTTTAAGGTCTCTCCCGTATTAACCCACCAGGTGCTCTCCCACAGATCCTGTTTGCTCAGTTTTCCCCAACCCCAGGTGTTTATTGCAGAGCAGTTTGCTCTGAGCGTTCTTTCTTTGTGTCCAGCTACCCGTGCCCTGGGGATGCACCTTCCACTCAAGTAACTTACGGAGTATTTCCCTAAAATGGATTCTGGTCCCAGCTGCCAAGAATTTTCCACCTAATGTGCATAGAATGAATTAAACCCTGACACTGGAGAATTCTAAAGCACTCGAGCTTTTCTCGCACTACATTTCATGGGTTCTTACATCAGAACAATAAAAGCTCTCGCCTTCCTTCACCTGTCTCATCCTAAAGAGCTTTGTGTTACCAGTTCATTCGCTGCAGGTAAGTCCCCACCAAGACATGATACTGTTACTATACTCCTGGAAGTTGGTCTGTTAGAACATCTAGGTTTTTGATAATGCATAATAAATTAATTGAACCCCAAATTAAACTTAAAAAGACACATTTGCAAGAATGGAAAGGAAGTTAGATTCCTTCCTGTAGCAGGACATGTGGGATTGAAGAATGTAAATGACATCAGGAAACAGTTGGTCTTCAGATAGATGTGTTTGTCCTCTAAAGTGATTAATCACCACGTCATTTTGAACTTTAAAGTGGCTATTTTCCCAATTCTGCAAGATCATTCCAGTCAAAGAAAGTGTTTATTTTCTACTTTGATTTGAGGAATGGGTAAGGGAGCAGGCATCTCTCTCCCTCTAGAGAGGGTGGGTAATGAATATGACCGAAAAATCCGTGAGTTTGTATTCTTTCCTTTGAGTCCAGAAACATGTTTGCGTGAACTATATCCGGGTATGGAGGGCTAGGATTTTAATGCTGTGGCCTAAGGTCCCAGCTACCTAAAACCAATTCAAAAACAGGAGAATCCGGTGACAGGGAATCAGCCTTCTTTCCTCCTTGGAACTGCTGACATTATGTCAGCTCCCCCGGCCTTGCTGACCTCACCCTGTGATCTCTAACTTCTCCCACCCTCAGCCTGGAGCATAGACTCAGTCTAAACCTTCCCTCCCATATCTCACTGAGCTCCAGCCCCAAACATCTGCCTGCAGTTCCCCAAACACACGAGGCATGTTCTGGCTTTAGAGCCTTTGCACTGCTGCTTCTCGAGCTGGACAGGTCGTCCTCCATATATCCATCCCCATGGCAGCTTCACTCTCTTCATCCCCTCACACAAGCTCTCTCTGACCACCTTACCTACAAGAGGATCCGTGTCCTCCTTTAGCCCTCTCCCTTACTTTATCTTTCTTCATAGAACTTATTGCTGCCTGATATTCTATATAATAACTTAATATCTGTCTCCCTAGTAGAGTCCCTGAGATCAAGAACGTTGTTCAGGGCATCACTGGATCTACTGTGCCTAGAACAGTGACTCTCACGCGGTAATTGAATCAGTGAATAAATGAATGAATGAGTGATAACCTTGGAAGAAACTGTGTAACTTAGTGGTTTGGTGCATATACTTTTGAGATAGCAGATCTGGTTCGAATTCTGGCTCCTCTCTTTACAAGCTGTCTGGACTTTGCCGAGTCACTTATCCTATATCACAGGATTATTGTACAGACTAAGTGAAGTAACATATGAAAGTCATTTAGCAGGATAAGCATTGTTGTTTTCCTATTGTTCCAGCCTCTTATTTTATAGATGAAGGACCAGAGGTAGACTGAGGCAGAGGAACTGGGGCAGCATCTCTAATCTTGGGGATGACTTGTGCAGAGAAGGAAACAAATCTCCCATTCCCTCATAAAGGCGTCCTCAGCCGCTACCAAAACCTTAAGAATATACTCTCACTTTGACTCAGCAATTTTACTTCTGCAAATGTATCCCAAGGAAATGATCACCTATGTGGGCAAAGATTCTGCCACACAGATTTTTATCACAGTCTTATTTAAAACAGTAAGGGAGTTGCCTGGGTGGCTCAGTTGGTTGAGCATCTGCCTTTGGCTCAGGTCGTGATCCCAGGGTCCTGGGATCGAGTCCTACATCAGGCTCCCTGCTGAGCAGGGAGTCTGCTTCTCCCTCTGCCTGCTGCTCCCCCTGCTTGTACTCTCTCTCTCTCTGTCAAGAGAATGAGTAAAATCTTTAAACAAACAAACAAATAAAAATAAAACAATAAGAAATTAGAACGATACTAGGTGTCCAAGAGGGAATTGATGTGATAAATTATGGTATGGTTAGATGATGTGATATTACATGGCTATTTAGAACTAAATTGAAGAAGATTAGTAAGAGGAAAAAATGCTTACATATACTCAAATAAGAAGGACCAATATCATCAAAAAGTCTGGGTGGTTGGAATCAGAATGAATTGTATTTTCTTTGTATATCTCTGAATTTCCCATGTTTTCTTTAGTAAATAGGCATTCAGTCTTTTAAATAAAAATAATAATAGCTTGTTAGCATTCTCACAATAAAAAGTTACTACATTTTATGGGGAGAGCAATGAGGGATGCCTAAACTTGAGGAAGTTTCCCAAGTTCAGAGGGAATGAAATTTTTTTCCAGATGTCATGATTTTAAGTGAGCAATCCCCCTAAAAGCTTTGGCACACAGCAGATTCCAGAGTAGTCTAGCTTCATGACCATTAGGACCAACTGCCGTGTGTCCAGAACATCTACATTACTCTGTATTAGCACATTTAACTGATGACATTAGCAATGTTGCATTTTAAAAACCAAATTGACTTACAGCATTGCTCATTAGATTTAAATACTAGAGTGATTCATCATTTACAGTAAATCTATTAGATAAATTACACTGCAAAATGCAGCATGGTCAGTGTGGCAGGCCTGCCTGGAAATTAAGAATGGAAAGGGAAATTGAAGGAGAGAGATTCCTATCCGTGATTTGAAATTTAAACTTAGATTGCTATGGCAAGCATCTGAGCCTCGGCCAAAGAGGACAAGGCATCTGCCACATGTCTAAGATATTCCACTCTAATAATAGCCGAGGACCTCTTTTGGAACAGGTTAATGCCTTGCTTCATAAGGAAAAATCTTGAATGTTAAAATACTTTTAGGATTATTTCCTTACCCTTTAAATTTTTTTTTCACAATGTAACTGGGCTGCATATGTGATATATGCAACCATGGTTGGGTTTCTGCTGGTTAAATATAGTCCCAAACCCACAGCATGTTCAGCTGGGGGCCCTCGCTCACCAGATGTTATTCCACTAATAGTGAGTGAGCTCATCCTTGGTGTGGAAGGTTATTCATTTGGGAGAGAATAATGAAAGTGAGACAATCATTACGTCACCTTTTCCTGTACATTATTCTCCCCTGCAGCTAACAAGGAAAACATGCTGCCATGTTAGTAGTAAGCTAAGTCATGTTCTTCCTTTCTTAGATCAACTTAAAGTGAATCATAGGGTAATTCTAGTCCAGATTAATTATTTTAAATATATTATGTGATAATTTGCATTTGGAGAAAGAGACTTGGGAATGGTCTTTGTCTCAAACCCAAGCGCCGTGACTATCTGAGGTGTGATTATCAGCACCCGATGCCCAGAGGCACTGTCCTCTCTCCACACCTTTGCAGAAGTTAGCTTATTGTCCTCAGGGGACCATTTGAGAGGCAGAGCCTGCTGTTTCTGGAAACACGAAGACTTCTGAATAATGAAGTAAACTTTTCATTTCATTTTCATATTCAAGTAAAATAATGCTCATGAGATCATGTCTTTTTTCTGTTTGAATGACTCATTTGGCATTACCTATCAAACCCCAAGTTTAAGTTCAGAGTAAAATTAATTGATAGATAATACAGCAAACAGGCAATCTCTCTCTCTTTCATACACACACACACACACACACACACACACATTTGTTAAAAAAACAAAAGCAATCTTTATGTGAAAAACTATTTTTTTTAGAAAACACACATTTAAACTAATAATGTAATGTATGGTGATTAACATAACATAATAAAATTTTAAAAAAAGAAAACACACATTTATCATTAAGAGCTTTAATTCATTACTGAATTTTATCACAGCTTTCCTTTAAATACAATAACAATTCAGCAGCAAGCAATTTTACTAAATTTCTTTAGATGGTTTTAACTTTCTGCCAAGAGCCTAAACTGATCTAGTTTTTCTAGTGTCATATTCATCTTTATAGAACTTGGCTCCAAAAGGAAATGAGACATCCAATAATGACCCACCTGAGGAAGTTCTTCAGTTGGGCGCCCCGTCTGGGCCCTCGCGATCCCTTGTTCTCTCTTGAGCTGCCTGTGTCTTCATTTAGGCACCCAAGTGTCATCTCAGAGAGAAAGTTTGGTGCCTAGAGAAAATCATGGCCCATTATAAAGGCTTCCATACTTTTAATTTCTATCACGTTTGCCCATATTGGTCTCTACCCGGTATCTGCCACCTTCTATGGCACACTTCGTGCAAAGAGCACTGTACTGAAATTGAGGATTTCTGGGGTAGTTCCCAGCTTTACACATTTTCTCTCTCCTCTTCTTTCCACTTTTCAGACTCCTCATTTGTCAAAGTGAAATAATATCCCAGGTGACAAAAAGTCCTGAAATTCTTGGCACATTCATATTTAATAAATTTGAATAGGTTGGGACTTGCCAGTGGATCCAGGGCCCTAGGCACTCTCGCCTTCATAGGCCCCTTCCTCCATAAAAAGATATTTAAAATTATATTTTATTCTCTGACATGGACCATAATAACATCTTTCTAGCTATGTCTCCTGAGGCAAGGGAAACAAAACCAAAAATAAACTAAAAAATTAAAAGCTTCTGCGCAGTGAGGGAAATAATGAACAAAACTAAAAGGCCACCTACTGAATGGAAGAAGATACTTTCAAGTGACATATTCAATAAAGGGCTAGTATCCAAAATATATAAAGAACTTATACTGTAACTCAACACCCCAAACCCAAATAATCCAATAAAAAAGTGGCAGAAGACATGAACGGACATTTCTCTAAAGAAGGCATCCAAACGGCCAACAGAAAACAAAACAAAACAAAACAAAATGGCCAACAGACACAGGAAAAGATTCTCAACATCACTCATCATCAGGGAAATGCAAATCAAAACAACAATGAGATATCACCTCATACCCGTCAGAATGGCTAAAATCAACAACACAAGAAATGAGAGGTATTGGCAAGGATGTGGAAAAAGGGGACCCCTCCTGCACTGTTGGTAAGACCCTCAGCACTGTGCCTGATAGATAAGTCAGCACTGTCCCAACTCCCCACTGTGAAGTCATAGTTTGCTCTCTCCCCTCTATCCCGGGCAGCTTTTGTTGTTGCTGTGCCCCCTTCCTTTCTTTCCCCTTTTTTGCTGATTGTTTCCAGTAGAGATAGGTTGCCTCTTTCCCTTGTCTCCAGCCTCCCTTATGTTCTTCAACCCTGGTGAGTCAAGACACTCTTGCAAACAGACACAGCTCAAAGAATTAAAAATATCATGTGGCGCCTGGGTGGTTCAGTCGGTTAAGCATCTGACTCTTGGTTTCGGCTCAGGTCATGATCTCAGAGTTGTGAGATTGAGCCCCATATCGGGCTCCATGCTGGGCGTGGAGTCTGCTTAAGATTTTCTCTCTCTGCTCCTCCTCCCTCTAAAAAAAAGAAGAACCACTTCTAAGTGGAGAAGAGATTTCTGGGATCACATGCACCAAATTTTAAGAATGGTTTTTATTAGGCTTTGGGCTTTGGGTGACTTTTCTTTTTCTTCTTGGCAATTTCTATATTTCTCACATTTTTGAAATGAGCATAATTTTTAATAGAAAGGATAAAAATAGTAAAATTTAATTTTAATAAGGATCAACTACTATATTTTTCCAGAATAGGTACTGACCCAGCTTCTATTTACCCATTCCAGAACAGTTCCTTGGTCTCGATAGCATGCCTTGCTAACTCCATGCCCTTCAATAGTCAGTGTCTTTCCAGGCTAACTCTGGACTTGGCCATATAACTTGCTTTGGCCAATGGATTAATGCTACCAGTAGAGTTTTAAATAACCATTTTCTTGAAACCATGTTTTGGGTTGGAGATTAAGACACACCTTTCAAAAGACTTTTAAGTTTCTTTCAGCCAACATGATCACCAAGAGAGAGAAAGAAGAAAAATCTTTGCATTTTCCTTTAACACATTTTCCATCTGCTATCATCTGAAAGTGCGAAAGAACTTCAAGTGCCTCGGTACTTAAAAGGGAGGAGTTAATATGATGAGACACAGTAAGTTGAATATTTTTCTCAGTGGGTGGCCTTGCAAATACACCACACACACACACACACACACACACACACACACACACACACACAGAGTGACTCTGATCTAGCTAACCATATGGTCCTCATTTTCTGTATCTATTTCTATTTATGTTAACACAAGAATTCTGCCACTGTAAGTCGGCTGACTAACCTTTTGACCCTTGTTTCTTTCTTATATTAAACAGAGGGCTTAGCTGGAAACATTTCTTGGGTGCTGTTTTCTTCAGTTTTCCTCACATGGGAAAAAGAGTAGAAGGCTAAATTGCTCAGTAAAAAATTACATTCACATTATTATTTTCTTTTAAGGTGTCCCCCTAACTGCATTGTCTAAATCTTTTTCTTTTTGCATTTCATTTATTTAAGGCCGTAGTCTTGCCGTCTTCCTTGCCACCAAGAAACAAAGCAAAAAGATCCTGAATGATTTTAGCACATGAAGAGAGGGAATTAGTAAACAATCCGACAACTACTACCATGGTCCTTCTGTCTTACTGGACACCGCGGGAAGTTGTAAGTGGTTCCTGGCGCAACTGAAAAGTCTGCGGCCCGGGTGTCCACAGGCTTTCCGCTCTTGGGCTGGGTGGGGACCATGGGGACTGGGATAGCTGCTACTCAGCTCCTGCCAACTGTTGCCATGTGGGAATGGAGGCCTTGTCTTGCCAGGTCAGCTAGTTTTTCCCAAAAAGCTTGAAATCAAGATTTTTGCCTGAAATCTCTCCATTAAAAAAAGTTGTCAACTAATTCACATTTTAAAAAAATACTGTGTGGGTCAACAAATGTGGAAGCCAAATCAAATAAGTCTGTATGGCCTGATGTGGGCCATAGCCTGCCAGTTTGTACTTTCTGCTTTACATTATAAACTTCCTCAGAATTTAAAAATGCTTAGCCCTCCAAATAACTTGGTGCCATTTATAATGATCTATGTACACGGTATGGAGAAAAACCTTAAATAAGCCTACTTGGACACAAATTCTAAACAGTAAAATCAGCCACTTTAGTCATTTGGTGCTAACAGGGCAAAGTAATTTCTTGACAGAATTTTTCACTTCTAAATAGTTGTTTTGACATCATGGAGATTCAGCCTAAAGTATGTATGCAGCAAGACTTAATATTATATTTTTTTAGAATCAGGTCTATATCAGCATCCCCCTCCTGACACACACACATGTAAAATACTACTCCACAACAAAAATGACCCCTATAGATGATTATTTGGGGTCCCTGCAGGATTATTATTGCTGGATATAACAAGGGGTTGGCAAGGATGTGGAGAAATTGGAACCTTTGTACCCTGTTGGTGGGAATGTAAAATGAGGCAGCTGCTATGTAAACAGTATAATGGTTCTTCAAAAAATTAAAAAATAGAATTACCATATGATCCGGCAATCCCATTTCTGCCTATATATATCTCCAAAATGATGGAAAGCAGGGTCTTGAAGAGATACTTGTACACCCATGTTCATAGCAGCATTATTCACAATAGCCAAAAGATGAAAGCAACCAAAGTGTTCATTGACAGTTGACTAGAAAAACAAAATGTGGTCTATACATACAATGGTGTGTGTAGAATGGTGGCCACCAGGGGCTGGGAGGGGGAAAAAAGTAGTTTTTATTTGGTGGGTGTATTAATCAGGGCTCTCCAGAAAAACAGAACCAAAATGATGCCTATATACATAGCGAAATTTATTTGAAGACAGTGGCTCATGCAATTATTGAGACTGACAAGTGGAAAGTCTGCAGGGCAGGCCATCAGGCCAGAGACCTGGGGAGGAACCGATGTTATGGTTTAAATCTGAAGGCTATCTGCTGGTAGAATTCCCTCTTGCCTGGGGCAGGTCAATCTTTTTTTCTATTCAGGCCTTCAACTGATTGTAAGGCCCATCCATGTTAGGAGAGCAATCTGCTTTACTCAGAGTCTACCAATTTAAATGTAAATATCATTTACATATCATTAAATATCAAAAAGAAATAGCCAGAATAATGTTTGATGAAGTATTTGGGTACTATGGCCTGGTGAAGTTGATACTTAAAGTTAACCATCACAAGATGCCTGGGTGGCTCAGTTGGTGAAGCGTCTGCCTTCAGCTCAGGTCATGATCCTGGGGTCCTGGGATGGAACCCCGCAACGGGCTCTCTGCTCAGCATGGAGCCTGCTTCTCCCTCTCCCACTGCCACTCCCCCTGCTTGTGCTCTCTCACTCTCTCTTTCTCTCCCTCAAATAAATAAAGCGTTTAAAAAAATTAACCATCACAATGGGTATAGAGCGTCAGTTTTATAAGATTGAAGTTCTGGAAATTAGTTGCATATCAGTGTAAATATACCTAACCCTACTGAAATTTACACTTTAGAATGGTTAAGCTGGTAAATTTTATGTTATGTGTATTTTGCCACAATTTTGTAAAAAGTATATTCGATCTTTCACCTGGGCCTGCAGCACCAGCAGGATGGGCAAGTGTCAAGGTCTTTGTAAGGAAGCTTCACAGCCACAAACAGGACCAAAAGTGGCGTGATAAACAGTACAAGAAAGCACATCTGGGCACAGCCCTAAAGGCCAACCCTTCTGGAGGCACATTACATTCAAAGAGAATTTTGCAGGAAAAAGTTGGGGGTAAAGTCAAACAGCAAAATTCTGCCACCAGGAAGTATGTCAGGGGCCAGCTGATCAAAAATGGCAAGAAACTCACAGCTTTCATACCGATATTGCAGAAAACAATGAAGTTCTGGTTGCTGGATTTGGTTGCAAAGATCATGCTATTGGTGACATTCCTGGAATCCACTTTAAGGTTGTCAAAGTAGCCAATGTCTTTCTATTGGCCTTTTGCAAAAGCAAGAAGAAAAGACCAAAATCATAAGTTTTGATGATGCAAACATGATAGTAACAAGCTTTCACATTCAAAAAAAAGTACATTAGAGAGAGAAATTTTCTTTCACCAAATACAAAAATAAATCTTTCCATAAGAGACATTAGGGTAGAAACTGGATTATATCCTAACTTTAGGGTTTTGCAAATGACCCCAAAAAATGTTCTTCATATAATATGCAAACGTCTATCAAAGTTGAGAGGGTAAATTATTATATCTCAAAAAAGCTATTTCTGTGAGGAGTTAAGATTACATAATCCAGGTAGATTGCTTCCCGGGGATATAATTTTCCTCAGGAATAGAGCATAGAGAGTAAGAGAAATAGAAGTTAATACATTCCTTTGATTGTGGCTCTCAAATAACAAAGTTTTCAACGGAAGTGTTGGTAATGGCTAAATAGCAGCTAATCCATGGGTAATCATTTGATAAATGACTGTAATTTTAGTACTGTAGTGAACATTGCTATGAACCCAAGAGGTAGAATGTGAGTCCTAGGATAAGCAAATCTATGCTCCCGAAGCATTTCAAGTAGGTTTTCTAGAATTTCATGCTCATCCTTAGAGATTCTTAATGAAGTAAGTGAGGTATCGTTTAGTGACTATTACCACAATCATAACTTGGAGATACAGATAATTCACTCAATTTTCTGTAGGCTAGAGAAAGTCTTCCTAGTACAAGTTTCAGAAACTTAAACTTAACAGATGTGACAAGAAGCACCCCTTCTTGGTACCACTGTAATCCAGCCGTCAGTGTATCCTATTAACAAGAGTCTATGAGCCATAATAGTCCTGATCCTAATGCTGAGGATCAAGTGCCGATCATGGCAAGTAAAATAATTACCAGTTATAGTTTAAAAGGCAATGTAAGTTCTAGTTACTTTAAATTCCATGGGAAAGATCAATTTAGTTTTTTTGTATTTTACTAACAGTTTCTGTAAAGACTTTTTCCCCCCCATGAAATTAGAGAGTTAAATAAAAGAGATAATTACAGTTGAGGCAGAAAATGAGCTTTGCTTCTCCACAAGAAGGTAACCCCTCAAGAAGCTGTCCAGTCTCTAGGAAAAGCGCTAACACTTCAACAAGCTCATTTAGGCCTAAGGAGAGCAAGTCCGATGAGGTGATGAGAGAGGTGCTGGCTGAAATGCTGAGCTCAGCTCATTGCAATTCCAGATTTTTGAGTCTCCCTGTTTTGAAAAGGAGTTTATTATTTTCTTTCATCTTTACTTCATTTTTTAGAAATCCTCAACTGTATACACAAACTTGGCAAACCAGTGAATCGTAAACACAAAGGAAATCCATAAAGGCCATCTAGCATATTTCTCTGCTTCTGAGTAAAACCAAACTTCAAACTTAGGTCCACCTTTTAAAATGTATCTCTAGGGGTGCCTCGATGGCACAGTTGGTTGAGCAGCTGACTCTTGGTTTCGGCTCAGCTGGTGATCTCAGGGTGGTAAGATCGAGCCCCACCCCCCACTGTGGGGTTCCATGCTTAGCAGGGAGTCTGCTTAAGACTCTCTCTCCCTCTGCCCCTCCCCCCACAAATAAATAAATAAATCTTAAAAAAAAAATAAAATGTATCTCTAAGGAAGGCTTTTCCCTAACTGCTCCCCACCACCCCTCCCCAGACTAGGTTGGGTTTCTCTAGTGTATACTTCCACAGCATATAGTATCTCTCTTTCAAAGCTCATACCACAAAACCAGATAATTACTTGACTCTCAGTTTAAGATGGCTGATTAAACTCATACTTTTGCTTCTCTTCTCTCCCCAAATCCTGCTGAGATGATGGAAGAAATACAGCAATACAAAAAAATCTACAACAGGAAGGGCAACTGTAGATCAGAAGAGTATGGAATTTCCAGATTTAATCCAGGTAGGAGAAAACTTGTGGAGGCATGGAACCAGAAACTCCATGTAAGTGAAAAAGGAGAGACTTCTAAACAAATTTTCCCACAGACATTGGGAATAAGCCCTGATCAGAAGGAGCTGGAGCTAGTAGGAAACTGAGTCTGAGAGGCAGCCAGCACATAGTTAAGGGTCTGGGAAATATCTGCATCAGCTTGCAACTCTCAGAACCACTGACATGGCCTCAGCCCTGGGGTAAAGCCATGTATATGTTTTTAAATAGCCAAATAAAATTAGAGTTCTGATGAGAACACCCCCACTGTAAACACTGGGACTAGAGAAGATAGGCAGTAACCCCCCATAACTGACGACTAGCTTCAGGAACGGGGAGCCGCCCTCACACTGAAGACAAGGTACACAGCCACCGTAAAGAAAAGAGCCCAGGGGGCGCCTGGGTGGCTCAGTTGGTTGAGCGACTGCCTTCGGCTCAGGTCATGATCCTGGAGTCCCGGGATCGAGTCCCGCATCGGGCTCCCTGCTCGGCGGGGAGTCTGCTTCTCCCTCTGACCCTCCTCCCTCTCATGCTCTCTGTCTCTCATTCTCTCTCTCTCAAATAAATAAATAAAATCTTTAAAAAAAAAAAAGAAAGAAAGAAAAGAAAAGAGCCCAGGGACATCTGGGTGGCTCAGTCAGTTAAGCGTCTGCCTTGGGTTCAGGTCATGATCTCGGGATCATGGGATCCAGCCCCAAATGGAGCTCCAGGCTCAGGAGGGAGCCTGCTTCTCCCTCTGCCCCTCCCCCCATCCCCCTCCCAGCTCCTGCACACTCTCTCTCTCAAATAAATAAATAAAATATTAAAAAAAAAAAAAGAGCCCACTTGGCCACCCTCAGTCCCCTGGTCTTCCCCTTCCTCCTAACCACCACAGCTGTCTCCTATAATAGGAATCTGTGTCCACTGCCAGGAGACCAAACATCTTCAAACATGCAACTGCCAATATAGATCTTTTTACAAATATAAACAGACAATAAAAAACTGCCAAACGTTGGAATAAAACCACATTATTTCATTCTGTTATATTATTTCATTTCATTGGATCAACCTCTGAGAAAACAGTGTTAATACAGGAAATGAAAGACAATTTTAAAAGCATATAATTATTATCCTAAGAGAAATTAAGAAAGTACTACACCCATTAAAACAGAATAGGCTACTGTGAAAAAGATCAATTATAGTTTTTTGGGAAAGTTCAAAATGCGATTATCTAAATTTAAAACATTTCAACTTTTTTTCATATTAAAATTGAGATTTTTCCTGTGACTACTAGAGAAGTTTAGCATATTTTTGTGTTTTTTGACCATTTATAACCCCATTTCTGTGAAATGCCTGTTTATGTTTTTTGCCCATTTTTCCCTCTTGGGTCATTTGGGTATATTCTGTATATTGATATGTTGCTTGATATATATGGGGCAGATACTTTTCTCTTAGTCTGTTACTTGCCTTTTAACTGTCTTTCAACGTTCAAGAATTTAAAAATTTTATACAGACTAGTCTGTAATTATTCTCTTAAATGTAGTGAGCTTTAATTCCCCTTAAGAGTGTCTTCTCCAACCTCAACGTAATAATGGAACTTCTGCTCTCTATAAATATTAAAACCATCTGATCTCCCTAAACATTTTACAGTTTCCTAATCTGTAAACTGGAAATAATATCTTCCTTACAGGGTGGCTGTGAGAATAATTAAGAAAACACATGTAAAATATCTAGGACACGCAGATACTCAATAGGCTTAGCCATGGTAGCCTTATTGTGGAGATAAGAAAATTGAGAGCAACGAAATAATGGGACCTTGCCAAGATAAAATACACATCATAATACAGCCTCCCAAATCACTGATTCAGGGAAGCCAGACTAAACCTCCTCTCCTTAGCCTCTGTTATGGACTCGGGCAGTTGGCTTTCCTTTGCTATGACTTTATGTTAAACGAGTACACAGACACACTGAAAATAGCTTACCCATCCCCCTGTTCAGTGAGGACGATGGCTTCTATGGTTGGAGTCTGCCTTGTCATTCCCTTCTCTTCTACCTCCCACTTGCCTACCATAGGGTATTTACGGCTTTGTCTTTCCCTCTTCCTCACATTGTCGTTTTCACCTCTGCCCTGTCTTCAAATCTATCAGTTCACATACCATGTCCCTAAAGCCTGGGACACTGATGGACATGTCACCAGTGAAGAAGGATCCGGGATTGGCGAACTCCACAGGGAGGAAGGAACACTTCTGACTCTTCTCTGTCCCCTAATTCCTAAGTTTCTCATCCCACTCTCTATCCCGTAAATTACTTCAACAACCTCCTTGCCTCTCACCTTCCTACCCACCTCCACTTCCCTCCCACACACATATCCTCCATTCTGTTGCCTTAAGAATATTTCTAAAGCCAAATCTGATCCTATCACTTTCTACTTAAAACGCTTTTGTTGCTCTGCCCTTCACTAGCTATTTGGCACTAGGAAAATACTCACCTTCATTTGGTCACTTTTTCCTTTGGAAGAATAGGCATAATAATGGTGATCCATTGCTTTTGATATCAAGTTAAGTATCTTAACCTGGCTTATAAATACCTGTATGATCTCCAGCTTCATCCTAGCCATTCTCTCTCTTCTATTTCTAGGTCCAGTCATCCCTGTCCCCTTTCCACTCCTAGAACACAACACGCTCATTCTTAACACTGTAATGATGCAACACCTTTCCCTCTGGAAGAATACTCTTCCCTCAGCTCCTAGTGCCCTTCTATACACCCTCACTGACCATTCTTGTTTATACTTCAACATTCAATTTCCTCCTGAACTATGTTTCGAGTACATAATAGTCTCTGAGTAAAGATTTGTTGAATGAATAACTTACCAAATATTGAGAATCTGCTATATTTATAATCTAGCATATTAATAATTTTATGCACATTATCTCATTTAATGCTCACGAAATTCCTAGGAGGTCAATATCATTATTCTCAGCATGGGATGTTAAAATCAAGTCTGAGAAAGCTTGAGTGACGTGTCCATGTGTATACAGCTATATGGTTATAGGTGGAAGAGCTGGTATCTTAATCCAGGTCTGTGTGACTCTGAAGACCAAGTATGGAGTGACATAAAGGGTCAAGCAAGACACGAAGGAAGAAGTAATAGTAAAATCAAATCTTAAACATAAAGCTCTCAGAGGCTGCATAGGTTTTCAGAAGCAGCACCAAATCCTTAAAGCTGGGCTTTTTCACCAACTCCGGAGAGAGATGCCAAGCAGTAGGTTTCTCTTGGCTGGGAAAGAGGTGTGGCAAACATTCCAGACAACCCTCTCCCACAATCACTCTTGTCCCACAGCATCTCTAGCATGAGAAATTGGGAATTAGAAAGCTCTAAAAAGAAATTCCTTCTTAAGAAATGTCTCCTTCTTAGGGCACCTGGGTGGCTCAGTCGTTAAGCGTCTGCCTTCAACTCAGGTCATGATCCCAAGGTCTTGGGATCAAGCCCCACATCAGGCTCCCTGCTCAGCGGGAAGCCTGCTTCTCCCTCTCCCACTCTCCCTACTTGTGTTCCCTCTCTCGTTGTCTCTCCCTCTGTCAAATAAATAAATAAAATCTTTTAAAAAAATTAAAAAAAGAAATGTGTCTTTTTTAACAAGGGATTTATCCTGACATACAAGTTTACTAAAAAAAACCACACTATTAGAGTAGAAATATTGTAGATATAAAGGATAAGCTACTGAAGCACCTACTCCCAGGACTTGGGACAGTCTAATTTGTAGTCAGAGCACACTGAAGAGACTGTTTTAGTGTGTTATACATGGTCATAGATTATAGGTATAGAAATAAAACATGGAACAAATATAGGTCTCCATCTCCTCAAAAGGTTTGAGTGCCTTTATTCTCTGCTCATCATAAGAAAATACATTACAAATAGTCACATGCTTGTGGTACTGTTAAGCTTGCTGGGAATTTCTGTTAATAGTATGTATCAAATAATTCTGTAATGGTTTTGTCCTCAGACGATGCTGACTTCAAATAGCAAAGAAGGTAACTTTCCCTGATAATGGATGTAATGATGAATAGAGCTTAAAGAGAAGGAGGAGCAACAATTCGATATGTATTAATGATGGAACGGTCCAAACACAGGGACTGGGAGTGAAGCACTCAAAACATAACGGGTAAGTAGATTATGAAGTGGGAGGCAGAACGATGGACAGAATACAGTACAATTTGTGGTGTGTATGTGGTGTGCTTTAATCGTGTGTATGTATTTTCATTTCTAAACCAAACAGGAATGCACAAGGTTGCCCAGAAATGCAAGGCTCAGGTGTTTGGGGCACAGTCAAGCTCAGCCAAGCTACCTTGGATGCAGTCTAGCAGAAGCAGGCCTGAAATAAATACACAACATTCGGAAAATTGAGGCTTAAATAGCCCCACTGTGGCCCACCTGGAGACAACCTAATGGCCCATATGAGAGCCAAGGAAAGAGGAATAGGAAAACTGAAAAAGACATGGGCATTATGGTGCCAAGGAAAGTGAGAGCTGAAAATCAAAAATTTATCCCCCATTCAGGAGCCAGCTCCCAAGGTCAGTAAGTCTCCATCTCTGTCAGGTCTTCCCAGAATAGTTGGAGGCTTTTCAGACCATCATAGCTAGGGCAACATCTTCCACTTGTCTCTGCTTGCTCTGGAGCAAGTTTCTAATGATCACTTGGCTTCCCATACATCTTGACCGCAGACAAAATATGTCCTAATCAGCAGAAGGAGGGTGGAATGAGAGGTGATCCTAGCCCACCTTGCAGTTATGTGGCTTACTGTATTTAAATAAATGAAAAGAAAGTCACTTGTATACAGACAAGATAATAGTTCTGAAAGAGTTTTGGTTTCCAAGCATTTCCTCCCCTCTATTCATTGGCTCAGAGAAGATATGTGATGGCAGAAAACAGAGAAAAAATAGAGATTTTTTTACGTTTGTGTTTCAAAAGCTAGCTACGTAGAATTAAAAACAAAAGGGGGACAATCATAGCAAGGTTCAAAAACAGTAAGAGCAGGCCTTCCCTGTCTACCCTCGCTACCAACTAGAAAAGGATTCTCCACATCTGGTGAAAGAAAAGAATTAAAGGAGAAGTGATAAGAGGATAATAGCAGCGTGACCCTGAGAAAGGGAGTCTGTGCTTTCCTCTTCAGCCTAAGCACTGGAATGTGCATCAGGGCCAAAAATTACGGAAACCAATAGCAGAAGACACGGTGCCCAACCAACTGGGTAGAACCCTGGGGATAGCATAATACCAGAGAAGAAATATCTCTGTGGTCTGTGTGGGCAGATAGCCTCAACATCTAACTTCAAGCTATCGTGATGGGGAAGCAACCGAACGAGTCTCATGCGCCCAAAGAAGGTAAAGAAATAGTTGAGAGGGACAGGCTAGATTTGAAGGCTTGCACAGATGCGAACAAGACATGTCTCCATGACAAATTGCGTGGACCAATTAGGAAGGAATAGATTTTCTCCTGGCCTCCTCAAGGGAGCCCAGATTTCCCCCTGTCCTACATTACCACCACCAATGCTTTGGAACCATATGAACTTGCATAAACCATATAAAGTCAGAACTCAGAAATAATACCATGTAAGGGAGGGGACTGGAATCCAAGCTGGCAGAGATACGTTTCTGCCATCCAGATGGAATGGCTACTCAGAATATAAATTTAGCTGAGCTACATAATAATAAAGTTGACATATTTCTTGGGCACCTAAATGTGTGGCCTTAGATTAATACTCCTTATACATATTGTATACCTCAGCTTCCCGTGAGTTTGAGAGGTTAATCCAAAGCTATTTACATGCAATGTGCCATTGGAATGTCAATTTCCCCATCAGTTGAGTAAGGATTTTAATATCCATCATGTGAGGTTAGTAAGAGGCTTCGATGTGACGTGTATGTGTAATGCCAGGCCCAATGTCAATGCTCTATAAATACTATTTTCCTCATTCCAATATCATCACTTCTATTGACATCCAGAGAATATTACAATTTCTAAGTTTATAGCTGGTTAGACATTAATTATACTTTAAGTTGGCTGCTTCATGATGGCATCTTAGCATCTTAATCTGATCAGTAAAATGTCTTCAAATCACATGGATGACTTCTGGGAAGGGTTTCTATGGCCGGTTAGTTCCACCCACAGTGTGTGGTTTCCAGTAAGATTCAATCAAAGACAGTGTACCCTCCCTGACCTGAGCATGCTGTCATTTCCCAGTCCTTTTGCCACCATCATCTTGGAGTCCATCTTTTGGCATGCTAGCTTTCTGTCCCTTATACATAAGATGAGCCGTGGCCTGCTTGATCCAGGTCCAGGAAATGTGTGCTGTTCCACTGTAGAACATCTCTTCCTGTAGCTGGGTAAGGAAAAAAGAAGGGTATCAGTGCAAGCCCTTTATATACATTATTTCATTCAACCTTTGCAATTATCGCCATTTCATTGACCAAAAATGAAGGCTCGGAGATGCTAAGCGATTTCCCTGGTATCCAGGAACTAGTAAGACATAGAGCAAAACTTGGGGCGCCTGGGTGGCTCAGTTGGTTGAGCGACTGCCTTCGGCTCAGGTCATGATCCTGGAGTCCCAGGATCGAGTCCCGCATCGGGTTCCCTGCTCGGCAGGGAGTCTGCTTCTCCCTCTGACCCTCCCCCCTCTCATGCTCTATCTCATTCTCTCTCTCAAATAAATAAAATCTTAAAAAAAAAAAAAAAAGAGGGCGCCTGGGTGGCTCAGTTGGTTAGGCGACTGCCTCCGGCTCAGGTCATGATCCTGGAGTCCCTGGATCGAGTCCCACATCAGGCTCCCTGCTCAGCGAGGAGCCTGCTTCTCCCTCTGACCCTCCTCCCTCTCATGTACTCTCTCTCTCAAATAAATAAATAAATCTTTAAAAAAAAAAAAAGACATAGAGCAAAACTGGAAGCTAAATCTGGAAGGCTCCAAAGCTCATGCTCTTTTCACCACACAACCACACGTGGAGGAAAGGAAGGGCAGAACAAGTATGATTTGTACCTAAAATTATGGTTGATTGGAGTACATGGCTAGTAATTAGGGGTATTTGCAGTTGTCACCAAAACACGTGTGTGTGTTTAGATAGTAGCATGTAAAGTCAGAAAGAGAGTATTCAAACATCTTTCATTGGGCTACCATCAAAACTGGGGCTGACATTTAGCTCTGTAACAGTAAAAATAAGGATAACAACGCTTTGTGTATGTCTAGTACCCGGCTTTTCTAAGTGCTTTCACATCCATTATATGATTTAATTATGACAACATTCCTGGCAAGATGTGCAGGAAAAGCATCATTATTCCCATTCTTATGAAAAGGAAAACAGGCACAGACTTATCCCACATGCCCTAGGAATCTCAGAAACACAGAATTGAAGTCCCAAACGATGTTTGCAATATTCGTGGATATTCTGAGTGATGGCAGGAGATATGGAGGGGTGGGACCCCCGTTTCCTTGAAGTAGGGAATGAGGTGTACCAGCCAGGGGCTCAGCAGGAAACAGATGACTTAGTGAAGCTGGATCACTTGAGGAGATTTTAATAAAGGAACTATTTACAAAAGAGTGCTCAGGGTGCAGAGAAACCACCAGACATGGTGAAGTTCTCCAGTTTGCTTCAGTCCAGGGACATAAATACCTTCATCTTATTCTCCTCCCCCCTTCCCTCTGACGAGCTGCAGTGCTTCCTCTTAGCCAAATCCAAATGGAAGTCAGAGGCAAGGATACCTATTGATGTGGTCAAAACAGTTCAACCTCATGAGGCACAGAACAGGAAGCAAAGAGGTAGAGTGGATCTGGAAGAGCAAATGAAAAATATCCTGCATATGAGGCTTTCCACTAAGGGTTGAGGCCACACTAGAACAGTGTGTCAGTAAAACTTCAGGTTACATGAAATGACTAAACAAAACAGGCTTTAGGTGCAGTCAAATCAGGAGTCTTGCCTTCTGGGAGGGTATGAGACCTGTCCTCCTCGGTGTGCCAGCTGTGTATTCAGGCTGCCTTACCACATGGTGGCAAAATGGCTGCAGCAGTTCCTGGTGCTTCATCTGCACACCACATTGACTGGAGAAAGAGAGGGACCATGTTTCAGAATTCCCAGTGAAAGCCCTAAGACTCCTTGCAATTGGCTATCTTGGGTCATATACTCAATTATGAACCAAACATTATGGCTGAGATATGGAAAGCACCAATTGGCTTAACCTAGGTCAAGTGCTTCACCCCTAGATAAAGAAATGAAATGGCTTTCTATAAACCACATAGATTCTGGAACAGAAATTAGAGCTTTGTGGGGTGGTTAGAGAGGCCACCAAGAAGTACCCACCCAGGTAGGATTGCCGACCTGCCACTGTCAGTAAAGGGATGAGCCAACTAGGGCTAAGGAGTTTTTCAGTCCAAAATGTAATCAAACCGCAGAAACCTAAAACAGATTAAATGGACAAGGGTTTATTTCAGTCAATGAAGCAACAATGGGTAGGCCATCAAGTGCTGTAATAGCGGCTCAATGATGCCCTGTGGTACTTATACTCCTTTCTTCTGATTAGAACCTCATGGTCCAAAAATGGCTCCTGCTCATTCAAGTTCAAGGCTGGAAAAAGGAAAAGAGGCAAATGACGATCTAAAAGGAAAAAAGTGTTCTCTTCGAGAGCTAGTGCCTTTCTGTTGGCAAAGGGAAACTCTTTACATCATTGCTAGAACTATGCTGTTCAGCCACCTCTTAGCTGCAAAGGATGCCCGGGAGTAGGGAATTGTTGTGTCCCAGCCCGAGTCGGAGATGATGGGAGAAGGAGGTTGGGAATTGTTTTGGAGAGCTCAACAACGGTCTCTGCCACAGAAATGATTGCCTAACAGCACTGAAGACCCAGCTGAGGCTGGAAATCATAAATCTGTGGTGGAGCCAATCAGCAGGGAATTACCCACTCAACAATAAAATTGGTTAACTGGAAAAAATGACAGTTTTATACTAAATTTCACAATTCTGCTAACTCAAGCCAAGCTTTCCTAGCAAAGAGGGCAGTGGAGCCAACCACATAGACAATTCAAGAAAACTGCTGGAACAATGGTGCTATCTCGCTTCCAGAAAAATTAAGAACTTTTCTGAATAAATTTCTAAGCCAAAGCCTATAATGTATATCATATACCAAAGCTAATACTGGTTATTTTTCCAGAGAAGCTCATCCAATGAGGGAGAACCTTTCCATCGAGCTTTAAAGACTACCAGCAAAGTTTCAGTACTTGTCTAGATAAACCTAAACAAAATAGTTCATACTCTATTTAGGCAGGAATTCAAAAGGAATCCCTTAGTAGGCAGGTTCTCCACTTTTTTACATTATCATTGAAATACAATTTTTTTTTCTTTTATAAACATCTAGAACAGGGCCATATACAAAGGTGTATCTAATTAAATATAGCTTAATTAAATGAATTTTGTGCGTATGATTAAATAATCCAAATATAACTTTGCTCTGACCTTAAGACCCACAGTGAAAAATTTACAAATTCAACTCCCAGACTTGTAGAAACATGTCGACCTTCTCTAGGTGTTCTCTAGGAGCAATTAAGAGAGTTTACCCCCCACATAACACACCACAGTGTTCCCTCAAGTCCTTCATCACACAGCAACTGCTGTCCACACAATTTTCTTCCTGTCTCTCCTACCTACCTATTCCTGGAGAGACAGCCATGTCCTTATTTATGTAGAACCTTTCACCCCCTTTCTAGGCTCCCTTGGGTCCAAATCTTGTCACATTCTTCCACCAGGACATCAAAGGCTCTGTCTGTCTTCCCAAGCAGGAAAGGACCTTCCTTCTTAAACAAAAGAGTAAGAAGAAAGACTGACAAAGGTCAAATCCTAGCAATGCCAAACTCTAGGCAAGCCCTTAATATAGCTTCCTGGAAAGTACTAGTAACTTCCCACCTTTAAGAAATAATAAAAGTATTGGAGCAAAAACATATTAATGATTAATTTTCACATGACACCATATGGCAAAAATAACAAACGTCACAGATTTTGCAGATTTTCAGTGTGAAACAGAAGAGGGAAAAGACAAAGGGAAGATAATGATTTAAAAGATATGAAGCAAGAGCAATCGTTAACATTTTCGTTAGCAGACCATGTGTAACTGGAAAGGGACTGCTGGAAATATGGATTTTAAGCTCTTGAATAAAAGAAGTATGTTGTTCTATTAAAAAATGAAATGGCTCCCACTGTAAATATATAAATTATGCTTTATATAGCATGTGAACTAATAAAGTTGCTTTGTGGTTTGTGAATATCCTTAGATATATTAATAACTGACAGGTAAAATGAAATTATTTCCATATCAAAACAAAGAAATGATTAGTGCAGTTTTTTTTTTTAAGATTTTATTTATGTATTTGTCAGAGAAAGGAGAGAGAGCACAAGCAGGGGGAATGGGAGGCAGAGGGAGAAGCAGGCTCCCCGCTGAACAAGGAGCCCAATTTGGGACTCGATCCAAGGACACTGGGATCGTGACCTGAGCCGAAGGCAGACGCTCAACCAACTGAGGCACCCAGGGGTCCCAGTAGTGCGGTTATTAAGCCAACCACCAAGTCCATCAGTGACTGCTTTCAATTTCTGTGATGCTTATTAACAACCATGAGTGATGAATACCTGTATTCAAGTTTGGGTTCTTCAATTTACAAGCCATGTGATTTGGGTCCAGCCCTTTAGCTTTTTCCCTGTCTCTGCTTCTTCATCTGTTAAACTGGGAAGATAATATTTGTCCTATGTCTACTTCTCCAGATGCAGTGAGGATCAGCCTAGGTGATGCTTGTGACAACATTGTGGGAATTGTGAAGTACGATCGAACCCAAAGTACTACTATCACAAATAATAGTGATAGATAGTACTTACTGCCTATTCGCAGAGCATCTTGCAAGATGAGATGCTAGGCACATAGGATACACAATAAGATGTATGATGTTCACTCTGAAATACTTAGCCTTAGTCTCACTCTCTAGGACAGTACAACATGCTCTTTGGAATATTAATTAGTAGATCTAATACAGTTATCATTTAGTGAGAGCTTACAAGGCACTAGTCTAAACACTTTAAATATCTTGTATCATTTAATGCTCACAAGAACCTAATAAGGGAGGTAGCATTATCATCATCTCTATTTTACAGAAGAGGAAGCCGAGACTCAAAGAGTTTAAGTAACTCACCCAATCCCAGTTCACAAGGGTGTCGAGTGGTAGAACTTGGAACGGATGCAGCTGATAGACTCGACATGCCATGATGTCTCCTTGTGGTTAAACCAGTGATGTATCTATATACACAGGCAACAAATATGTGTTGACTGAATGAACAAAATAAATCCCCATGTTTCAAGTGGTTAGAACATTATAAGAGATTCCTATGACATTTATTATTATTTTCTAAATGAGGAAAGGGAAAGAAAACTTTGTCATACCTGTACTAACTGTCATCATCAAGAAATGATCTTTCAAGAGCAGACTTTTCCAAATAGATACTTAACTCTTAAAAGACTAGATGAAAAACCTTTTATTTATTTTGATGAAAATTTTATAAACTATGCCGCCCAAAAAAAGTTTGAGGGTCAGTGGACTAGGGATGGCTATTTGATCCCCCCTCCAAGAAATGAGTTGGTTTGTCTTCTAAATTATCCTTTCCACTGTCTGAGTACATTTTTGTGTGTGTGCTACTCAATTTCCCTGTGTCTAATATCTGTAACTGTGACATATCTCTGCTGCTTTCCACCTTTTTCTCTCTCTTTGCTCTTCTTTCCCCATAGATCATCTATTTCTTCTTTTCTCTCTGCTTCCATTTGAAAATCTGGCTTTGTAGAGGCAGAACGCACCTTTTCACTCAACTATCAAAGTAAATAATCGCAATGAATTAGACGTGTTCCTGATATTTATTTGTCTTTCCACTCAATTTCCTTGTTGCTTCTTTCCTGGGATCTGTCCCACTGGCAACAAAGACTTTTTTAGGGGGCCTAAATCCTAATTAGACAAAAATGGGCCACCAAGCATTTCCTGGCAATCCCTCCAGATTTCATTACTTTCCTTTCCCGCTCTCTAGAAGGACCATCACACTTTTTCTCCTCAGACATTTGATGCCTCCTCCTCCATCTCAGCTGGTGATCTCACCTCCAATTTTTCTGAGCAGGGAGAAGCAGCACAAGTGCCCTGCCTGATCTCCCCCCACCAAATACATTAACATGCCGGTGTCCATACCTATATGCCCTCTCTGTTTGCTCTCTATGCTGTGTTCTGGGCTATTCTTTTTTATGATCTCGCAAATCACCAATTCTCCCATTAACTATCTCCTAATATATTTGTACTCCATGACTGTATTTTTTACTTACAAATTTTTGATCACCTCTTTTGTGTTTCCTTTTTATTTTTATTCCATAATTTCTTGTTCTTTTTAGTAGAAGTTATGCCTTTATCCCTTTGATCATCTCAATCATATTTATATTAGAATCTTATCAAGCTGCTGCAGAGATAAAACTGAGTTCATCTATAGTCGATTCACATTCTAATTGTCGATTCTGTTGGCTTTCTTTCTGAGCATTAAACCTGTCCACGTGTTCTGGAATTTGGGTTTGCAAACATATGGAAGCATTTGGAAGCTTTTAACATTTTTCTTCCTATCTCTCCCTATGCCTTCAGCCATGAGCTCACCCCGCTCTGTCAGCAGACCTTCGATCAAAAGCCAAGTCTTATAGTAGCAGCTTGGAATTCCTGCCCTAAGGTGATACCGTGAATTCCACAGATCCAATCACAGAACAATTAGGCAGCTTGGCTCAATTTTTGATTGTAAGATTGTAACTAGGTACCTCCATCTCCCTAGGTCCGCGGCTTTCTAGAAGCCACGTGTCTAAGTAAAAATCATCTGGAGTTTTAATTTTTTTCAGGCTCAGTTTTGAGAAGGAAGGGGTTTTCGAACTGTAAATTTGGATCCAGTTTCTCATGGAGCAATTTTAGTGTCTTCTACCCCTCAGGAGCTGAAATTCTGGCCAGTACTCTACACTTTCTGGATTTCCATAAACTTTGTGGCTTCAGCCTACTCCCTTGGCATTTTTGTTCTCTTTCCATCTGGGAGGTATTTGTCTTGTTTGTGAACCCAAATTTATCTTCCTCGTTTCTCCCTTTAGGTTTAATCTACGATTGTCATATGTTTGGAGCAGAGTGGGTTATCAAAGCTTGAACTCAGTGAGCTGTCTTAATCTAAAATTGTACCGATATACTCTATCTTCTCTTTCATTTCTATCATAAGCCAAGCTCCTCATTTGTGCACTGCATTTTAGGCACCCTGTCTTCTTAAGGACTTGGCTCCTGTAATTACTCCCCCTTTTTCTGGAATCATCTGTTTCTTTCCCCTGGGTCATTCCCATCTCATACAGGTAAGCTGAAATATCACCTCTTTCATTAAAAAAAAAAAAAAAAGGCAACAAATCTCTCCTTAGACTCCACATTCTCCTCCAGCTACTTCCCATTTTTTTTTCTGCTCTTCTTTGTGCCAAAACTCTCTGAAAGAGTTCTCTATATTCACTGCCTTCACTTTCTCATTCCTCCTTCTTCCAATCAGGCATCATGTCTGAGACTGCATTAAAAAGAGAATGCTTTGCTCATGTGAAGTTTGAGTTGCCAAGTAGGCATCCAAGCAAAGATAATAAGTAGTCTTGAGGCTCAGAGAAGAGTCCAAAGCTGGGAATATTAATATGGGATCTTTCAATATATTGATGTTATGGCAGAGATTATTAGGTGCTTATCAAAAATTCTTTCTCCTCTGCCTCCTTAGTACAGAATTCAATTTTTAGCTAAGCATATTTCTGCCTGGAATAAAAACCTCCCTTGCAGGGAGATGTAAACACATGACTAAGTCTAGCCATTGAACTAAAGAGATAAGCATGCAAAGGGTGGGGAGCATCCCCAAAAGTCTCCTTTAAAAGAACTGATCTGCAAGGAGGGGCCCTTGCCTCTTTTCCTTCTTTCTGGAATGTGTATATAGTGCCTAAAGCTAAATCAGTGATCTCAAATCATACAGTGGGACATGAGAATGAAAGCCACATGCTGGAATGAGGGAACAGAAAATCACAAGTAGTCTGAGTCTCTGAGGACCTTGTGGATCTGCCACTTCAGCTATGGACCGACTCCTGACTCTCACTGTGTGAGAAAAATGAACTCCCACGTGTTTAAGCTATTGTAATCACTGTTATCAGCAGTGGAACACAATTCATTAGGGAACAGATGGCATTGAAAGCCATGGAACTGCAAGACAACATTTAGGAAATGAGTGGGGATAGAGAACAGAAGAGGACCGCGCCACAGCCTATGGAATTCGAACAACCATAGGAAGAGGAAGAGGATCTAGAGGAGGATCTAGGGGAGATCAACATGGTAACAGGAGAAGGAGGCCAGTGTGGTGTCCTGGAAGCAAGTGAAGAAAATGTTTGAAGTAAAGAGCAGTCATTGTCAAATGTTCTTCATAAGTCAAAGAAGGTAGAACTGAGAATACCTGACCATTGGGTTTTGCAGCATGGAGCTCATGAGTGACCTGGACAAGAGCAAGTTTGGAGGACTGATGAGGAAAAGCCTGATCTGAATGGGTGTAGAGAGAATGAGAGGAGAGGAAGACAGAAAGTGTAAGCAACTTGTTAAAGTACTTTTGTTTCAGAGAAGAGCGCAGAATTGGAATGATAACTGGAGAAGTAAGCTCAAAATAAGTTTTTGTTCATTTGTTTTAAGCTGAGAAAAATAACAGTGCGTTTGATGCTTATGGAATGATCTAATTTAATGATGTGGGAATGAGAAGGTAGAATTGTCGGTGTGTTTTGTTTAAATCAAGTTGCTTTCTGAGCTTAACTCTAATAATCACTTTAATTAACACTTTATTATGTTTTCATAACTAACCATCATGTATTTCCTTCTTCCTGGTTCTTTTATATTTAGTATGGTAAAAAATAATAATAAACAATGTATTTTTAAAAAGGGCATATACGATACCAGAAAAGAATTTTAAAAAGAATGCTTGATAAAAATATTAAAATATATCCTAATTCAACCTTATTTAGATTACATCACCTAGATGCTAAGTGCTGCAAGTAAATACATACATACATAAATCCCCAATGTATTAGGAGAAAGCATGAGTTGAAGGTAAAAACAAAAAACAAAAAACAAAAAACAGAGAGAGAGAAGTGCAGTAATTTTACTTTAGGGTATGCTTTGTATTTAAGGATAAGCACTTTGACATACAATGTAAAGGCATGATTCTGAGTTTGTCCTTCCTATAGGAATTAAAATGAAAATAAATAAATAAATACAATTTTAAAATAAAATTACTGTCTTAAAAAAGTACTTAAAGTGCAACCCAGTCTTAGATAAGAATGGAGATGACTAAAATATGAATGTTGAGCCTTAAGTATTTATAATGTTACATGGAAACTGGAACCAAATCAAGGACTAGAAGGTGGATTCTTTAACTTGACAATGGATGCTTGAAGTATCAGGCTCTCAGGAAAGGAACTAGGGTGACCCCTGCTGGGAGGATGAAGTGACGGACTCTCCATAAAGAGTTAGGCGTGGTGTAAATAGGAGGTTGCAAATTCAAAAACTTAAGTGGAGGAGGATTTAGAATGAGGAAAGAAAAACAGTAAGAGATATGTGATCATGAATGACTGTCTGAAGTAATTAGTCTACAAGAAAAATTAAAGCAAAAACAGGGAAAAAGTCATAGCATGAAAAGAATCGTAGCACATGAAACTTCCAGTGGGTAAATTAACATGGAGGTTTTGGTTCCAGACCCCGTGAAAGGACATCTGCAAATCCCCTAAGAGCTCACAGACCCTACATAGGTAAAGACACCTTGCTAGGAGAAGATAATAGTCTCTAAGATGTGCAAATGGTCAGTCATGATGCACAAAATCTCTTCAGAAACTCATCATAATTTCAGAGGAACATTGGGGTTTAAAAAAATAAAATCTGAGAAGGGAAAAGAAATCTGAGGAGAGGAGACGACAAGAGGAATGACAACAGGAGGGCTGGGGAAGACTGGAAAAAGTGACGAGTTTTTTTTTCAGTGAGCCATCAGTGATCCTTGCGCCATAGTTTATAAACTCTCATGCTGAGTGATTTCAGTTATTTTCTCTCTCACTTCAGTTATACTTAATAGAAAAAGTACAGATGAAATGAGAGAGAGTTTAGTACTATAAGATTAGAGATTTGATAGGTAAGATTGGTAGTTTGAGCTTCATGATCCGGAGCTACCATGGATGGCTTTTGGCGGATTTTGCTTTTGTGTCTTCCCCAATATTTGGAATTATAGTTAGGGGGGAACATTTTTTGTGTACAACTTATATTTTTATTAAAGCATTGTATCATGCTAAATAAGTGAAAAGAAACATGTGGAGCAATGTTCAGTTTGATGATTTATAATTGTCATCGCTGGCCACTTATAATATCCACCAGGCCTTCCTTTGATATGAATTGGAAATGTGACACATCATTATGATTGTGAACATCTATCTAGCTGTACCTTGATACCGACTTAAGCTAGGAAATATCAAAACAAAAAATCATTGGGTTTTATTTGTACCTGTGAGCATAATGGAACGAAAAGTCAGAAGGCATCTTCTGCAGCAAGATTTTTACCTATGGAAGTAGGAAGCCCAAGTGGTCCCTTACACCCTAAAAATACATTACACCACCTGTTTCTTTTGCCTGTAAAAGGCTCAATTGGAAAATGTTAAAACTTTACCAAAATTGGACTTGATCCCACAAAGTGTTGTCCTGAGTCATCTTACAGAATTGCTCACTGCATTACCAGATAAAAGACCTTGGTGAAACAGTATGTCTTGGAAATGGTTAAGTTGATTTGTGCTTTAGAGGAAAATTTAAACACTAGAAAAATGCCTCTCGCAAATGTTCCTACCCCTTCCAGAATTGCTAAAATCTATTCCAGGATTTTGAAGCAGGTCATAAAGGGATTGCCATTTCTCTTCAAAATGAGAGTATTGACTTCTCCTAGCAGAGACAAGTCCTGGTTCTCATGTTATTGGCATAAGGACAGAATCAAATGAGGATTCCTATTTTGGGAGCCCTTTGGGAAAGTTCAAAGGCCTCCTGTGGTTTTGAAATTGTAAAAACTGCATTTGCCAAACAAAACGTCAACTCAAACGATGGTAAGGGCCATGGTTGGAGAGCCAGCAATGCTTGGCAGCACCTCTGGGTTTCTGCCTTGGTGAAGAAAGAAACTCCACACATCACTAAGGTTCATTCCATTCCAGATTGCCTTGTGTTCGTGTCGAAAACAAATCCTCAATACAATGTTGTTTACTACCCCAAAAGTCGTCAATCTATTCAACATTAGAGACCTGAAGTTCTGTTTTTTCAGTTTTGTTAGGAATGTAGAATACAATTCTCTGCTACAGTTCTCTACAATTCCAGAAATCCCCTGGCTGTGTAAAAGGTAAGTCTAGTTGTCCTTAATTGAATTTGAGGTAGATGACTCATACTTGGCCTTAAGGTGTCAGGTTAAACACTTCTTTAGCATCATATCCCTCTATTGTTGGTACTCATAGAATCATGTACTTTTCCTCCATAGCAATTTTTTATTTGCGGTTGTGATTATTTTATTAGTATCTGTGTTCCCTACTAAACTGTGGGCTCAATGAGACCAGGGACTAATTCCGTTTTCGTAGATCCTTGTCTCTGGCACACAGCACAGTCCTGAGCATATAGTGGTCTCAAGAAATCTTCAGAAATACATGAACGAACAAGCAGAAAAATAAGTGGCACGAAAGAATTTTTCCACAGCCTTCCAGGTGTATGTGGCCATTTGAATAATGAAACGTGGCTATTCCTATTATAAGTCTTTATCTGAATTAAGCTAATTCTCACAATAATCTTGTCAAGTCGGTACTATTATTATCCACTGATGAGGAAATCATGGCATAGAGGCAAGTAACTTGCTTAAGTTCTCATGATTAGTGAGGGGTGGACTCTTGTTCTAAATTGAGAACCCACACTCCTAACTCACTCTTAATTAGAGGAGTTGCTTGAAAACTACCTACTCTTTGGATGAAGCTACCTCTCTGGAAGTGAAGAGTGGAGGTAGACAGGTAGATCTGGGGGAAGGTTTTCTGCCACCTAGAATCCACGGTAGCAATTTCTCTGCAGGAAGAAACCTTTCAAACTGGGAAACACCGCAGAACCCTGTATGTTGCTCCTGCTCAAAATACCACCTGGAGAGGGGCGCCTGAGTGGCTCAGTTGGTTGAGCATCCAACTCTTGATTTCAACTTGAGTCATGATCTCAAGATCATGAGATTGAGCTCCACAAGGGGCTCAGCGTTCAGCATAGAGTCTACTTGAGATTCTATCCCTCTCCCCCTAGTTCCTCCCTCGCCCTATGTGTGCTCCCCACCCTTCTCTCTCTCTCTCTCAAAAAAAACAAAAGCAAAAACACCTACACAGTGTCAATGAGGCAGATCTTGACAAAGATGACCTCAGTGACTACAAAACAAAGAAATGGTATAAATGGAATCCATCCCACAACATGTTTGAGAATTCTGACATTTTTTTTCTGATTTAAGCCGAACGTCACCTGGAAAAGCAAGCAATGGGAATTTTTATTCCATCTGCAATACTTACCCTTGTACAGGAATTTCATAGCTTACTGCCATGAGAGGTAGAGTTCACATCATAAAATGTTAAGTATGACAAGCGTCACTATGCCAATGACCACTCCATAAGTTAAAATTCTTACTGAAGTTTTAAAAAGAAAAAAAAGCCATGTACTTTGACATTTCCTTTTAAGCAGAAATTTACCTATTGAATTTTTTTATTTTAAGTAACAATCTGGATTTATTTTTTAAAATTTCAAGTATTTGGAGACTATTTTTTTATAAAAATGTAAATGAGAAAGATCCCATTACTTGTTTAATAAAATTTCTCTCTCTCTAAGGAGGAAAAACATTGTATGTTATTTTGTAGGGGGGTTTATATGCCCTTTTTGGAGTCTGTGACCAAAAAGGAATTCGTAATCACCAGTCTCTGGGTTGAAACCGTCTTTAACGACTTTCTAGCTAAAGGGTGAATGTATGGGAAGAGTAGGATGTTGTTGGAAGTCTGTGTGGGGATATTCTACATATGCCCCTCCAGATTTGCTATCTGTCCTTCTCATCAACTCTTGGCTCCCCTGCTTTCTGGTCTCCAGTTGGTTTCTCTACCTAAGGCCACACTCTTGTCTAGCAGCCCTTCTCCTTCAGCTTCCTGCAGCTGACACTTCCCTTTGCCCCCTTAGGCTTGGAGTTGGAAACTATCTCCTGCTAAGTCATCATCTTTTGTTTCCCTTAACCTTGACCACATCTCAGTAAATAGTGTCTTCATTACAATCTTTTCAGTGACCCTTTGACTATGTTTTCTATTAGGACCCTGATGGATACAGGTTGCCTCTCTTCTTTCACTTTATCTAGTCAAGAGGATTTTTTAAAAATAGGTGTGGTTTTTTTTAAGTGAGATATACCACTGAAGATCCAGTCTATGAAAGAAATCATTAATAAGCTGAACTTCATTAAAATTAAAAAAACTTTTGCTCTGCAAAAGACAATTCCAAAAGAATAAGACCAGCCACAGAGTGAGAGAAACTATTTGCAAATGACACCCAATAAAAGACTTTAATCCAATAAATACAAAAATTTGTAAAATTTAACAGTAAGAAAATAAACAACCCAATTTAAAAATGAGCAAAAGGCCTTTAGAGACCCTTCACCAAAGAAGATAAACAGATGGCAAATAAGCATATGAAAAGATGCACCACATCACACGTCATCAGAGAAATGAAAACTAAAACAAGATACCTCTATACACCTATTAGAATGACTAAAATTCAGAACACTGACTACACCAAAGGCTGATAAGGATGTGGAGCAATAGAAACTCTCATACATTGCTGGTGGAGTGCAAAATGGTAAAGCCATTTTG
This sequence comes from Neomonachus schauinslandi, assembly GCF_002201575.2. Lineage (NCBI taxonomy): Eukaryota > Metazoa > Chordata > Mammalia > Carnivora > Phocidae > Neomonachus > Neomonachus schauinslandi. The sequence continues at coordinate 81,309,553 of NC_058404.1, forward strand.
GAAGACAGTTTGGCTATTTCATACAAAACAAAACATACTCAGTCTTACCATAGGTTACAGCAATCACACTCCTTGGTATTTACCCAAAGGAATTGAAATTTTATATCTACACAAAAACCTGCACATGGATGTTTGTAGCAGCTTTTTCATAATTGCCAAAACTTGGAAGCAACTAAGTCCTATGGTAGATAAATGGATAAATAAACTGTTGATATCCAGACAATAGAATATTCAGTGCTAAAAAGAAATGAGCTATCAAGTTATGAGAAAATATGGAGGACTTAAATGCATGTTACCAAGTGAAAGAAGCCCATATGAAAAGGCTACATACTACATAGTTCCAACTACATGACATTCTGGAAAAGGCAAAGCTGTGGAGACAATAACATTTTTCAGGGGTTGCCAGGGGTGGGGGAAGGGAGAGATGAATAGGCAGAGCAGAGAGGATTTTAGGACAGTGAAAATACTCTGTATGATAGTTTAATGATAGATATATTTCATTATACATTTGTTCAAACCCATAGAATTTACAAATCCATGAGTGAATTCTAAAGTAAGCCATGGGCTTTGGATGATTTGGGGTGATTATGATGTATCAGTGTAGCTTCATCCCTGATTTAAAAAAAAAATATATATATATATATACACACACACACAATTCTGATGAGTGGTGTTGATTAGGCTACTCATGTGTGGAGACGGGATATATGGAAAATCTTTATACCTCCTCTCAGTTTTGTTGAAAACCTAACACTGCTCTAAAAAAATAAAGTCTTGGGGCACCTGGGTGGCTCAGTCGTTAAGCGTCTGCCTTCGGCTCAGGTCATGGTCCCGGGGTCCTGGGATCGAGCCCCACATCGGCCTCCCTGCTCCTTGGGAAGCCTGCTTCTCCCTCTCCCACTCCCCCTACTTGTGTTCCCTCTCTCGCTGTCTCTCTCTCTTTCTCTGTCAAATGAATAAATAAAATCTTAAAAAAAAATAAAAATAAAAATATAAAATAAAGTCTTTAAAATTATTTTTAAAAAAGTGATTTAAGACTAAATTTTGTACTTGCTCTACATTTCACTCTTCTTTCACTACTTCCTCTTCTCAGTCTAATAGTTTTTGTAACCTGAATGCCCTAAAGACTCCTTGGCCCACTCCTGCTCTCTATACCAACCTGGAAATCTCCAGAAAACACATTAAACTCCAAAAAGTATTAATAATGTCGATCTTAAAGATGTTTTTCTGGGCAGATGAAGAAGAGGATTATATCGCCCTTCCACAGAACAATTTCCTCTAAATTCCCTGGCTTTGACATCTCAGAAAGTTTTTCGCCACAGGCAACCTTCTTGTCCTCTTATCTGTCTCCAGAACTCGCCTGTCTTTCCAGACGCTTAGCTCAGCCTCTCTCCCATCTCCTCCCCGCCACATGTTTGCACATCAAAACAAAGACCAAGCAAAACACTGCTTTAACACTGCCCTCCTTCCACCAGATCTCTCCAGATGTTCTGTTCACAGGAAACAGCCTTATAATGCAGTCTGAGAGGAGGCAGAGTAGCTATACATAATTCAATTCCCATTATTTGAAAATTATTATTTGGACCCTCTTCACCAAATCATTAAATCTGTAAAGATTGCCTTGATTGCATGTTTTGCAAGAAAAAGAAAGACAGATATCTTTTTTGTTTTTTTAATTTTTAATTTTTAAAAATTTTTTTTAAGACTTTATTTACTTGACAGAGAGAGAGAGCGAGAGAGGGAACACAAGCAGGAGGAGTGGGAGAGGGAGAAGCAGGCTTCCCGCTGAGCAGGGAGCCCGATGCGGGGCTCGATCCCAGGACCCTGGGGATCATGACCTGAGCTGAAGGCAGACGCTTAACAACTGAGCCACCCAGGCACCCCAAGATACCTTTTTAGGGTAAAAAAAGTGATGCCTGCTCATTGCAAAAAAAAAAAAAAAGTCAAACATTTCAGAAATGCATAACTTACAAATTTAAATTTCCCTTTAATTCTAATATCCACAGATATCCACTTTATTGGCTTGGGGAATGGTCCTCCTGATCTTTATCTTTGTATATACTAATCAATATTATTTTATTCCTTTTTACTGTTTTTTTTAAAAAGGGACCACACTTTTTTTAATAAGCGAAAGATTTGAACAGATATGGATAGCAAACAAGCACATAAAAAGATACTCCACAGCCTTAGTTAATAGAAAAATGGAAACTAAAACCACAATGATTGCAACAACATGGACCTATGGGGTATAATGCTAAGTGAAATAAATCAGACAGAGAAAGACAAATACCATATGATTTCACTTAAATGTGGAATCTAAAAAACAAAACAAACAAATGAAAACAGAAATAGATTCATAAATACAGAGAACAAACTAGTGGTCGCCAGAGGGAGAAGGGGTGGGGGATGGGCGAAATAGGTAAAGGAGACTAAGAAGTACATATGTCTAGTAATAAGCTAAATAATTCTCGGAATGCATATAAATGTTAAATCACTATGTTGTACACCTGAAACTACTATGAAATTGTATGTCAACTATACTTCAATTAAAACAAACAAAACCACAATGAGATACCACCATGAGCCTATTAGAATTATTAAAATTAAAAAGACTGGCGATATCAAGTGTGGGCCAGGACTCAAAGACTAGAACTCTAATACACTACTGGTAGAATATAAAATGGAATAGTCACTTTGGAAAACAGTCTGACAGTTTCTTCAAGAGTTAAACATACACCTGCCCTATGATCAGTCATTCCACTCCTGAGTATTTACCCAAAAAGAAATGAAAGCATATGTCCATACAAAGACTTGTACACAGATGTTCATAGGTTTTTTTTAAATAACCAAAAATGGGAAGTAATCCAAATGTCCATCAACATTTGAATGGATAAAAACACATTGTACTATATCCACACAATGAGATACTGCTCAATAATAGAAAGGAATGAATTATTGATAAAAGCAACAACATGGATGAATAAAATGCTGAGTGAAAGAAGCCAGGCAAAAGGAGTATACACTAAATGTTTCTATTTTCTTAAAACTCTAGAAAATGCAAACTAATCTACAGTGACGAAAAGCAGATCAGTGATTAGGTGGGAAGGAGAAAAAAAAAGAGAGATCAAGGTGCACAAGAAAACTTTTTTTTTCATTTATTTTTATTTTTATTTATTTATTTGTTTATTTTAAAGATTATATTTAATTCATGTTAGTTAACATATAGTGTATTATCAGTTTCAGGGTTAGAATTTAGTGATTCATCAGTTGCATATAAACTTTTGATGGTGATAGATATTCTCATGATCTTTTTTTTCTTTTTTTAAAAAATATTTTTTATTTAAATTCAATCAATTAATATATAATATATGCTTGGGATATTCTCATTATCTTGATCGTGATCATGGTAATGAGTTCATGTTTATAAAGATATGTCAAAACTTATCAAAGTGTACTCGTTAAAATATGCAGTTTATCACATATCAATTATATCTGAATAAAGCAGCTTAAAATGGAGACAAAACAAAACATACAGCTTTGTAATTTATGGTTTTTAGGGAACATATGTGCATGATTCTTTTATATAAAGGAAGTGAGGGGCACAATTAAGATCACTTGTACTGGGGTGCCTGGGTGGCTCAATTAAGTGTCTACCTTTGGCTCAGCTCATGATCCCAGGGTCCTAGGATCAAGTCCCACATGGGGCTCCCTGCTCAGCAGGGAGCTTGCTTGTCCCTCTCCCTCTGCCTGCTTCCCCTGCTTGTGCTCTCTCTCTCCCACTCTCTCTCTGTCAAATAAATAAATAAAATCTTTAAAAAAAGATCAATTGTACTAAAAGAAATGCTCACCGATAATAAGAAACTATCTAGTTCAACAAATAATGTGTTACTAAATCACCCTTTTTTTTCGTATTTCACTTGTGCGATCTATAAGTTTTCTTAAAAATAATGACTGGCTTAAATTGCTAAAAATCAATATTATAAGTGCAAAGGTGAGTTATTCAATAAATTTTGTTGCCTTTCTCAGATACTTCTCAATCTCTGATTGGTTTAATTCTCTTTCTATCTTAGAATTATTTGGAAAAACAAGTGCTTTTAATATATACTTTTAAGTGCTAATAATTTTGATGCCCATATCTCAAAGTCAAACAGATCTGAGTTTGAGTTATTGCCTTTTTTTTTTTTTAATGAGAGATAAAGAGCATGAGAGGGAGGAGGAGGAGAGGGAGAAGCAGACTCCCTGCTGAGCAAGGAGCCCCATGCGGGACTCGATCCTGGGACTCTAGGATCATGACCTGAGCTGAAGGCAGTCGCTTAACCAACTGAGCCACCCAGGCGCCCGAGTTATTGCTTTGATGGTAGGTAAAGACTCCTAGTTTTGGTTTATTCAATTATTAAAAGGGATCAAATGATCTACTTGTTAGGGTTTTCCTGAAGAATGAATGTGATAGTCATATAATGTACCTATCATTTAGCATGTATTCAACAAATGTTACTCCCCTTCCTCTTGTTCTTCCTAAGCAGATTCTTCTATTCCAGCAAATGATCTACTATGTAGGTAATAATAGGATGGCAAATAGGATGTAATCTGGTAATCTTGGAGTGTCAGATGGGGCCTTAAATTTGAGACCGTTTGGGGAAGGGCTTACACATTCAAAGAGAGAAACTAGACATATCACCCTGAAGATAGTGAAGCTGGTGTGACAACCAGCATCTACCAAGAGCCTAGAGATTCATTTCAGAAGAGATTTCCTTCACAGAATTCTTGAGAGTAGAGAACACTGAAGTTGCACAAACCCAAGGCTGCAACAAGATCTCAATGCAAAGCTTAGCATGTAAAAGTTTTTAAGAAAGCTTGTCATGTGTCCCCTGCAGTTGGGGAGCATAGAGGCTGGTGCCTGGATGAACCTAGCACAGGAGGCTGGTGGAAGCAGCCAACAGTGTCAGGGCCAGGAGGCAAGACAGGAGAGGGCCTGCTGTTTATACTACCAGTTGCAAATATTTTGAGTTGCAATGAAGCTGGTAACTTTTTTTTTAATTTTAGTTAGTTAACATACAGTGTAATATTGGTTTCTGGAGTAGAATTCAGTGATTCATCACTTACATACAACACCCAATGCTCATCACAACAAGTGCCCTCTTTAATACCCATCACCCACCTAGCCCATCCCCCACCCACCTCCCTCCATCAACCCTCAGTTTCTTTTTTTTTTTAAAGATTTTATTTATTTATTTGACAGAGAGATAGAGAGAGAGGGAACACAAGCAGGGAGAGTGTGAGAGGGAGAAGAAGGCTTCCTGCCGAGCAGGGAGCCTGATGCAGGGCTCGATCCCAGGACCCTAGGATCATGACCTGAGCCAAAAGCAGACACCCAACGGCTGAGCCACCCAGACACCCCAACCCTCAGTTTCTTCTCTGTCATTAAGAGTCTCTCATGATTTGTTTTCCTTTCTCTTTTTTCTACCCCCTTCCCACATGTTTATCTGTTTTCTTTCTTAAATTCTGCATACGAGTGAGATAATATAGTATTTGTCTTTCTCCCACTGACTTATTTCCCTTAGTATAATACTCTCTAGCTCCATCTGTGTCATTACAAATGGCAAGATTCCATTCTTTCTGATGGCTGAGTAATATTTCATTATACACACACACACACACACACACACACCACATCTTCTTTATCCATTCATTAGTCGATGGACATTTGGGCTCTCTCCATAGTTAGGCTATTGTTGATAATGTTGCTATAAACATCGGGGTGCATGTACCCCTTTAAATCTGTATTTTTGTACCCTTTGGGTAAATACCTACAAGTGCAATTGCTGGATTGTAGGGTAGTTCTATTTTTAACTTTTTGAGGAAACTCCATACTGTTCTCCAAAGTGGCTGCACCAGTTTGCATTCCCACCGACAGTACAAGAGGGTTCCCCTTTCTCCACATCCTCGCCAATGCCTGTTGTTTATTGTGTTATTAATTTCAGTCATTATGACAAGTATGAGATGGTATCTCATCATGGTTTTGATTTGTATTTCCCTGATGATGAGTGATGTTGAGCATCTTTTCATGTGTCCGTTAGCCATCTGGATGTCTTCTTTGGAAAAGTATCTATTAGTGTCTTCTGCCCATTTCTTAACTGGATTATTTGTTTTTTGGGTGTTGAATTTGATAAGTTTGAAGCTGGTAACTTTTCATATCAAAGTAAGAATTGAAAAAAAATGAGAAGAATTGTCCTTACAAACTAAGGACAAATACATATGCATCTACAAGATGGAAAGGGAGTTTGGAGTTTCACTGGACTTTTCATCAATGTTTATGTAGTTCATACTACGTGGATAAGAAGCAATTCAGCATTGGGGCACCTGGATGGTGCAGTTGGTTAAGTGTCCAACTCTTGGTGTCAATTCAGATGGTGATCTCAGGGTGGAGAGATTGAGCCCAGCATCAGGCTCTGTGCTCAGTAGAGTCTGAGATTTTCTCTCCTTCTCCCTCTGCCCCCCCAACCCCCACATGCTCTCCCTCTCAAATAAATAAAAAAATCTTAAAAAAAAAAAAAAAAGCAGCAATTCAGCATGGATCTTTAGGTGGTTCTAACTGGAGGCAGAAATATTTGAATATGTTACATAGTGATACCAAAATTTGTGATAATAAAAAATAATAAAATGATTCTTTGGAATAAAAATAATATTTGAAGTTAGTGCTACATATATCCGTTACCATAAATAATGTTTGTTCTATATACAAGTATAGGTAAATTGAAACCATAAGGGTAATATCATTGAACTCATAAACTATTAGTTTAGCTGAATCTGATACTTCCTATGATCAAAAGCTGTCTCTGTTCCCAGAACCACTAAAGCCTTGAGATAGACTTACAGGTAAGTCAAAGATTGCTTCTGCTTACTGACTCCTAGGTTGCTTATTTCTTCACTGCAGATTGAGATCCATTAGCTCAATAGCCCTTTGGAACCAAACTCAAATTTTTACATGTCCTATTGTTTTAAAAATAGCGCAATCGGGGCGCCTCAGTGGCTCAGATGGTTAAGCGTCTGCCTTCGGCTCAGGTCATGATCTCAGGGTCCTGGGATCAAGTCCCGCATCGGGCTCCCTGCTCCTTGGGGGCCTGCTTCTCCCTCTGCCTTTCTCTCTCGCTCTGTCTCTCATGAATAAAAAAAAAAAAAAACTTAAAAAAAAAATAGCGCAATCAAAATTTTAGCCATTTAGTGACTGCTGCTTTGCATATCCCAAAAATCTTACTGAACTGCTGTTACGTATTGATAACACAGGGCCTTGCAGAGATAAGACCCCAGGCTGATGCTACCTTCAGAGACTTCTCTCACCCAGAAACTCCACATAAGGCTCTCTCTAATCTCTCTCTCCCATGGAAGTTCCTTTGCCTTCTTCTCCCTCTGCGTGAGGAAGCCTCTGAATGGTTTCATGCTGGGAGGGTCTTCCTCTCTAATGCAACTTTGTGCAACTGCCACCCTGTGTGTTACTGCCTCACTTGGTCATCTTTTTCCTTGATCAGCTCCACATCCCTCGAACTCCTCCAGAGACAAATTACAAATTTAGGGGAAAAATTATAAAATGCTGCTGATATAGAACTATAAAAAGAAAAATTGTGGAATACATCCAAAATACATTTATTGTTATTTAGAGACTATTAAGGAGTGAAATGTGTGGAATATTACAAAGATTCAAAAGACGCCAGTTTGGGATAGGCAACCAAATATGCCTTAAACTTAAATAAATGGTTCTGGGGAGCCTGGGTGGCTCAGTCATTACGCTTCTGCCTTCGGCTCAGATCATGGTCTCAGGGTCCTGGGATGGAGCCCTGCATCGGGCTCCCTGGCTTCTCCCTCTCCCACTCCCCCTGCTTGTGTTCCCTCTCTCACTGTATCTCTCTCTGTCAAATAAATAAATAAAATCTTTAAATAAATAAATAAATAAATAAATAAATAAATGGTTCCTATTTCCACCTATATTCAATGGGAATGGACCATGATCTTGGTTCTGTCATTTACTAGTTGTACAAACCTGAGCAAGTTTTTTTTTTTTTTTTCTGTGGACTTCTAGTTCTGTACCAATAAAATGGAGACAATCATACTCATTGTGAAGTTATTGTAAATATTATTTGAGATAATAAATGTAAGGCACGGGCACATAACAGGTTTTCAAAATTTGTGAGCCTTCTGTCCTAAATAGGGTGGAAACTTGTTTCTTTTTTTCTTTAAAAGTGTTCAAAGTGTTATTACATATGTGATATATGTCAGTTATCTATACAAACAGGCAGTGTTTTCAGCAGTAATTTACTGAAGGAAAAACTAATGTTTCAAAAGGTAGAGATGATCCAAATCACTCGCTTATGGAGAAGGTTATTCTTACTGTTCCTATCCTCGCCTTAAAAGAAGTCTTTCTGCAAACAGTCAAGTGAGTAGAAGAGCTTCCTTCCAGCTTTCAGCCACACTCTGGTTTCATTTGGAAGACAATGTGGTCTAATGGCTAAACAGAACAAAAACTTGGAGCCAGCTGATTCCAGTGCAGTGTAGGGAAGGCTAGCCGCCAAGTCACCAACACTGACACCCTTGACCTTAACCTCCCAAGGCCCAGTCAAACCCACGACAACAAAGTGAAATGGACTAGAGTCAGATTTTCTTTTCCTGAGAGTAAAGCATCTTTTAAAGGGGTCAAAACAGCTTGAGAATTTAAAAAAAAGAAAAAGAATCTTTCCGCCATGTCAACTCTGAGTGCAGTAGCAAAAAAAAGAAAAAAAAAGAATACAGATGTCATTGCTTCATACCAAAATCCAAATATCAGAATCAGGGAGATGGCACCATCCTTCCCCACATTCTTCCCCACACCCTTCATTGCTAGGTTTTTGGTTGAAACTTCCATTATGCCAAGCAGAACTTTAAATTCTGACGTCTGAAGTGTTGGTTCAGAAAAGAGAGGGTAAGGGATTCCTTACACTCACGAAAGGAACCCCCCCCCCAACTTCAATCCAAACTTTTACCATGTGTGGGAGAGAAAATAGTCTCTATTTTGCTTAGGACCTCACAATCCATTTCAAAACATTTTTAAGATTTTTGTTCAAAAACGACCTAATCCAAGACAAAGACCTGGAGAATAATTGCTTTAGGAAAAAGGAGAATAAAAGTTAGTCAGAAGATAGCCTGCATCCTGAAAGAGGTCTCAAGATGTCCAGCTTCTATATTGATTTATCCTGCATTTTAGGCCTCAAAGAACATTTGGATCAGACTTTAAATCCATCAAGCTGTCAAAACATACACCTACACATGCAAGATCCAAAAAAAAAAAAAAATCCCACAACACATGCCCAAGGATCTAATGCCATCTAAAGGCAGCTGAGGCAAACTGCAAAGAAAAAAAAAAAGCCAAAACAAATTAAAAAATTATTAAAATTTTTCACTTTGGATACAAACATAAATGAAATGTTCTTAGCTTAATATATTCCTGTATTGATTCTATGTAATACCTATTGAAGTCACTGAAACTTATGTCCAAAAATCCAGTGTAAACAAAATAAAAATACAAATAACTAATTGGGAGGGGGAAAAATGTGTCTGTCTGTGTCTGTGTGTGTTCAGCATTATAATAAATTGAATAAATGTGATTAAAGGTACATAGGGAAAAGGTTTTTTTTTTAATTCAATACTGCTCAGCCAAGATGTGGAAGCAACCCAAGTATCCAATGACAGACGAATGGATAAACAAAATATGGTATATACTTGCAATAGAATATTATTCTATTTTAAAAAGAAGGAAATTCTGACACGTGCTACAACATGGATGAACCTTGAAGACATTATGCTAAGTGAAATAAGCCAGTCACAAAAGGACAAATATTGTATTATCCCATTGGTATGAGTTACCTAGAGTAGAATGGTGGTTGTTAGGGGTTCAGGAGAGGGAAGAGAGGGACTTAGTATTTGCATGTTTTAAGATTTTATTTATTTATTTATTTGAGACAGAGAGATAGCGTGCACGCTGGGTGGAGAGGGGTTGCACATGAGGGAGGGGAAGGGGCAGAGGCAGAGGGAGAAGCAGGCTCCCCACTGAGCAGGGAGTCCAATGCGGGACTCGATTCCAGGACCCTGGGTTCATGACCTGAGCTGAAGGCAGCCACCCAGGCACGCTGGGAGCTAGTGTTTAATGGGTAGAGTTTTAGTTTGGGAAGATGAGAAAGTTCTGGAAGTGGATGGTGGTGATGGTTGGGCAGCAATGTAAATACATTCAATGCCACAGAACTGTACATTTAAAAATGGTTAATATGGTAAAATTTGGGTCATGTGTATTTTACCACAATAAAAAAAAATTAATGCTGGTATGAGAGGGCTGAGATGCATTAATACACTTTTGATGGAAGCATAAAATTGATGTACCATTTCTGGAAATAATGTGACAATATGTAGCAAGAAATTCTTAAATGTTTATATCCTTTAATTTATTATGTTAGTTCTATGTCCAAGACTCCATCCAAAATATATATGAAACTCATATGCCAGGGATTCATTCAAAGAACGATATACAAGGATGATCATTAAAGCCTTATTCATACTGGGGAAAAATAGGAAACAGCCTACAAATCCTCTGACAAGGGAAGATAAATTATAGACAATCCATATAGATTGGTGTGTTGCAATTGAATCTTGTTTATGAAGAATACTCAACGACCTGCAGAATTAGATGGAAAAGGGGGATTCTTGTTTGGTTTATTTTTGTTTGTATATTTTACAAATGTTCTATTATAAGCATTTCTTACCACTAACTGGAAAAAAATGTATCTATGTAAACAATTCGTGACTTGATGAGAGAGTTGAATTCATTCTCTATTGGAAATGCATTGGCATTGTGTTTAAGAATTTTTAAGGCTTTTGTTGAGATATAATTAGCCTCCTCATTTCACAGATAAAAATTATTTGAATATTCAAATGTATTAAAAATTCACATTATATCTACCACTATGAGAATCTACTGTGAGAAATTATAATAAGCATTTAACAGATTAAATAAATTGTATCTAAAACCACCATTTCTGGGGTCCCTGGCTGGCTCAGTCAGTGGAGCATGCGACTCTTGGTCTGAGGGTCGTGAGTTCACGACCCATATTGGGCATAGAGCATATTTGAATTAATTAATTAATTAATTAATTAATTAATTAAACCATCTCTCTTAAGCCCCCATTAGACTTCACGTGAACTTCAAAGCCATGATACAACATTTAGATTAACAGAATGCTTATTCTGTTACAATAAATAAAATAAGCACTTGGCCCTATGTCAAAGATAATGTTTTTAAAATATTGATTGCTTTATTCAATTCAGTAAGTATTTACTAAGTCCTATCTGGGTATTAAAGATACAGCAGTGAATAAAACAGACAAAAATCTCTGCCTTCTCAGAATTTATCATCTAGTGGGGAAGGGAGAAAACAAACAAAATAAAGTAAAATATGGAGTATGTTAGACTGTGATAAGTGCTGTGGAGAAAAATACAACAAAAGAAGAGAATAGACAGTGTTGGAGGGGAGTAAGCTGGGTAATGAGGGAAGGTGACCTTTGGGGAGATATGAAGGAATTGAGGGAGTAAGCCACACATATTAATATCTGAGCAAAGGTGAAGGGCATTCCAGATACATGCAAAGGCCCTGTGGCAAGACAGTACCTGTGTTTGAGGAAGAACAGCTAGGAAGCCAGTGTATCTGGAACAGAACAAGTACAAGGGAAAAGAAGAGATCTGAGAGGTTGAGGGAGTAGGAGCTCATATATGGCCTCCTTTTAGATCATTATAATAACTTCGCCTTTTGTTCTACAAAAATGCCCAGGAAGTCTGGAAACAAAAATAACTATTTCTGTTATTTTATTTTTTACAGATTTACAGTATTTTTTTTTAAATTTGTATTCATTTACCTGACAGACAGATGGAGAGCACAAGCAGGGGGAGTGGCAGAGGCAGAGGGAGAAGCAGGCTCCCGGATGAGCAGGGAGCCGGATGCAGAACTGGATCCCAGGATCATGACCTTAGCTGAAGGCAGATGCTTAACCTACTGAGCCACCCAGGTGCCCCAACATTTATCTTATGTATCAGATTTTCTGGACACCAAAAATAAGATAGGAAGTCACTTGGAGGGGCAAGTCACTTGGGTGACATACCTCTGCTCCATATGTCTTAACCTTCTACAGGCTAGCCCTAAGATGTTCCCATGGTAAAGGCAAAGGAACCTGGCAGTGAGTAGAAATGTGCCCGCACTTTTTCAATCCTCTGTTTGAAAGCATCCCCTTGGTCAAATCGAGTCACATGGCTCAGAAAGGCAGAAATGGGAGGTGCTGCCAAGCCAAAAGGGCTGCCAAGCCACAAGGGCATGGCTATAGGGAGGGGTGAAGACGTGAGGCCGGTAATGAACACCACTACTGATTGGGGGGGGAGCTGCTGCTGGTGTCTCTTTTCTTTTCTTTTTTAAGATTTTTTAAAATTTATTTATTGGAGAGAGAGAGAGTGAGCGGGAGAGAGAGAAGGAGCAGGGGGAGGGGCAGAGGGAGAAGCAGACTCCCCCTTGAGCAGGGAGTCTGATGTGGGACTCGATCCCAGGAGGCTGGGATCATGACATGAGCTGAAGGCAGAGGCTTAACCGACTGAGCCACCCAGACGTCCTGGTGTGTCTCTTTTCTGAGCCAGATGAAAGCCTAGGGACTTGGGCTAGAGAATACCAATGTTAGTATTTGAAATCCATATTTCTTATGGAAAGTGTGGTTCTCAAAGATAGGCAAAATTCCAAGAAGGTCAATATTCTAGGTCTAGCAGCCAGGGGGAAGATGAATAAACAGAATACTCAGGAAGAGTTCCTTATTAAAAGGGAGCTTCAGGAAGAGAATTAAAAGTAGGATGGAAACTTTAAAGAAGTTTTGTGAACAGCATAAATGGGCTACATATTTAGCATCCTAATTCACAGAAAAGATGTTTAAAATTGAGGCTGAAATTTCTGGCCTGAAGATCAAGTGATCATAGAACAAAAGCTCAGAACAAAAATACAGAGAGATGGAAACCACTAGGGAAATGATAAGAGATTTGAAGGATAGGTCCCGAAGACCTAATTTATGAATAATAGTCATGCCACGGGGGAATAAAAAGAAATAATAGAAAAAAGGGAAAAATTAAACATAGCAGAGGAACATTTCCTTGAGCTGAGGAAAGATATGCAGGCTAAAAGGGCTCACTGAATTCCAGATGGTTTTAATAAGAAATGATACCTATTCTGGTAAACTCCAATGAGATTAAGAAATCATAAAAGTTTCAGTCAGAAAAAAATTTTACTTACAAAGAAAGACATACTGCCATCTGACTTCAAATCTGTAATATGAGAAGCTAGAAATTAGTAGGATAACATCTATAGGTTAGTATAAAAAGAATTGAAACTTTAGGATACTTTACATAGATTAAAACAACAACAACAACAACAACAGCAGAAAATGAATTGGCCAACTGGGAAAGAAAGTTATAATCAGAGATTCAAAGAATGTATCATGCCTAGATTCAATCTGTAAAAAATACTTGGGAAATCACTATAACCAAACAATATGTAAAGTCAGAACAGACGCCTCAATTTGGGTGTTGAGCAAACAAGGCAAAACGACGATGCAGCACATACGTAGAGCTGCATTCGTAGTAGAAGACTCACTCATGGAAACAGAAGTCTCAGGAGTACAGATCCTCCCATTGCCCACACATCCTGGGGGCAGCAGAGACTTCTGGCCGAATCAATCTGTAGACAGGAATCCCAGCCCTTGGGCTATGGGGCTTTTAAGCTGCTTTTATGAGGTTAACAACAGCCCCTCCAGCACACCACTAGGTGTGATCACAGCTGGGACACAATAGCAACGTGACAGGTGCAAGAACTTGGTCCTAGCTCTATCCTACCAGTTCAGAGGTGTCCCCTCATTCCCTGACATGAAATGGGGGGTGAAGTTCTTGCAGCTAGATGATGCCATGAGCTGTTGCATGACTCAGGACCTTACCATTCACGGTTGGGGGAGCAGGATTCCCTTCCTTGCTACAGTCAGGATGGAGGAGCATTGGTTCATTGGCCCAACAACTGCCCTTGGCCAGTGCCTTTACGCGCTGAGCTGTAATCAGTTTCCATGGAACTTTGCAGAAAGGTAAATTTTTTTCCTGAAAGACCATCCTGCAAAGAGGTCAGTCCTGTACAAGTTAACCCCCAGTTCTTAGTGCCTCCCCCAATGATCCGTATCCCCAAATTTGACCTCTACACTTCATACCTTCTCTGTCAACACTCTGTTTCAACTACTGGGGCAGTGAGGCCAGTCTATTGACTCTGTAGGTGTCACTAGAGGTGATGAGAAATGACCTAGTGTGAACCCCAGGGTGCAGATAACGTGTACTCCAAGTAGACAGAAGAGGCCGTTTATGAGAACAGCCTGGGCCTGAGAGGCACGCACTGTCCAGTCTGGGATGTAAAACAAGTCCAGCATCTGTGGCTACAGTCTGCAGTTCAGAACAAAGGCTAAACAGGACTTAGGACCTTGTTCTCAAGCCTCTTGCAATGACAGGGTACTGTGGGCTGGAGGAGCCATCATGCATGGTTTCATTACCAAATCTCTCCTATGTTTCATCTACCACTGCTTCCAGGCCCATAACTGGAGTCAAATGCTAGTTTGCCCTAGTAGGAGAATTACAAGGCCTGATCCAGGAGGAGACAGCTCTGTGCCAATAAAAAAAAAGAACCCAGTAAAAGCTGGATTGGGGCACTTAGCTGGCTCAGTTAGGAAAGCACGCAACTCTTGATCTTGGGGTTGTGAGTTCAAGCCCCACATTGGGTGTAGAGATTACTAAAAACTAATAATTTTTAAAAAGCTGGACTACTATGGGCTCAGGTGTTTCAGAATAAGGGTTGTAGTCACCTGATCAAAAGCATCCCAACCAATCATGGTGCTGGATGAGAACAAAATGATTATAGAATGGGAGGTAAAGGAAGTAATAAATATCACCCTTGACCTTGCAATAGTTCCAGAAATAAGGATCATAGCAGCTATGTTTTTTAAAAAAATATACACACACGGGGCACCTGGGTGGCTCAGTTGGTTAAGCAGCTGCCTTCGGCTCAGGTCATGGTTCCAGGATCCTGGGATCGAGCCCACATCGGGCTCCCTGCTTGGTGGGAAGCCTGCTTCTCCCTCTCCAACTCCCCCTGCTTGTGTTCCCTCTCTAGCTGTCTCTGTCAATTAAATAAATAAATAAAATCGTCAAAAAAATTTAAAAAAATATATACACACATACACACCAAATTGTTCTTTTTGTTTCAGATTTTTCCCTTTCTTTTTCCTACTATGTTGAATGAGAACCAGTAGTGCTGAACTTTACAATCGAGTTCATAGGTCACCAGGACCACAGTGGGGACCCACACCCAGGGACGATTGCTTATCACCTGAAAAGCCTTGAGACGGACACGATGGCTGGTAAGGCTTTGTGTTTCTCCCCTCCCTTGCCCCCTTGCTAGGAAGAAGAGGTCAGTATCTTTGTTTGCATGGTGGGTAGTCGCTTTATGTTAGGCAGAACGATGAAGCTGCTCTAAGGGTAACGGTGGTTGCTAAATAGCAAGATCAGACCTCGAACCCGTCCTCTGCCCTTCCTGTGCTCTAATAATCTATATCAGAGAGAGCTACGTCTCCTCGTTCCTTTGGCCCTGGTTTCCAGGTAGGTTCAGCCAATGAAAGGCACAGGCAGAAGACTGGAGTACAGGAGGAGAGAAGGTCAGTTATTCGTAACAGCACGGGCAGCACCTGTGGAAGTGACTGTGTCACATTCTTGGTTTCAGTTTCTGCCAAGCAGGCCGTCCTGTCCCGGCTCAGCGTGAACAGCTTCCCCCGACTCTAACCCATTTTCTGGACTTTGGTCAACCTGCCTCCTCTGGTTGTCTTCCTGCTCTGGGGCAGTGGGAGCGTCCTGGGTTGCTAATTCCTGTGTTGCCTCGATATCCTACACTTGCCTTCTCAGCTTTTCTGTCCCGTGTGTGTGAACCATGTAATTCTCTGAATGAAAATCCCCTCTTGTGAAAGACCTTGAGTGGTTTCTGTTTTCTTGCCTGGGCTTTGATAGATACAATACGCATATTTCATTATAAAGTACCTCAAACTCTTGGGGAAGTAAAGTAGGAGTTTTACAAACTGGGGCGCCTGGGTGGCTCAGTCATTAAGCATCTGCCTTCTGCTCAGGTCATGGTCCCGGGGTCCTGGGATTGACCCACAGCATCAGGCTCCCTGCTCCACGGGGAGCCTGCTTCTCCCTCTGTCACTCCCCCTGCTTGTGTTCCCTCTCTCACTGTGTCTCTCTGTCAAATAAATAAATAAAATATTTTAAAATAAATAAATAAAAAAAATAAAAATAAAAATTGAAAGATGCTGGGGCACCTGGCTGGCTCAGCCAGTAGAGCATGTGACTCTTGATCTTGGGGTCGTGAGTTTGAGTCCCATGTTGGGTGTAGGGATTACTTAAAAAATAAAAAACAAAAAAGGTTTTTTAAAAAAATTAAAATTGGGGTGCCTGGGTGGCTCAGTCATTTAAGCGTCTGCATTCAGCTCAGGTCATGATCCCAGGGTCCTGGGATCGAGCCCTGCATCGAGCTTCCTGCTCAGTGGGGAGTCTGCTTCTCCCTCTCTCTCTCCCTCTGTGCTCTCTCTCTCAAATAAATAAAATCTTAAAAAAAATTAAAATTAAGATATTAAAATCATCGAAATAGTTGAAATATCGCAATCATCTTTTAAAATTCACAGTTTTTAATTTTATAAAGTATAAAAAAGTTGTCTTTTTATAAGCTACAAAGCACTTTAATGTAAGATGGAGTTATTATTTACATAAATATTGCTGAGTATTTTTCTTGTAATGTGACAAGGTAATGATCTCTTTAAATTTTAGTCTCTTTTTTTTAAAGATTTTATTTATTTATTTGACAGAGAGACACACAGCCAGAGAGGGAACACAAGCAAGGGGAGTGGGAGAGGGAGAAGCAGGCTTCCCGCCGAGCAGGGAGCCAGATGCAGGGCTCGATGTGGGGCTCGATGCGGGGCTCAATGCGGGGCTGGATGCGGGGCTCGATGCGGCGTTTGATGTGGGACTCCATCCCAGGTCCTGGGATTATGACCTGAGCCGAAGGCAGACGCTTAACAACTGAGCCACCCAGGCGCCCCTAAATTCTAGTCTCTTGATTTACACAATGGATGGAGGTAATCTTTTGATGGATGAAATTCCACAAACCTCCCCAAAGAAGCCTGATTTCTAAATTTTATATTTGACCAAGCCCTAAATATATTCTTCCAGGCATTTTACTTTTTCTCCTTAAAATTGCTTGTGAAGTTGCAAATAATCCAGATGTTACTGATTTGTTTATATTTAAGTAATCAGCACTGTTTGGCATAAAACATTTGAAGGCCTATGACGCTTTTCAAATATCTTTATCCTTTGAAAACCAAAGTTGAGTATTGCCAATGCTAAGTGAAACTTGAGCTACAAAAGACTGAAATCCAAGTCAGCCTAAGAAATTGTAAATTTGCACAAGCCCAAAGCTAACTGATGTTTTCACATCTGGCTCTTAATATTATGGAAGAGTTTTGTTTTGTTTTGTTTTCCTTGTTTTGTTTTTGACCGTTAATTCCATTCTTGTTAAAGGTTCCCATTCAGTCACAAATTATATTTAATGACTTATGATTCTGACCAGATGGCTTCAAGATTACACTGCATTTGCATTTAAGAATGTAAGCCAACATATCTGGCCTCTATTCTGAAACAATGTTTTTCTACTCATCAAATGAGATAAGCTGTTGTCAAATAATGCCTATATATTTTTCTGTTACTTATCTATTTTCATGAGCTGATGTACAGCCAAAGATCTTTGAAGAATTCAAGTATACTGAAAGAGGAAAAGACAAACAGTATAGCAGAGTGGTTAAACACAAGCTTTTGAGTCCGTAAGACTTGGTGTGGCTCCCGGCTGTGTTATATCAGTGTCTTCCTCTGTAACATGAAGATAAGAATAGCAGCTGTCTCGTGGAGTTGTGAAAATTAAGTGAGAATTTTGGGCAGGGTGGTGGACAAGAAGAAAAATTTAAGTGAGAAAACATATGTGAAGAGTTCAGTATACTGCCTGGCACATAGGGCATGTTTAATTAGCTATTAATATTTTAATACATTTTCCAGACATGTTTTTTTCCATGTTAGGAAATCTTTTTCTTTTTTTTAAAGATTTTTATTTATTCATGAGAGACAAAGAGGCAGAGGGAGAAGCAGGCTCCCCGCAGAGCAGGGAGCCCGATGCGGGACTTGATCCCAGGACCCCGGGATCATGACCTGAGCTGAAGGCAGACGCTTAACCGACTGAGCCACCCAGGCGTCCCAGGAAATCTTTTGATACAAGGTAAAAGACAGAGATGAGAAGACATTCCTAAATGTGGGTAGAACCAATGAAACTTCTGGGTATTAGTGAATAGTTCTGTTCACCTGTACATACTTTTGTTTTGTTTTGCTTAAACTTACTTATTTTTTCAAATAGTACATTTACATGGTTCAAAAGTCAAAAGGTACTAAATAAAAACTATACAGTGAGAGGACTTCCTCCCATCTAGTACCCCAGTTACCCAGTTCCACTCTTCATGAGACAACCAGTGTTAGTGCTTCCTGGTGAATCCATCCTATGATATGTTATGCACCTACAAACAAATAAATATGAATATGATCCCGCTTTTTTAAAAAGATTTTTATTTATTTGAGAGAGAGAATGAGAGAGAGAGAGCACAAGCAGGAGGAGGGAGGGAGGGAGGGAAGGAGGGAGGGAGAGTAGCAGACTCCCCCCTGTGCAGGCTCTATCCCTAGGTCCTGGGAACATGAGCAGAAGGCAGAGGCTTAACAAACTGAGCCACCCAGGCATCCCCTGGTCCCACTTTTTTACACAAATAATAGCATACTACCCACTTTGCTTATTACGCACTTGTTATTTTTGCCTCACAGTATATCTTGTATATAACATTATGTATCAATATACTTTATTTTAACCACTGCCCTGTTAATAGAAATTTAGGTTGTTTCCAGGCTTTTGCTATTGAAAATATGTTACATGTAACCTCATGTATTTATTATTTAGCATATATGCTATACATAGCATCTTTGCTATACATATCTGCAAGATAAATTCTGTATATCTGTGAGATAAAAGACATGCTGGGTCAGAGTATGTGTAATTGTAATTTTGACGATTTTTGCAAATGGTTCCCCATAGAGGTTTTACCCCATAGAGGTATAACCTCACAGAGGTTGTATTTTATATACCAACTAACAATGTATCTGGACATTTAAAAATCCACCTTTTGGGGTGAGTACAGACCAAAGGTTCAGCCCATGAGTTGATCTGAATATACTTTGAGTTTCACATCCTTTTTTTAGTGATAAGCTCCAGGCAGAAGGATATCTCAGAGAGATTTCTTTTTGTCTCCATGGTGACACTTACCTACTTAGAAGCCTCGAATTATTGTTCCTAGGTTACAACAGTAAAAACTCTGGATTAAAACAGTGTGCCCACTCCAGGTTTTAAATAGGAAAGAGATAAGAAAAATTTACACTGGCCAACAGTGGTACACACACCACAGCATGTGCCTGAGGACTGTTCAATTTAGGCATTTTCTTAGTGTGTGTTTGGGGCTGTAATTTTCTGCCCTCTGAAACTGTCTTTAATTCTTCCCTCTGGCTTTTAAGAGTCTCTAATTTGTTTTCTTTACTAGCAGAACATGGAGAGAGGGTAAGTTGGGAGGGGGCAGGAATGGGTTTGCACTCAATTTTCAGCCTCTCTAAGCAGAGAATTTTGCTATTTTCTGTCATGGCCCTTGATGACTTAAATGCATTTGAATTTCCTTTTTGTTATTAAGAGTTAAGACTGTAATAAACAGTGTTTTCCAAGGACAAAAATGTATCTACTTGTTTAATTTTCTGTTTCATTTCAGTAGTAATCAGAAAGAAAGAATTCAACTGAGCTATTGGAAAATCTCACAGGGCAGAAGAAAACACATACACAATCCTCAGTGTAACTAATCACAGGGAAAAAAAAGTCCCTCTAAAATATCCTTCAAAAACATCAGAGAGGGGGGCGTTTGGCTGACTCAGTCAGAAGAGCATGCAACTCTTGAGTTCAAGCCCCATGTTAGGTATAGAGATTACTTAAATAAATAAATATTTTTTTAAAAAATCGGAGTACATGTGCTCCTATCACTTGGGGTCGATATGTGAAAATCTGCCTACTTGCCAAAACGATTTAGTTGGCTGTGAATATATTTGTTTGCAACACTGAACAGTCCATTTGTGAATATGTGCCCCCCTGCAGATTAATTGTTTTCTGCATTTGGGTCAAACCATGGGAAGATATTTAAAACAAAAATCTTCTAGAAGGTTTAAACATTTACTAGAACTTCCTTCGTAGTGTTGATTTTAAATTCCAATTCAACATTAAATGAGGCCTAATTTCATTGGTCCAACTTTATGATGCTCTTCAGAGTGAAGATTTGCTGTTTCTTGGTACAAAATTAGTCTTTGAGTTCTGGAAAACTTGTAATTTCAGTTAGAACAGAGAGAAAAATAAAAGCAAAACTTAATATACTGTGTGATAGGGCGCCTGGGTGGCTCAGTTGGTTAAGCGACTGCCTTCGGCTCAGGTCATGATCCTGGAGTCCCGGGATCGAGTCCCGCATCGGGCTCCCTGCTCGGCAAGGAGCCTGCTTCTGCCTCTGACCCTCCCCCCTCTCATGTGCTCTCTCTCTCTCATTTTGTCTGTCTCAAATAAATAAATAAAATATTTAAAAAAAATATATTGTGTGATAATAAATCAGTTATTTACTGTACTTGAGAACCAAAACTTGATCGATATAACAAAGGTTTTGCTTTTCTTCTATCTGTTTTGACATCATAAATACAGCTACCGAAATATTATCTGACTGCAAGTAATCAATACAGCCCCACAAATCTTTTCAAGCTTCTTTCCGAGAACATATGTAAAGCTGAAATGTGAACTACAGCAAATGAATTGTAATTACTTTATTTACATCAGTAATAGTCCATTTTAAAAAATCAGCAATAAAACTCTAGCAAGTACATTTTTATGGATAATTGCTCAAGGTATCTTAGGAAAAAAGGGAATTAGTTGGGTCGACTAACCAAAAAAACCTTTAAAATTTAAAGTAATTTTGGGGCGCCTGGGTGGCTCAGTTGGTTAAGCGACTGCCTTCGGCTCAGGTCATGATCCTGGAGTCCCGGGATCGAGTCCCGCATCGGGCTCCCTGCTCGGCAGGGAGTCTGCTTCTCCCTCTCCCACTCCCCGCTTGTGTTCCCTCTCTCGCTGTGTCTTTCTCTGTCAAATAAATAAATAAAAATCTTTAAAAAAAATAAAATTTAAAGTAATTTTGACTTGTGACCTAAAATCTATTAATCCCACATGCCAAGATGTGGTGATTATTGAGAAAATGTTGTTTTATGTATTTCTTCTTAATGTATGAGCCTAATTTGATATAAAAATTGAAATAATTTCCTTTTATTTTTCCAAACAAAATTTAAACAAGAAGAAGAGAAGGCAATTTGGTCAGGGAATAATAAAACACAACCAACTACCACGCCTACTTGTTCATACCTGTTTTATGTTTTTTTTTTTCAGAAAAATAAAACTAGCTTTAAATGGTCACTGGTTTTAAAGATTTTATTTATTTATTTGAGAGAGAGAGAGAGAGTGAGCGAGCACAAGTGGGAGAAGGGCAGAGAGAGAAGCAGACTTCTTGCTGAGCAGGGAGCCCAACTAGGGGCTCAATCCCAGGACCCTGGGATCATGACCTGAGTTATGAGTCAGTGTTAACCGACTGAGCCACGCAGGCGCCCCTAAATGATCACTGGTTTTATTTCAAGACTGTGCGCAGGGCTTCTCCTCACTGCAATACAGAGGGACATCAAAGGCAAATCAGGCTGATGGGGCCATTCCTAACACTGCCCCCATCCCGTTGTGTGTATACCATTAAACAGGCAGGTAAAGAAGATCTAACTTCATATCGAGAAGATTCAGAACTTCCAAAGAAAAAAAATGTCTTTAGATGTCCAGTGTTTAGTAATGATTATTTTGTACCCTTGGACTCCACCTAATTATTCTTCCTAAACCATCTCCTATAGCCCAAGAGAAATGTATAATATACCCCCAGAGGTCTTCCTTTTAAAGTATAAAGTATAAGCATTAGAGGTGAAGCAGCATAGCTTGGTGGATGAACCTTGGAGTCATTTAAGCCTTGGTTCAGATTCTGTCATGTTAATTTAAGTTCAGTATTCTTATATTTAAAATTTAAATAATACTGGGGTGCTTGGGTGGCTCAGTTTGGGAGTCTGACTTTGACTCAGGTGGTAGTGATCTTGGGTTCCTGGGATTGGCCAGCGGGAGAGGGGCTCCGCACTCAGCGGGGAGTCGCTTCTCTTTTCTTCTGCCCCTCCCCCAGTTCTAGCTTGTGCGGGCTCGTGCTTGCGCTCACAAGTGTTCTCTCTCTCTCTCTCAAAATCTTTAAAATGAAAATAATACTTCATAGTGTTACAATTACATAAGATAATGTACGTAAAATATAGTTCTTTAAATATACCAGCGTCTTAATAAATAGAGGCTATTGTTATTACAATATGCTGTTTGAATATTTTAGGCACCATTTACTGTAATATATAGTTAAACAAGACCCCGAAAGGGAAACAGATAACCACATTTGTAGCCCCATGGGATTTCCAACTATCAGTTAATCAGCAAACCATGTTCATGGCACTGTAAGAGATGTGAAGATTACCATCTAACCGGTTAGAGTGCTCTAACTCCAAAAATTTTTTTTCCCCTTTCCTCCTATTGTTGCTTGCCCCCCCCCACACACACATATTAACTTCATTGTCTTAGACTGACTTTTTCTACAAGGCTGGAATTATAGTTACCATTAGGTCCAAGTTCACATCTCCCCAGCCTGGCCAGACAGGAAATGACTTGCTCCTTTAACTTCTTTTTTTTTTAAATTAACAAATAACGTATTATTTGTTTCAGGGGTACAGGTCTGTGATTCATCAGTCTTACACAATTCACAGTGCTCACCATAGTATTTACCCTCCCCAATGTCCATCACCCAAGCACCTGATCCCTCCCACCCCCCTCCACTCCAGCAACCCTCAGTTTGTTTCCTGAGATTAAGAGTCTCTTATGGTTTGTCTTCCTCTCTGGTTTCGTCTTGTTTCATTTTTCCCTCCCTTCCCCTATGATCCTCTGTCTTGTTTCTCAAATTCCTCCTATCAGTGAGATCATATGATACCTGACTTATTTCACTTAGCATAATACCCTCTAGTTCCATCCATATCATTGCAAATGGCAAGATTTCATTTTTTTGATGGCTTCATAATATTCCATTTTATATATATCTTCTTTATCCATTCATCTGTTGATGGACATCTAGGCTCTTTCCATAGTTTGGCTATTGTGGACATTGCTGCTATAAACATTGGGGTGCATGTGCCCCTTCGGATCACTACATATCAGATAAAGAGCTAGTCTCTAAAATCTATAAAGAACTTATCAAACTCAACACCCAAAGAACAAATAATCCAATCAAGAAGTGGGCAGAAGACACGAACAGACATTTCTGCAAAAAAGACATCCAAATGGCCAACAGACACATGAAAAAGTGTTCAACATCGCTCGGCATCAGGGAAATCCAAATCAAAATCTCAATGAGATACCACCTCACACCAGTCAGAATGGCTAAAATTAACAAGTCAGGAAACGACAGATGTTGGCGAGGATGTGGAGAAAGGGGAACCCTCCTACACTGTTGGTGGGAATGCAAGCTGGTGCAGCCACTCTGGAAAACAGTATGGAGGTTCCTCAAAAAGTTGAAATAAAGCTACCATACAATCCAGCAATTGCACTACTGGGTATTTACCCCAAAGATACAAATGTAGTGCTCTTTTAACTTCTAAATCAGAAACATCCTAACCAAAGTCTCCAACTGGCTAGGCTTGAGTCCTGTGCCTAATCCTGTAACAGTTGAGTGTTACTGGCAACTTCCTATAAAATCATACATTTAGAAGAGTGGGTGGGAAAGCGAAAGGAGCAGACCCCCCACAAGGGAATGGCTGCTTTTTCTAAAATGAGAGGGCACAGGACAGGGCAGACAAAACAATCGATGTGCAACACTAAAGATGAAGTTTAAAAGTGAGGTAAGTCTGTAACTGTCTAGTTGAAGCAGTAATATGATTGGACAAAGGCTAAAAACCTGCACTAAAATGAATAAACCTTTTAAAAACTTGACTTCCCCCTCTAATACACATTGTGCTGTGAT
The DNA here is from genome assembly GCF_002201575.2 of Neomonachus schauinslandi. NCBI lineage: Eukaryota > Metazoa > Chordata > Mammalia > Carnivora > Phocidae > Neomonachus > Neomonachus schauinslandi. The sequence goes on from NC_058404.1 coordinate 81,333,951, forward strand.
TAATCACTGGTCATAGATATGCTTGATATTTGCATAGTTTTGTATTGATAACAGATGGAAAGAGGCAAGATATAGAAAATGACTCATATCATCAGGGTCCAATCAGGAGAGATGAACGACATAGTAATTTGAACAGGGCAAGTTCTACATAAAGAATTATTAACTATAACAAGGGATTAGAGTAATGAGGGATTGTCTAGCAAGAGGTAAAGAGAATGCTAAAAGATATGTGAATAGCAGATGTTGGGAGCAGCCATCACCCAGAGGGCTGAGATAGAGCACCAAGGAAGGGGGACTCGTTAGTGATGACATCCAGACTTTGTCAGAAATCTCATGGCCTTATCTCACCAGATTGCCAAGTTTGCTAAGGTGCCACACTGGTGAAACTTGCTGGAAATCCACCCCCTGGAGTGCTGGAAGAAGGTGTTCATGGAGAAAGACCTTGCTACCTACGCTCAGATGCAGTCACCCAAGAGGCGCCATGAAAAGCTGCTTATAGGTAGATTTGGAGGTGGGAGGCAATAAATTAGTAACTGGTACAAAGTATTTATGAGATTTTCTTAAATACTCATCTGGAAGAATACCCTCCATCAGCCTTATTCTGCCATACTTAAATACAACTTAGCCAGAGAAGGAGGAGGATATAAAGTGTCCAGGAAGCTCTGCAAATTCTACAGGTGAAAGGACATGACTTAAAAATGTAAAAGGCAAGGTTAAAATCCTGCCACTGGAAGAGCTTTATTTGGCTCAGAATAGATGACTGAAGATGGAAATTTGGTAGTCTCTTACTTTGATCTGCAGAGTAGCATGGAAATACATTACTAGGTGACCTTTAGCTGTACAGATGCAGTAGAAAGTACATCCAAAGTAGATTTGTGTTTTTATAAAAATGTTCTACATACTCTAAGAAAAAGAAACTCAGATGTTTATTTTATATGGAAATTCATTCACTGGTATAGGAGGCTTTATAGGTAGTTGTAGGTGTAGGCAGGTTGAAAAACAAGTATGACATGTTCAAACTGAGATGAATTAAAAATTTTTAATTAAGAAGATGATAAGGGTTGAACTAACTGAGGAGCAAAACTTACCAATTTTTTTCTCCCTTTTTGGTTCAATCTTCCCTTTATAAAGGAAGAAGTGGATGCCCCTCCATGTTACAGTTAGCAGAGCATAGTATTGTATCTATCAGAGTCCAATGAGGAAAAAAAAAGAAGACAAAAGAAAAGGAAAAACACTGGGTATGTTAACAGGGAGATTTTATAGAGACAGCTGGTTACTTGAGGGTTGTAGAACTGAAAAAACAAGAGTGGAGCAAGGAGGTAACCCAGAGCTAACAGCAGAAGCAGCAGCTACACCTAGGTCTGGGGAAACAAAAGGGAAGATCTTGGGATTACTAGTCACCTCCGTGGAGGAAGAGAACCTCTAGAGCTGGGGATCAGGCATCTGAGAAGTGCTTGCCGCCTGGCTCCCTCCAAGTGGCTGACAGAAGCTTGGCCAACACAGTTAGAAACAGCACAGGATCAGGAAAGAAGTCTTCGTCCTCCTCCCACCTTCTAATCTGGCTCTAGAATTGGCAGAATTTAACACCAGCTGGCAAAGGAGCCTGGGAAATGTAATCGGCAAAGTCCCAGTCATAGCATCAATAGAAAAGCTATGAAAGGGTGCGTTTGGGGTTGAAAGACGATAGGTAAATAATCAGTCCTGTGAGCTAGCCAGCTAAAGGGCATCATTTAAGAAATTTTTTCTTGGGGTGCCTGGGTGGCTCAGTTGGTTAAGCGTCTGCCTTCGGCTCAGGTCATGGTCTCAGGGTCCTGGAATCGAGCCCCACATCGGGCTCCCTGGCTTCTCCCTCTCCCACTCCCCCTGCTTGTGTTCCCTCTCTCGCTGTGTCTCTCTCTGCCAAATAAATAAATAAAATCTTAAAAAGAAAAAAGAAAACAGGAGATTTGGGCACAGGAAACGTTACTCATTTTATAAAACTGAATCTTGTAGTAGACCTGAAGGCAAATAATAATAAAATGCATTCATTTTAGACTTTTAAATTTTATTTTAAATACTTATAATCCATTTTATTTATTTGTTTGTAACAGCTCTACTGAAGTGTAATACACACGCCATAAAAGTCAGTCTTTTAAAGTGCACAATTTCAAGGTTTTTACTATAGTCATAGAGTTGTGTGGACTTTACCGTGATCTAATTTTAGAACATCTTCATCTCCCCTCCAAAATCATACCTATTAGCACTCACTCCCCATTCTTTCCATCCTGCAGCTAGTAGCACCTGTAAAACCACTTTCTGTCTCTATGGATTTGCCTATTCTGGACATTTCATGCGAATGGAACTATACGTGTGGATTTTTGTGACAGGCTTACTTCACTTAGCATAATGTCTTCAAGGTTCATTCAGTTTGTGGCATACATCAGTACTTTCATTTTTATTACTAAAAGATATTGCATTAAAGGGCTATATCATATTTTGTTTACTCATTCATCATTTGATGGACATTTGCATTGTTTCTAGTTTTGGCTATGATGAATAATGTCTGTATGAACATTAGAGTGTAAGTTTTTGTGTGGACATATGTTTTTAATTTTCTTGAATATATAGCTTAAGTAGAATTGCTAGATGGTGTGGTAATTTCTGTTTTCCGATCTCTTCAGCAGTGTATGAGGGATCCCATTTCTCTACATCCTTACCAAAACTTGTGACTGCCTGTCTTTTTGATTGTAACCATCCTAGTGGGTGTGAAGTAGTATCCCATTGTGGCTTTGATCTACATATCCATAATGAATAAATAGCATCTTTTCATGTGCTTATTGGTCATTTATATAGCTTTTTGGAGAAACAAATAAGGATTGTGTTGAATCTGCAGATCAATTTGCAGAGTATTACCACCTTAACAATATTAAGTGTTCTGATCCAGTAACATGTGATATCTTTCGATACATTTGTGTTTTCTTTAGTTTCTTTTTACACCTTTTTTTTTTTTTTTTAAGTAGGCTCCATGTCCAACATGGGGTTTGAACTCATGGCCCTGAAATCAAGAGTTGCATGCTCTACTGACTGAGCCAGCCAGGTGCCCCATTCTTTAATTTCTTTTTTAAAAAATGTTGACAACTTTATAATTCACATATCACATAATTCACATACTACATAATTCACCAACTTCAATTATACAACTTAATGTTGTTTTTTTTTTAAGATTTAATTTATTTATTTGACAGAGTGTGCGCACACAGGCAGGGGGAGGGGCAGGCAGAGGGAGAGGGAGAAGTAGGCTTCCCGCCGAGCAGGGAGCCCCATGTGGGACTCAATCCCCGGACCCCAGGATCATGACCTGAGCCGAAGGCAGTCGCTTAACCGCCTGAGCCACCCAGGCCCCCAATTTAATGGCTTTTAATACAGAGCTGTGAAACCATCACCACAATTAATTAATATTCATCATCCTCAAAAGAAACCCTGCATGCATTAGTACTTACTTCGCACTTTTTCCTAATCTCTCACTTGTAGCCTGAGGCAAACACTCATCTTTCTGTCCCTATAGATTGACCTATTTTGGAGATTTCCTATAAATCGTACAATATAGTCTTTTGTGAGTGACTTCTTTCACTTAACACAATGTTTTTAGCATGTATCATTGCCTCAGCTCTTTATTGCTGAATAATATTCCATCTTATGGATATGACACATTTTATTTATTCATCCATCAGTCGATGATGGACATTTGAATTTCTTTCACTTTTTGGCTATTATAAATAATGCTGCTTTGAATACTCATGGATAGGTTTTGATACAGATATCTGTGCCTCCTTTAGTTTCTTTTAACAATGTTTATAGTTTTGCGTAAGTCTTGAACTCCTTTTGTTAATTTCTAAGATTTTATTCTTTTTGATATTGTAAATAGAATTGTTTTCTTAATGTCATTTTTAGATTGTTTATTGCTAGTGTGTAGAAATAAAATTGATTTTTGTATTGATCTTGTATCCTGCAACCTTGCTGAACTTGTTTATTAAATCTTAGAGTTTTCTGAAGGATTCCATTTTCTTTTTTTTTTCATTTTATTTTTTCAAAGTGAAAATGTGTCTTTGATATGTATGCCATATATATACCTCCTCCCTTTTTTAGAAAAACTTTTCTCTCCATTTACAACTCTACTGGTCAACTTTTGTTTAAACCCTTGTTCCTCTTATACTACCACTATTTTTGTATATCTTGTGAATTGGGTCACTACAAGATTTGCTGAACAAATCTTCAAATAAAAGTATATTCACACACACACAAAAAGTATATTCATGCAAACTGATTAACAAACATGGATCAAAATATAAAAGTAATGAGGCAGTTTCTCAAAATTAGAATATTTGTGAAGAACGATCTTTGTATACATTAATTTGTGATTGTCCGTTGCCACGTGGTGGAAAGAAAGCCCAAGGCATTTCTAGAAGATAGATTGGATGCCTCAAGAAGATATGACTGATAAAGACGCAGAGATGATTGGGATCAGATAGTCTCCAGTAGGAGCCAACGTAGCATAGCACTCTTGGAGTCAAAATCAGGGAAATTTGAACTTATTTTGTGACCCAAACTGAAGAACCTATAAAAAATAAAAATACTCATTGTGTTGTTCTGTATTTGTTTTCAAATTATTACTTCGGACATCAGCTTTCAGCCAAGATGGAATCACAGGAGCTTTATTTACCTTTCCTCCTAAAATAACCAAAAATCCAGACAAAGCATATGAAACCATGGTTTTAAAGACACTGGACATTAGACAACAAAGGACAATAACCATTGAAAGATGGGAAACCTGATGATTTGAGTTCTATGATTATCCTAGCTAAGGTCTTCAGAGAGGTTTCAGGCCATGGCATAAGGGGAGGAAACTCAAGCAAAGCCCAGGGACTCTCTGAGCTGAGGAGATGGGGCACCAAGTCTGGAAATACCAAGGCTGCTACAATTCACTGGACAGTTTACGAAAGAGGAGAGAGCTACACAGAGAAAGAACTATGGTAGATTTGTGGAGTCCCATCTTACCAATGCATGGGTAGGAGGTAACTATCCAACATCAAGGAAAGAACTATCTGAGAAGATTAGAGAGAACAATGCCCAGTGTATACACAGGGCCTGGAATAGTCCTGTATCCCACCAGTCAGACTGGAAAACCTTATAATTCTTGGGACATTAGGTAAAATACTCAGAAAATTCTTGCCTTGTAGTGGAAATTTAAAGCTAAATGCTGCTTTGATCCCATCTAACAAACCTTAAAAGACCCCCCAATATTTGAATAAACATTCAACCAAAGAAGATACACAGACAATACAAAAGCATACTTAAGGATGCTCAACATCATTGGTCATTGGGGAAATTCATATTAAAATCACAATGAGGGGTGCCTGGCTGGTTCAGTCCTAAGAGTATTTCACTCTTAATCTTGGGGTCATATGTTCTAGCCCCACATTGGGTGTAGAGATTACTAAAAGAAGAAGTAAACTTAAAAAATGTCACAATGAGATGCTACTGTTTACCTATTAGAATAGCTAAAATTAAAATGTCTGACCGTATCAAGTGTTGGTGAGGATGTGGAGGAAATGGAATTCTTATATACTGCTGGTGGGAATGTAAAATGAAACAACCCACTTGGAAAACAGGTTGGCAGTCTGATTCTGGCACCAATTCCAATGTGTGCTTTTTTCACATCACCAAGCAATTTTCTGATACCAGCTGGATGTCCTGTAATTCAACTGAATTCAGATACCATCTACCTGAAGATAATGTCAATCCCAAGGGTTAAGGGCTCAGTCCTACAAGACTGTCACCCACCTGCTCACCACACTTCTGACACAATCACAAGACCAGGTGTCACTGATACTTCTGACCAATCTGCTACAGATTGGAGGTTCTAAGGACTCCTCTCCCTGAGTTTGATTAATTTGCTAGAGCTGCTCCCAGAATTCAGGAAACATTTTAATTAGTAGATTACCAGTTTATTATAAAAGTTTAACTGAGGGGGTGCCTGGGTGGCTCACTTGGTTGAGTGTCCGACTCTTGATCGTGGCTCAGATCATGATCTCAGTGTCGTGGGATTGAGTCCCAAGACAGGCTCCACGCTCAGCACAGAGTCTGCTTGATATTCTCTCTCTCCTTCTCCTTCTGCCTCTCTGCTCTCTCTCTCTCTCAAGTAAATAAATAAATCTTTAAAAAATTTTTTAAAAAGGTTAACTGAGGAATAGCCAGATGGAGGAGATGCATAAGGTAAAGTATAGGAAGAGAGGCATGAAGCTCCCATGCTCTGAGTGTTCTACTCTCCGGGAATCTACATGTGCTCACCAACGGAACTCTCCAAACACTGTTCTTTGGCGTTTTAATGGAGGCTTCATTACCTGGTATGATTGATTAAATCATTAGCCATTGGTGATTGAACTCAATTTTCAGCCTGTGTCCATTCCCCAGAGGTTGGGGTGGAATTAAAAGTTCTAACCTGTTTGTGATTGCTTCCTCCTTAGGTGACCTAGGGACTTTCCAAAAGCCACCTCACTAACTTAACAAAGACACTTTTATCACTCTTTTCAATTAGGAAATGCTAAGGGTTTTAGAAGCTCTGTGCCAGGTATTGAGAGGGACAAAGACCAAATGCGTGTTTCTTATTATAAATCACAATATGACAGACAATTTCTTTTTTTTTTTTTTAATTTTTTTTTTTTATTTATTCATGAAAGTCAGAGAGAGAGAGAGAGGCAGAGGCAGAGGGAGAGAAGCAGGCTCCCCGCCCAGCAGGGAGCCCGATGCGGGACTCGATCCCAGGACCCCGGGATCATGACCTGAGCCGAAGGCAGACGCTTAACCATCTGAGCCACCCAGGCGCCCCCAGACAATTTCTTAAAAAGTTTATACACACACCTACCATATGACCCAGCTATTACACTCCTGAGTAATTTGCCTCAGAGAAATGTGGAGCAACTTTCTTTTTAACTGCCTAAACTGGAAATAACCCAAGTGTCCAACAACAGGGAAATGGATAAACAATGTGTAGCAGGTCAAGACAATGAAATACAACTCAGGAATAAAAAGAAATGAACTATTTATACAAGAATGGCTTAATCTCGAAGTAATTAAGCTAAGTGAATGAAATCAGGCAAAAAAGAGTTCATATTGAAAGAGTTCCACTCACATAAGCCTCTAGAAAATGCAATCTAATATACAGTGACTGTTCTAAGCTGAACTATGTACCCGCAAAATTCATTTGTTGAAGTTCTAACCCTTAATACCTCAGAATGTAACTGTACTTGGAGATAGGATCTTTAAGGAGGTAGTTAAGTTAAAATGAAGTCATCAGTGTGGGCCCTAATCCAATCTAACTGGTGTCCTTATAATTTCCTAGAAGGAAATTTCTACTCAGATGGATACAGAATGATGACCTTGTTGTCTACAGACCATGGGAAAAGGCCTCAAAAGAAATGAACTCTAAGCATACTTTGATCTTGGACTTCTAGCCTCCAGAACTGTGATCAAATAAATTTCTATTGTTTAAGTCACCAGTCTGGTATTTTATTACATAGCCCTAGCAGACTGATGCAGTAACAGAAAGCACATCAGTAGTTACATGGAGTTGAGGGTTGAGGAGGGATGGGGGGTAAAGTGTTACAAAGGGCAATAGGGAAATTAGAGGAATAATGGATATGTTCACTGTTTTGACTGTGGTGATGGTTTCATGGCTATATACACGTGCATCAAGAGTTACCAAACTGCACACTTTAAATATGTACAGTTTATTGTGCGTCAATTGCATCCTCAATAAAGCCATTAAAATTTATTTTTGCTTAACTTTTATACCACTTTTAAGAGTAGCATATTCCATATCTATTTTAGTTTTGGTTATTATGGTACAATTTTGTATTTTTTATGAACAATGCCTTATTGTATATTCCTGTTTGTTTTTTTTTTAAAGATTTTATTTATTTATTTGACAGAGAGACACAGTGAGAGAGGGAACACAAGCAGGGGGAGTGGGAGAGAGAGAAGCAGGCTTCCCACCGAGCAGGGAGCCCGATGCGGGGCTCGATCCCAGGACCCCGGGATCATGACCTGAGCCGAAGGCAGGCACTTAACGACTGAGCCACCCAGGTGCCCCTGTATATTCCTGTTTAAATTTTAAACTATTGATACTGCATTTTGCAACCATCTTAAGAAACATAATTTTATCTTTAGATGTCTTTGTCTGATAGTATTCTACATAAAATAGTGAGTACAACATTAAGATTGGAGTCTTTCAAGAATTTTTCATGATGATCTAGGAATTATAAACTTGGGAATTTATTTCCTCCTCTCACATTAATTTAAAGGTCCATGATTTCCTTTTCTTGAGTGGTGTACACTGTCCCCTGCCACCATCCCAATTTTCAGATGTTCCCAGACCTGCTGGCTGATCTTTAGAATCCCCTGAGGAAACCCATAAAAGAGATTCCTGTGTCCTATCCCTTGTTACTCTAGCTCAAGAAACCTGGAGTGAAGTTCAAAAACCTTGTTTTTAATCTTTTTATTTTTTTAAAAGATTTTATTTATTTGAGAGAGAAAGCGCAGAGAGAGAGAGAGACCGTGCACCAGCCAGGGAGAGAGGAAATGGGAGAGGGAGAAGCAGACTCCCCACTGAGCAGGGAGCCTGACTCTGGGCTCAAGCCCAGGACCCTGAGATCATGACCTGAGTTGAAGGCAGATGCTTATCCAACTGAGCCACCCAGGCACCCCAACCTAACACATAATCTTGACCAAATATTTAGACCTCAACTATAGTTTGCATAATTATAAATTTTCATTCTAAATATTTTCCTCATTGAGAGATTTATTGGAAATACATGAAAATATTTAATGAATATTTGTTGAAATATTCGTCTAAATATGCAAAAACAAACTTTCTTAGACAGTTGGGAAATACAAAATAATCTTAAGTTCTACAAAGCTACCAGAATTTATCATCCCACCAGAGATCTAGAGTTAATCCTCTGCAACGCGACTTTGTGAGTTTGCTTTGGTGAGGGTGGGAACTAAGAGGTGGTAGTACTAGGAAGGAGGGGTAAGAAAGACTGGAAATGTGTGGGGGTTTATCTAGAGACATGAGGGACTCTGGCTAGCTGCTCGTATAAGAGCCTTAGTCTACTGTGAGATGGCTTAGTCTTTCCAGCTCGGGCATGGTTGTGTGTTCACCTCACAAGAAAGTTGACAGCTATGATAGGAAACTAAGCCATAATTTGACTCTTCCAATCATACTGATAATAAGGTTTCAGGACTACAGTCCAAGCACTGTGGTTTGGAACTCAGTTTATTCCCTGAAGCTCAGATGGGTGTTCCCTCTCCTCTCCTCTAGGTATTCATACTGGGCCTGGGCAAGGGTCTCATGGCATACACCTGCTTTAGTCTTACAGAGCAGTCAAGCAGCAAAGCACTGGGGTAGTTAACTAAAATGGCCAGTGGAAGATGCTCCTCATGTGGAGCCTGGGAGGGGCAGGATGGAAAGGACGAAGCTACTCTAGCTCTTGGGATCTCCAACCAAACTTCTTGCAAGATCCTTCTCTAGGTTTGCTCACCTGGTACTTGCTTGTCAGTTGGCACCGGGGGCACGCCCATTTATCCCCCCTCTCTCCATTCCTCCCTCCCTCCTTCCTTCTCTTTTTTTTTGTAAGTTCTTGAATTAATCTGGAGAGATATTAAGCCAGAGCAAAAAAATTTTTTTTAATTAACTACAGGAAAGTGGCTTCCTTTTTCTGTCAGGGCTAGCAGAGTGTGATCTTGAAACACTTTCCTGTGGTAAGAAGAAATATTTGCTGTCTTAGGAGAAGGTGTCCCACCTCCACTATTCATTTGACCCTTTCCATGGAGCTAGGAAAACGTAGAACAACTGAATAATTTGTGCTGTGTTAAAGTATTTTGGATTACTTAAGAATGTGTAGTATTAAAGAGTTAAAAGATTCATCAAGGACCTTGTTAAGGCTTATATTTCAAGTTACTACAGAAATGGGCATAGAATCAGAGGCTTACTTGCAAAAATCTTTTAAAACCACAAGTCTTTGGGTGCCTAGGTGGCTTGGTCGGCTAAGCATCTGCCTTAGGCTCAGGTCATGATCCCAGGGTCCTGGGATCGAGCCCCATGTTGGGCTCTCTAGCTCAGCAGGGAGTCTGCTTCTCCCTCTCCCTCTGCTGCTCCCCCTCCTTGTGCGCTCTCTCTTTCAAATAAATAAATAAAATCTTAAAAAAAAAGTCTGTTTAAAGAGTTCTTCACTTTTGGGGTGCCTGGCTGGCTTATTCTGCAAAGCGTGTGATTCTTGATCTTGGGGTCATGAGTTTGGGCCACCCTTAGGCATAGAGATCACTTAAAAAATAATGATAAAAAAAAGAGTTCTTCACTTTTGCTGTTCACAAATGCTGTTCTTCCTCAGAGTGAACATTTTCTTTCTTTTTTTTTTTTTAAAGATTTATTTATTTGACAGAGAGAGAGACAGTGAGAGCAGGAACACAAGCAGGGGGAGTGGGAGAGGGAGAAGCAGGCTTCCCGCTGAGCAGGGAGCCCAATGCGGGGCTCGATCCCAGGACCCTGGGATCATGACCTGAGCCGAAGGCAGACGCTTAACGACTGAGCCACCCAGGCGCCCCCAGAGTGAACATTTTCAATCAGATGTGGTTTCTTAAAAAGTTTCAGAAGTTAATATTAACAAGGTCCTTTGAAAGTGAGTTTCTGTAAATTAAGGTCCAGTTTAAAACCATAGAACCCTTTAACCTTGTCTGAACAGTGAGCTATATTTGGGGATTTGGCATACAGAGGGTCTGACTTGGATTAGGTCTCTAAATACCTAAAGGATTTCCTTAAACAGGCCCAGGGTCAGATACAACAGGTGTTTCATTTCTAATTTTGGAACCAAAAGCAGCCAGTTGATAGTGAGGCTGTTCTTCACTCATTCAGAAGGAGTGAGAACAGTAATTTTGGCAAGATGTCAAATGTAGAAAACACCAGAAATGTGTTATTCTTCTAATACTTCTGATAACAAACCACAGTTTTAGAAGACAACATAGAATTTTGATGAATTCTGATAAAGGCTTCTGTTTTCTTAGTATTTAATAAATTCATTTAAAAATATTGAAAGTACACTTTAGTGTCAGGTTCTATACTAGAATACTCATTTAAATGATCATGTACACTCTTATTTTGATTATACTATTGTCAGTGAATTAAATTTTTGTAATGGAAAATAAAGACATGTTAGGTACAATAAAGGATGTATCTGGTTTCCTTTTCAAAGTGTTCAAAGGAATTTTGGAGCTTTAGAAGATGGTAATATTACTTTGTTAAAAAATATATATGTAAGCACATTTAAATAAGATTAAAATATGGATAAGCTTTAAAAAATATGCTTTGAAACACAGCCACCCCAAATGAAATTATTATGCACATAAAAGTGAGAAAACTTTGTATTTGAAAAAAATTAAAGCAATGTAATCATGAACATTTCCTTTTTTAAAAAAAGATTTATTTATTTATTTTAGAGAAAGAGAGTGTGTACACAGGGGGAGGGGCAAAGGGAAAGAATCTCAAACAGACTCTCCCCTCCCCTTGGAGCGCACAGCCCAATGCAGGGCTCCATCTCAGGACCCTGAGATCATGACCCTAGAGGAAATCAAAAATGAGATGCTCAATGACTGAGCCACCTGGGTGTCTGAAACATTTCAACTACAAAACAAGGGTTGATAAAATTTCAAATGTGAGTTCCTGGAAATATACATTTCCAATATGGCCTCAAGATATTAAGCAATGCAATCTTAACATGATATATACAGTAGATTCCCCGTAAATACACATTGAACATGAGGTTAGCTTTAGAAATTCTTATTGAAGGAATATAAAAATAAATATTAGAAAAGGCATAGTTTTCTTTTGGCACACCAGAAAGTCTGCTCCTTATAAAATTAATCCTATAGAACCTACTCATTTTAGGAATTCAATAATTAAGCTCTACAGTTTTGATTTTACTTTGAATTCCTCTGTGGGTTTAAAAGGCAAAACATGTTAAGATTTTTTTTTTTTTGACAGAGAGATCAAGAATGAGAGGGGTGGGTAGGGGCAGAGGGAGAGGGAGAAGCAGGCTCCCTGCTGAGCAGGGAGTCCCATTAAAAGGCAAAACATGTTAAAAAAAAAACAAGCCATGTTGTAGGTAATAGCAAACTTGGTGTAATTCTTTTTGTGTGAAATGAGAAACATATATATGCAAAATAATTATTTTTAAAGAAAGAAAAGCAATAGGTTTGACTTGAAACTAGATTTTTCTAAAAAGTGATTCCAAACTGTTTCTCTACAAAATGTACAAAATTTAATATTGGGGCAAGAAATTCATTTAGGTCACAGTAACTTTTGTGTTCTTGAGAAACAGCACAATTAGACATAGACTCTTTAAACATTAAGAATTCAAAATTAGAAGCACCAAGGAAACCAAATCCAGGCGTCATTAACTGCTTGCACCCAAAGTACTGAAAACAAATTTCTAAAACAGAATTTTCAGTAATTTGCGTTGAATTCTCACCATCTGGCCAGCCTTGCTTCCACTCCAGAGTTTACTTAACTACATGTCTAAACCTATGCTAACCCTACACTTTTCCCTTCTCTCTCTTGCCCCACAAGGCCTCACGACTGGAGTCCAGTTTATGATTAACCATGTATTTTGATAATTAGGACACCAGATGCGGTTGTATTTTATCAAAGTGAATTCTGGTGTCACAAAAACACGCTGGATAAATTCTGCGTTCTAAAGCATGACGTGTCATTCAACTTTGAAGGGTAGAAAGTTGAGTTGGAAGCCTCTGCTGGTAGACATGGCAAATCCAGCATGTTATCAAGCAATTACAAGACGAATTTTTTAAGAAAAAATATTCTAACTTGTTCTGACCAGTGATACCACTTTGTGCTGGGGTGCGCAGCTACAAGGGCAGAGTGAACAAAGTCTGTGGCAAAGGCCTCGCTATGGCAAAGATGATTCTTGCCATAGCGAGGGAGCTGTACTTCTAATTTCTAATAGGAATCAGCAGTCCACGGTTGATTTATGGACAGCCTGTGTCGTCCTGCACGGTGCCAGTTCCAGGAGACCTCGCCAATTAGCTCTATTTTCTGCTTAAGCCGTTAAAGCCACCTCCATGGAAACGCCAGAAGAGGCGGGGGGGAGGGGAGCAGACAGGTGCGCCCTCTGTTTGGGAATACACAAAGGGCCGACCTAGCCGCCGCTGTGTCCCTGGCAACTCCACGCACGCAGGGCGCGCGCACTTCTCGCGGCGCCTCGGAGCAGTGGGCGGCCGGGCGGGTCGGGTGGCGCGCGCAGGTTGCCGCGCGTCGGCTCGCGGACAGCCTCGGCCTGCTCGCGGACGCGGTGCCCGGGAAGCGCGAAGCCGGCTCCCAGCAGCGGCGGCGCCCGCGCTGAAGGGACTTGTAGTCCGCGTGCCTCCCCGGCACCTCCCCCGGGTAGGCCGGTCCGCGCGTCCCCGCCCGCCGCAAGCCGACTTCCTGCCGCTGCCAAAACTACACCTCCCGGCGTCCTCTCCGCTGTGCGGCCGAAAGTGAAAACAAATTCTGGGCTGCGAGGTTGCTGCCCTTCGCCGGGCGCCCCCACTCGCTCCCCGCCCCTCCGGCGTCCTCCTGCGAGGTGGAGAAACGAAAGGCCGGGTCTTTCTCTTTTAGCTTCTTCGGCTCCCAGGGTGGGGAGCGCGCTGGGGACGCAGGCCTCGCTTCCTCTGAGCGGGCCCCGCGCACGCGGGGGGCGGGGGTTTCCTCGCCTCACCCCAGTCGGGACGAGGAAACTTGTGGGGGCGACCCCCGGCTGTGTTCCTGAGCTGGGCAGCGAGGCCGCGGGGAAGTGACTTTTCACGCTTGGGGTTTCTTTAGTTTGCCCCCCGTTGCCGCCGGGCGCGTGGTCTCCCGGGAGGCGGCCGCGTGCGCACAGTCATGGATTAGGCAGGGCTCCCCTATGCGCGCGGGGAGCGCCGCCCGCTGCCTCGGGCCGCCGCCGCCTGCCGCCGCCCGCGGAGCCCGAGCCCGAGCCGCCGCCAGTCCTAGGCCGGGGCGTCGAGGAGCCGGCGGCGCGGCCATGTGGGGTTAGCCCGCGCCGCGCCCGCCCTGCAGTAGGACCGGCAACATGGAGGCGGCCGTCGGCGCTCCCGACGGGGTGGACCAGGGCGGCGCGGGGCCCCGCGAGGACGCGACGCCCATGGACGCCTATCTGCGGAAACTGGGCTTGTATCGGAAACTGGTCGCCAAGGACGGGTCGTGCCTGTTCCGGGCCGTGGCGGAGCAGGTAACGGGATGGGGAACGGGGGGAGGGTGGGTGGGAAAGCGGCGGCGGGCAGCTTTGCGGGCCGCCCACGTCCGGGGCAGCGCGTGGCCAGGCTGGCGTCACAGCGGTCCATTGTAACGCAGGAATGGGACGCTGCCCTGGGTCTGAAAGCTGTAAATCGAAACTTAAAAACCCGTAAATTAGCTGGGTGTCGGTGTCGTCCCTCCCGGTGAAGAGGTAATGAGGACAACCTGTGAGGCCTGTTGAGCGCGTGTACGGTTGATTGATTGCTGGGGACTTGGCGAAATGATATTTTTCCATTCTGTTTCGCATTCACCTTCTCTCGGTTTTATAAGCACAGCGTTCACGCCAGTAAACCAGATGTTTACTAGAGGAGGTGGTGCACCAGGCATTACTCGCAGAGCTTTTTTTTTTTTTTTGCTGTACTGGACTTTGGAATGTGGGGGAGTCTAGCCCATCAATGTCCACTTGACTCAGGAGCGGAAAAATGTGCAGTTGGGGAAAGTCAGCTTTTTAAAAATATAGAATGTTTCAAAAGAATTGTCTTTGAGTAGATTCCACTCTTTGTTATGCTCTGCAAGATGTGCTAAAAATAATTTACTTCTTAAAAGTCTGGTGTTGGGGATTCTTTAGGCTTTTGACCGAATTTTTCCTTGCTAATGGTCAACATGACTTTCTAACAAGGAATAATTTTTTTTCTTTTATAAGAGAACTTTTTCCGTATTATATAACACTGTGTAGTTGGTGTGCAATCACCACAACCCATCCTATATTGAAAAATAGCTGCTGAAATAGTTGGATAAAAGTTTCACATTACTGCCTTGGTGTGCATTTCATACCTTTCACAGTTTGCTTTCCTTCAACTTAAGATCTCTTCTCTTTTCCTGCCGTAGAGTTTTTATGATTTTTTTTACCTTTTTTTGAATTCTAAATAGTTTTTCAAAATTTCTGTTTGTGAGTAAATGTTTTACTTAACATCTGTAGACTGTGGTCTATTTTTTTTTTAACTTCTAAAGGCCAGCCATTTATTTTCTAGAGGCCCTTGTTTTCACATCAGTATCATAAAATCTTTTTTTCAAGCGAGAAGTTGATTTACCTACTTCAGGTTTGCGTTATGTTGCAGGCATTGTCATTCATACATTCTTTGTATAACTCCCCAAATTCAGCTCTTTTTCAGTTCATTAGATTTCTCTCATTTTTAGAAATTTAGGATGTTCCAGTGTTGTTGTGGGATATGTTCACACACTCCCACCCCAGTCTTTACTATTAGTAGGTAAACAATCTGTCCGATTTGTGAATTTTCCGGATCTCCATCTGTCCTGCTGCTTCTGCCTCAGCCTCCCTGGACTGCTCAGCACCTCCGGAAGCAGAGAGAAGGGGTGGAAGTGAATTCAGCCCTTATTTACACATAGTGTTAGCTCTAGCAAGAATTTGGTAAGGAAGGAGGTAGAAACGAATGGAAATAAGGGAAGTATGACGCTTATTTGGCATTGGATTATCCCGATCCTGGTTCATACTGAAGTAGAAAAGTGTGTCTGGTTTCAGTATCCTGTGCCTAATTGGCAAACTTGATTATACAGAAATCTCTTATTGAAGGGGGAAATCTCTATTTTTTTTTAAGATTTTATTTATTTATTTGACAGAGACACAGCGAGAGAGGGAACACAAGCAGGGGGAGTGGGAGAGGGAGAAGCAGGCCTCTTGCTGAGCAGAGAGTCCGACGTGGGGCTCGATCCCAGGACCCTGGGATCATGACCCGAGCCGAAGGCAGACGCCCAACGACTGAGCCACCCAGGCGCCCGGGGAATCTCTATTTTTAAGTAGAAAGGTGCAAAGTTAGTATCACTAAGAACTAACTCATTGCTCACATCATATAACACCTTTTATTGTATCTCATAAGATTTAAATCAGGCATAAGAAGATACCCCTTCGGGGCGCCTGGGTGGCTCAGTCATTAAGCGTCTGCCTTAGGCTCAGGTCATGATTCCAGGGTCCTGGGATCGAGCCCCGCATTGGGCGCCCTGCTCTGCGGGAAGCTTGCTTCTCACACTCCCCCTGCTTGTGTTCCCGCTCTCGTTGTGTCTCTCTCTCTGTCAAATGAATAAATAAAATCTTAAAACAAAAAAAAAAAGAAAATATCCTCTTCGATTATGTGACTATGGTTTTTAGTATACTGAGCTTAGAAAGCTTAAATCCATGAATTTTGAGGGAAACTCCTTTCTTAAGTAGACATGGATTAAGGGTGTAGCCTTCATGGCTAAAGGCAAAGTGTGTATGTGTGTGTGTGTGTCTGTGTCTGTGTATTGGGGTGGGGAGGGAAGTAACACCAACCTCAGGCTTAAAGGGTGTGCTCTATAAAAATACGTACAAAGGATTTACTTTTTTGCCAACAGTTTTTCCAATAATATTTATCATTTCTAAGGAGCCAGAGTAAATAATCTAAATGGCAGTCTTTGGGAGGTAGGGTAGGGGAGAGATTTGAATTAGGAGTAGTCTTTCCCTCCAAATTACATGATTTAGATAGGCCCTTCCCTTTTTACACTTCTGGACTTGGGCCTGCAGGAGGCCTGACCTGAATCAGCTCTGTGGCCATGGAGCTAAAAATAGGGTGCTCTTAGAGGATTTGCTAAAGCAGCATGTCTTGGCCTTTCCCAGTGTTTATCATTATCTTGTCCCAAGTAAAGATCAGAAAGTCTCCTATTTTCTAGGTTATTTTCATGTATATAATAATTTGCAGAGATATTTGTCTTACCACTTGCATTCTTCCTGAATGTCCTTGAACTTGCACAAAGTTATACTTTTTTAAACAGTTGTCATTTAACCTTACTTCTCTTGCAGTGCTTGGCTTTGTAAAGCTCTAGCACTCTGCAATTTATGGAAGTTGCTGAGAATTTTGCTTCTGAGTGACAGGTTCAGATTTCATGTGCTAATTAGACTTTTTAAGAGGAGAAGAAACAGATACGCTTGTCATTGTTTTTGATGGCAAATAAGCTTTATTCAGTTATGTCTGCCACCTGTTGCTAGGTAAATGGCTTTAGCACTATCTTCAGTTTGCCGATGCCAGGAAAGCCCTTAACAGACAACACTGGTTTACTCAAATAATACCTTGATTCATAATAGTGTCTAAAGTAGCTTCTGTGGAAGAAGTGTTGCTAAATGTCATTTGTTGAATTGGCAAAAATATTGTGTGGTGGTTTATTTTTATATATGGACATTTCTTCCAGCTTAGAATGTATAAAGATGCTTTTTAATAGTTTCCAAGATAGCAATGTTTAGGTGTACTTCGTTAAGCTAAAAACCAGCTGTATACTGAAAACAAACTTATTGCTAACTTCAGCTAGTACATCTTCAATTTACCTTAATGTAAAGACATAACTAGCTGTTTCCAGACAGTTGTGCCTGTCTGGTTCTGTGAGTATAAAGATTTTATTTATTTATTTATTTTAGAGGGAGAGAGAGAGAGATGGAGAGAGGGTGTGCTAGTGATTGCAAGTGCGTGTGCCAGGAAGGGCAGAAGGGGAGGGTGAGGGGGGAAGAATCTCAAGCAGACTGCACTGAATGCAGAGTCCAGTGTGGGGCTTGATGCCAGGCTCCATCTCATGACCCTGAGATCAGAGATCATGACCTGAGTGAAACCAAGAGTTGGACACTTAACTGACTGAGCCACCCAGGCGCCCCTTTAGTTCTGTGAGTATAAATGAACCTTGGATGTTAT
Source organism: Neomonachus schauinslandi (assembly GCF_002201575.2). Lineage (NCBI taxonomy): Eukaryota > Metazoa > Chordata > Mammalia > Carnivora > Phocidae > Neomonachus > Neomonachus schauinslandi. The sequence continues at coordinate 81,351,984 of NC_058404.1, forward strand.
CCATAGAGACCTGTAAAATGCAGCTGGAGCCTCCCTTTTCCTGAATTCTCTGCTCACCTGAACATGAGGAAAAATCACTCATTTGGACCTGTAACTCTTAAAGCTACTTTATATTAATATAAATTCTCAAGAGCCTTATTAGTATTTGGACATGTGGTTATTTTAAATGTTTCAGGGTTTTGTCCCCCCCCCCCCTTAACCCTTTAGGGTACCAGGAACATCTTCATTTGAGACACTCAGTAATAGAAAATAATTTTAATCTTTTCTTTTAAGCTTGATAGTTAAAAGTGTTGGAGGTTAGCCAGAAGGGTTCCTAAACATTTGGTTATACTAGTTTCTTTCAAACCAAAGCTTTAGCATTTTAGTAAGAGACAAAATGCCCATAAGGTATCCTTTTGTTGAACTAGTTTAACAGAAGAATACAGAGGCTACAAAGTGAGAGGATTTGGATCATCTTTGTAGTGTCTTATTTCAGTTGGTGCTTTAAGATTTTGGGCTGGGGCTCTTGGCTGGCTCAGTTGGTAGAGCACGTGACTCTTGATCTCAGGGTCGGGAGTTTGAGCCCCATGTTGGGCATGGAGCTACTTAAAATAAAAACAAACAAAAAAGATTTTGGGCCTAAGAGCAAGTTTCTAGGCTGTTGGGATGACAGCACACAGCAGCATGTTTGCATCCTGTGTGCTGCTCACTTGGATATTCTTTCAAGAGTTGTGTAAGCCTGACAAGGATTTGGGAATGAGCACCTTAATTTTTCTGAAACCCACAGTGGACTTAAATTTCTACATAAGGCAAGTAATTCCAAATTATTGAGAAAAAGAAATCTAATTCTTACGGGCTTAATGGATTCCTGTTGAAGTTGCCTGTTCTCTTTTCCAGCAAGCATAGGATGAAGCTAAGTACTATGTAGCAGGAATTCTGTTAGCCCTTCTTTGTGAAGAGCAAGGCTATAAGAGGGCTGGTCAAGAAAGGAAAAGTATGTTAATTTTACAAAGGTTTCCTCACAGGAGTGACCTAAAGGAGAAATGGTAATAAATTCTTCCAGACTGACTTAAGAAGTACCACTGACTGTATAGGTCACTTCGTCTGTGGTTAGAGGAAGAGGTGGGAATGAATAAAGATTTAGAAATTACTAAATGGCAAATGGAGAGAGACTGATTTCTATCAGTTTTGGGGTAATTTAGGGTGTGAAAGAAAGTGCTAGCTCGTACCGTAAATCCTCTTTTAACAAAATGTGTAATAGTGTGTTGCTTTTCCTTTTCAGGTGCTGCACTCTCAGTCTCGCCATGTGGAAGTCAGAATGGCTTGTATTCACTATCTTCGAGAGAACAGAGAGAAATTTGAAGCGGTAATTTGTAATTTTAAACATGGAATGGTGTCTTGACTTGCATTTATATTTCAGCCTTTAGAAGTGGCCTGGTGGGAGTTTCACAGCCTGGATCTTAAATGCAGGTTATGAAAAAAAAAGAAATTAAAAAAGAACTGCTTTATTGAATTTAAATCCAATTATATTCAGTTGTGACATTTTTAGGCTTTTTTGTGGTTTTCATTTCTTTAGACATTTAGAAAGCTATGATAGTTAACTGTGGAAGTTGGAAGGATGACCTGGACAGAATCCTTGCATATTAAGAGTGAGCTTTGTCTATCATGGTCAGGGAATTGGGTGTCAGTTAATTAATAGTTTTCTGTGATTGTTAACCCCCTATGAATTTAAAAAATTTCAGACTTGGAATATAAAAAACATGCTGAGCAAAGCTAATACTGAACCTTTAATTTTATCAGAAGGCATTTATAGATTTTTAATTTTCAGGGTTCATCATCGTGAATCACACATCAGAACACTGTAATTATGTAAATAATGATTAATAGTTGCTAGGATGTTGTATAGCAACTTACTGTAATTTTCTTAGTAGTATGTAGTAGCTGTGAAATAAGATGCCACAGTGGCCTGTTTTCATTTTACATTTGAAAGCTTTATAGGATTTACTAGTTACTGGTTTTATGACCTAGAATTATGTTGTCAGACTTTCAATGATATTTTTCCTCTTTGACTGCCAAAAAAACACTGACACCTTGCAAATAACTCAATTCTAAAATTTAATAGGTAAATAGTTCTTAATTTGGATGTGCTTTTCGGTTGATGTTCCTGTATTCAAGCCAGATGTTACTACTGGTGACATTCTGGGTGTATTCTGGGTGCCATGTTATAAGAAAGGCAGTAATGTATTCCAGGAAGGAGAGTTAACCTACTTGATCAGGAGATTTGAGAACTTGTTTTACAAAAAGGAAACTGGTGATGTGGAGGTTAGATAAGAGTGTTAGGGTATAGTACAAAAGGGGGAGGGATGGGGAGAGTGGAGTGCTCTTTAAGTATTTTAAAGAAATTACAAGTGATTAATCATTATTATTGGCCCCAGAGAGTAAAACACTGTTGACAGTAATGGAAATTGCTGTCATTGGTTGAGCACTTCTCTGTGCCAGGCATTGTTTAAGTTCTTTGCATATATTTATTTAGCCCTCAACAGTCTTAAGAGGTATGATCAGAGGTTGAAAGTTCCAAGGGGAGAAGTTTCACTTTCCTTTTATAATTTATAGTAAGTGCCTTTAAACAATTCCTGTTGGCCAAAATTGGAAAAGGTGGTCATGGGAAGGAGGGTGGAGTTTTGTGCTTTGTTTACTGACAGTGTTTAGTCAGTCTAGATGGATACTTTCTAATTGACTAGAAAGGAGAATCTCAGATTGGATGCAGGCTTGTGTCAGAACACTGTGTAGGTCTCTTCCAACTTTAAATGGTTCTCTGGGTTTTTTTCCCCCAAAAGTATAAATAATCACCTAATACAGAATTGTGATTGGTGGGATATTTAAAATATATGGCTATAAAATGCTGATTGGCAGGATATTTAAAATATATGGCTGTTTTATTATAAGCATGTGTTGAAACTTAAGATACTTTCTGGGAATTTGACAGCACATGATCTATAAAAGAATTAATCTCAGTCTCAAAAAAAAGCCATGGGTGTTTAAAAGATTTTTATAGCCGGGAGACTGTAAAAAGTGTATCAATTTGCTAAGTTAACTGGGACTATACTTTAAATAGAATTTGATGTTTCAGACTAATGTTTTTTAGAGATTTCGCAGTTAAATTAGTGTGATGGCTAACAAAAATCGCATAGCTTGAATAAACTTTTTAAGTTAAACAATGAAGCGCAAGCTATCTTAGAAAAATCTTGTTGGTTCTCCAAAATATCTTGCATTATTAGTTCTCACCTGTGTTTTTAGTGTGACTGATCTAAGAGACAATATACATATCTGTGATTAGTAAATTAATATTTCTTAGCTAATATATTGTTCTTAATTCTCTTCTCTGTGTTGGCCATTACCAAAATACTCCTAAGTGCTTGTTTTATGTATTTCTCTGTTCATAATGTCACTGGCAGTGACCTTGAATTGCCTTCTCCCTCAGTCTGCAAGTCCGTCCTGGGCTCAAGGCCCTCTATAAACAGGTGGCCAGTTGTGTTCCTCTCTCACTCTGTTCTCCCCCACCCAGTTGTCCTGTTCCTGCTGGCTGGTTGGCTTCTGTCTTCTCAACACAGTGCTCACTGCCTCTTCATGCTACATTGTGCCTGCGCCTGTCCACATCCTGACCAGGAAATCTTTTCTGATAATGTTTCCTTTTTAAAATTCTTCTGTCTGTTTATAATCTTTACTTAATGATTTTTATGTATTTTAATAATTAGGTTGTATATATGTATATATATTACTGTTACTGATGTTTCCAAGGTTCATGCAAGAACTTAGTAATTCACAGTGAAAAGGTTTTTTGTTTTGATGTATTTCTAATAGACTTTTTTTTTTTTTTTTTTTGCAGTTTATAGAAGGGTCATTTGAAGAGTATTTAAAACGTTTGGAAAATCCACAGGTACGCAGTGATTCTGTAATTCTATTTTTTATATATTGAAGTAATGTATTGAACATTCATTAAAATGCAATATAGTGTATGGAGGGGTTACAGCAAATACTTTTTTTAAATAAACATTTCTTAGTTGCACATTTTATGTAGCATTTAATTGGAAGACAGTTGGAGCTGTGTATGGATGTTGCCGCAGTAAGGACAGGGTCATGCTTTTTTTATTTTTGTCATAATGGCATCTGAATGTAGCTTAGAAGACCTACGATAATGGTGATGATTTTCTGGATGCTGTATTGGTATGGGTATTGGTCTTGGTGGACAGGGTGCAAGATTTGCATGCTTCTTTAGGCCACTGAGAAGATAGGTTCTTCTATGGAGGTTCCATTTCCCATAATCAGCTTGAGAAGAGGGAAGACACTGTTGAGAGGAAAAGGATGCCACTTCCCCAAGTCCCGCTGCCATACTTTTCTCAGTCATGTTGAAGTGAAAAGAATTTTTCTGTTTTTGTTGCTTCCAAACTAATACTCTCCCTGTAAAAATCCAAATATCATGAAATGCCACACAGAGTGCCTTGTAGAATATTCCATCATCCCCAGAGGTAATCTCTGTTGAGTTTAAAATGACATTAGCCAAGGAAGAAGCTAAGAAGAGGAGTCAGGTAGGAAGGAAAAGAAATAATAACTTAGGAACAGGGTGTTTGATTAACAGTTGGGGTCTCCATTTGATTCTCTGAAACTAATTTGAGTCCTTGTTGATGCCAAGAATTGACAGGCGCTCTGGGGATGCAGAGGTAATTGGGATTTGGGTGCTGTTCTCAGGAGTTTGCCTGTAGTAGGGAAAAATACCTCATAGAAGTGAGAAAGCACGTGTCATAAGAAGTCTAGATATGATGCTATAGGCATTCAGTGTTATATTTTTACCTGGGTTGGCAAAGGAAGAGGTAGTGGGTTGGCATTTGACATCTGAATAGATTCTGAATGAGAAATGCCTAGGGTGAAGGGTAATTCTAGGAAAGGGAAAACTGAGCAAGGCAGATTCAGAAAGCACTTCAGTTTGCGTGAAGTATGTGAAGGTAGGAGGTAGTGAGAAGTCAGAGGGCAGGCTGTGGGACCAATCACGGAAGAGCCTTCACTGCTGGCTCAGTAGTTTGGAGCTTATGCTTTAGGCTGGCATTTCTCAGTGTCAGCCATAGACTGTCTGCATCAGAATTACCTGAGGTGGTTGTAAATTCCACTATTCCAGACCTGAATCAAAGTCTATGTCTGGGGAGTGGGAATCTGGTATTGGGAAACCTTTTAAATTTTTTGAGACAGGAAGTGAGTATGTCACTGCTGAGAACCAAGAATAGTGCTTGGCTTCTTTGTTGGCTGTCTGGATGGATGGATAGAAGAATATTGTGCAGAGATGGTTTGGAAGTGGATGAGACCAGAGGTGGGAAGACCATTTGCATGGTTTTAAAAAAAGAAATGTTTAATACATGGTAAAATGTGCACATTACATGCAGTGTGAAAAAAGGAGTAAGTATTGTGTACTCCAGTTTTGGAGACAGATACCACTGAAGGTCTTTTCGCTAAATCCGCTCCTGACTCCATTTTTACTTCAGTCATTTCAGTACTGAGTTTTGCCCATATATCTTGGTCACAAATATCATTTTCCTGCCTTTTTTTTTTTCTCTTACCTTAAAGCCTCTTTGAAGATGAGGATTGTATATTTTATTGCTTTTGGGATTTTCATAGTTACCTTTCAATTTTGGGTGCTGAACTGATTTGTGTGTGTGGTTTGAATATTAAATCCACATTGCATTGTATGTAACATACAGGAAAGATAAACACCAGAATGTATGTTATCTCTAGTAATATTCCTGGTAATTTTTACTCCATTATGGAAAATAAAGGAAAAGGAAATAACAAAGTCTATTTATTAGCTCCTCCCCCCCCCTTTTTTTAAGTAACCTCTACCCCCAACATGGGGCTTGAACTCACTGCTCAGAGATCAAGAGTCACATGCCCTACTGATTGAGCCAGCTAGGTGCCCCTGTTCATTAACTTTTTAATCAAGAAAAATCCCACAATGTTTTTTATAGTAATCTTTGTGTAGCAGTTCAGGTTGTCAAGCTATGAGGTTCTGAGAAAGGGTGGACATGGTGGGAGTGGAGAGAAAGGGGAGAGAGGGAGGAAATGACGTAGTGTGAAGTGAACTGAGACTGATTTGGGCCTCTGTAGGAGAGGAAGGAGGAAAGTTGTGGTTTTGAGCACATGGGACGGGTCTCCTTCCCAGGGTGCTGGCTGGCCAGCTTTTTTGTTTTTATGACACCCCCTTCCCCAATGTGATCAAATTTCTTCTCCAGATGTTTCAGGTACCTTCTCTTTGTGCCTTTTTTTTTAAGATTTTATTTATTTATTTGAGAAAGTGTGTGTGTGCATGCGCATGGGCAAGAGGAGGGGCAGAGGAAGAGGGAGAAACACACTCCCTGCTGAGCATGGAGCCCGGCCATGTGGGGCTCCATCGCAAGACCCTGAGGTCGAAGTCAGACGCTTAACTGACTGAGCCCCCCAGGCGCCCCTTGTGCTTCTTTATTAGCAACAGATATTAATGTCTTTATTCGTTTTTCTTTTTCCCTGGTATATGGGATGTATGAAATGAAAAGAGAAACATAGTTGATAAACTCTTACACGTTTCACCCAGTTCTTAGAGAAAACATCTTTATTCTTTACTTAAAATGCCAGTGGAGCATTTTGAAAAATGCCTCAAACTTTTGCAAGAATATATTTTTGTCAGCTTTATGGAGGTAAAATCGACACAGTGAAAATCACCAATTTTTTTTTTCACCTAAAATTCACCAATTTTAAGTGTATAATTTGATGAGATTTGACAAATGTATACAGTTGCATAACCATCACTACAAACACATAGGGGACGTTTCCATCACTTCACAAAGCTCCTTGTGCCCTTTTGCCCTTAATCTCTTTTTCCCCACCTTCTGGCTGTTGGCAACCACTGATCTGATTTGTAAGTTTTGCCTTTTCTAGACTATATGAATGGAATGATATAGTTTGTAGTTTTATGTATCTGGCTTCTTTACTTAGCATAATGGAAACACTTTGAGTTTCATCCATGTTGTTGTTGGGTGTATCAGTGGTTTGTTCCTTTTTATTGAGGAGTTCATTATAATGGATGTACTGCAATTTGCTTGTCCATTTATCATTTCATGAATATTTGGGTTCTTTCCAGTTTTAGACTGTTTCATGATTAAAGCTGCTAAGAATATTTGCCTGTAAGTGTTAATGGGGACATATGTTTTATTTTCTCTTGGATTAACACCTAGGAATGGAATTGCTGTCACAGGGTAATTGTATGTTTAACTTAATGAGAAGCTGCCAAACTCTTTCAAAGTGGCTCTGCCATTTTGCTTTCTCATTGGCAATATATGACAATTCCAACTGTTCTATGTCTTTGTTAACATTCAGTCTTGTCAGCCTTTGAAATTGTAGCTGTTCAGTGGTTGTGTAGTGTGGTATGTCATGGTGGTTTTAACTTGTATTTATTTCTCTAATGTTGAACATCTTTTCATGTGCTCATTTGCCATCCATATATCTTTGTTGGTGAAATGTCTGTTCATAGATTTTGCCCATATTTTGTTATGTTGCTGGTTTTATTGAATTGTGTAAGAGTTCTTTATACTGGATATAAGTTCTTTATTGATAATGTAATTTTCAAATATTTTCTTCCAATTTATAACTATCTTTTCATTTTCTTAATAGCATCTTTAGTAACAAAAGTTTATTTTTAGTGACTGTTGAAGAACATTTAAGTTACATGTTTTTTTATATAGTTCACTAGTTAAAACAGATTTTGCAGAAATGCTGTACTGTCACCCACAATAAAGTATATTAAACATCATAAGTGATGAGTAAATAAAATTACAGCCTTAAGGTGGAAGACAATGGTAGAACATTAGGTATTTTATATAACTTAATAATTGACCCTGGTTAGAGAAGACAAGATACTATGATAGCCATTGTTTATTTAACCAGACTACAACAGAATTTATTCTGAAGATTAAGGACTTATGGTGCATTATTTGAGAGGTAGTATTTTGTTGACATGAGTAGAATAATTTTCCAAAGTGATTTAACGTCTTTTGCATGAAGTAGATGTAGCTTATGTTTGATTTAAGCAAACTGGTTTGAGTGAAGGATTTCCTTTACCCCAGAATGTCACTTGTAGCAGTTTATGAGAAGCCATGATTGTTAGGCTGAGGCCTATTTTAAGAAATCTATTTTAATATATGGTACCCGTTTCATTTTGAAAACCAGAGCCAACTTTTAAAAACCATTAAAGTGAAAAATCTCTGGGGGAAAGATTATCCTTGTCTGAGATCAACACATTGTTTAAAATCTTTTCCTTATCTCAAATTTCTTTAAAGGAAAAAGTGGCAACATTCGCTTCCCATAGCTCATTATTGTTAGTGAGTCTCGGTATTAAGTCTTTACTAATTTCACAAGTAGTATAGGAATGCATTCTCATGGTAAAAGATGTGATACAGAATGAAGAGTGAAAATCCTTCATTTTCCCTGATCTTGTCTTCACTGTCAATTTAGGATGTATCCTTCTAGTCCTCATACGCCTGCACATACATATACTAAACCTGCCTTTTTGTTTCTCTTACCCAATAGGGTTTTTCTTTTTTTAAGATTTAATTAATTCATTTTAGAGAGCGAGTGAGACAGCGTGCGTATGCGAATGAGCAGGGAGAGGAGCAGAGGGAGAGAGAGAGAGAATCTCAAGCAGGCTCTGCACTGAACGTGGAGCCTGACCCGGGGCTGTCTTATGACCCTGAGATCATGACCTGAGCCAAAATAGAGTTGGATGCTTAACTGACTGAGCCACCTAGGCACCCCATGACTGACTTCTTATACTTGTGACAGTCTGATCTTTCCAACTCAGTTCATGTAGGTGTACCTCATTCTTTAGATGGATTGCAGGGTGTTCCATGCATGGTGTGGATGAACCATAAATTATTTGATTACTCCTTTCCTATTAATGGAATATTCAGACTTTCTTTAAAAAAAATTTTTTTTAAGCTATTACAGATAGCTACAGTGAACATCCTTGTTTATGTACATTTTTGTGGACCTATGAAATACTTGTTTAGGATAGAGTTACAGAATTTGAATTGCTGGGTCAAAGAGTGTGTATGGATATTTAAAATTCTGATATATACTGGCCATTTCCTCTAATAGGCTTAAAGACAGAGTGACTCCTTTAGGGCTGTAGAACTTCTATCTCATTTCAGAAAGATTGCTAGGACACTGATCTCTTTGTACTTTCAATCACTCCTTTTTTAACCTTTGTGATTCCTGAGTTCTCCTTCTATTCAACATCTCATTTTCTGGGCACATACATGTTCCAAGCTATGTCCTGGGTGCTAGGTTAAAGGACAGAGTCCTTGCCTTCAGCAGGTTCTCCACTTAGAGATACCACTCCGTGGTCTTACCATATCAGTAGGAACTGTCATTTCACCCTGTGTTACTAAGGATTTTTACAACAGAGACTTGGGCTATTTTTTTAAGTACTTTTTTAGTTATATATGTAAGGTCTGTCTTATATAAATGTTTTCATAATATTCATAATACTAATATTAATGAGCTTTTTCTAGCTCATTAGATATATTGTGTAAAGGTATGTGTTAAGGTATTGTATAGAGGTATATGTATTGTAAAGTATGAGACACTTAAGTGCCAACTTTTTTTCTTCGATACAGGAATGGGTTGGACAAGTGGAAATAAGTGCCCTTTCTCTTATGTACAGGTAAACACTGTAGTAACATAAGGAAACAAAAACTGAGTGGGAAATTAGTATATTCCATTATACTAAAAAATTGTTAAAATAGCGAAGCAGTTTTATGCCTTAACTGTGAAGCTTTTTTTTTTTAGATTTTTTAATTACATCAATTAGATTTTGATGTTAAATATGTCAGCGTTTAGAAATTGTAATTCTCAAAATATTTTTGGGAAGGAATACAGACTTTTTTCAGGCCTATAAACAATATCACTTACAACTTGATAGAGGAATGGCTTCCTACTTTCTCAGGGCTGGTAGCATCAGATGGCCACTAGAACAGAGGCAAAACACCCCATATTACTATTTTACTACTTTTGTTTGGGAGAGGAGCAGGTGAATGCTTTATTTTTTCTTTTTGAAATAATCTGTATAAAATTTTGTCTTCACAATTTCTGTAGTTTTGAAGTCTCCTTTTAGAATTATATCTGAAGTTAACGTATATGCAAATTATATTTGAAGTTCTACTTTTTAAAAAGGTACTTTTGTAGAGGTGTTTACAACTTAGTTACTGTATTACTGTCTTTAGTTTACTGCTCTGTGTCCACTGCCTGGAACATTGCTTGAACATATTAGGCTCTTGATGAATGAACGAACAAATGGTTAAGTCATGAAATATATTTTCTCAGAAGTAATTGCTCAATTTTATTTTCAGGAAAGATTTTATCATTTATCGGGAACCAAATGTTTCTCCTTCACAAGTAACTGAAAATAATTTTCCGGAGAAGGTAAGAATTTTTCTAAGTGTTTCTAAAGGATTTAGGTAAAAGAACCACTTGCCACCTTGACCTCTTCTGAGCTCTAATTTTAAGGTGACCTTTTGAAATATTTTTGTATGAAGTTTATGATAATTTTTTAAAGTTCCTATTAATCATTATTTATTTTTTTAAAGATTTTATTTATTTATTTGACAGAGATACAGCAAGAGAGGGAACACAAGCAGGGGGAGGGGGAGAGGGAGAAGCAGGCTTCCCACAGAGCAGGGAGCCCGATGCGGGGCTCGATCCCAGGACCCTGGGATCATGACCCGAGCCAAAGGCAGACGCTTAACCGACTGAGCCACCCAGGTGCCCCTAAAATAATCATTTTCTATTGGGAAATTATTTTCTATTTGGAAATTATTTATTAGTAATTCAGAGAAACTAGAGATAAAAGTTGCTATGGAAGTGTCATAAATGAATGACTGAAAGGTGTCTTTAATTTTTCCCTTTCAGGTATTACTGTGTTTTTCAAATGGAAATCATTATGATATTGTCTATCCCATAAAGTATAAAGAGAACTCTGCAATGTGTCAGTGTGAGTATCACCCTTGTGTTTGTATAGGAAGTTATATTCCTAAGCTATACAGTCTTAATGCAAACAAGTCTGTTTTGTTGTCTACAAAGATATACTAAGAATCTTAGGTTAGCAAAAATATTAATACTGTAATAAAAACTTGTTTGACTAGGGAAAAATGGAACTAGTAGCTTGAGTTTGACTTGTAAATACAATTATTTCTTTCCTGCAGTAATTCATTTCGGTATATAGGATTTGTATGTGTTTTGTTTTTATTTAAAGATTTTATTTATTTATTTGACAGAGACAGAGACAGCGAGAGCAGGAACACAACAGGGGGGAGTGGGAGCACAGCAGGGGGAATGGGAGAGGGAGAAGCAGACTCCCTGCTAAGCAGGGAGCCCAGATGTGGGGCTCGATCCCAGGACTCTGGGATCGTGACCTGAGCCGAAGGCAGCCGCTTAACGACTGAGCCACCCAGGCGCCCCCGGATTTTTATGTGTTTTTAAAGTTGCTGGTATAGAGCTTGAAAATCTAAATGAGCAAATCAAGCATTTGACTTTTTGCCTCTAGAACAGGGTTTTTTAACTTTGACACTACTGCCATTTTGGGCCAGATAATTCTTTGGAGCAGTTCTGTGCATTATGGGATGTTTAGTAGTATCCCTGGCATGTACCATGTAGAGGGCTCTCTTTTTCATTGCAACAAGCAAAAAATCTCTCCAGATTTTGCCGGGTGTTTCTTGGAAGGATAAAATCCTCTCTCCTTCCCCAGTTGAGAATTACCGCTTTAGTAGTTCCTTTCTACCTTCTTTATCTTCTTTATCATCACTCAAACAGAGCATCAGTGCTGGTCATGTAACAGCTTTTTCCTCTGTTCTTAAGCTAGTGGTGACCAGTAAAGATACTTGTAATGCAGTTTTTAAGATTGATGGATCTGTTTTAAAATAAAGTGTAGCTGTCTGTATCCTGGGCTGTGTCCTCCTCTTCCAGCTGGTTAAAATCTAGACATTTCAGCTTTGGGAAGGATAGCTCATGGAGCCTACCTTACCTTTACTTCTCAGTGCCTGTGGTTTGGATGATATCAGGGGTGAAAAAAAGTGATCTGTGAGAAGGTGGTCTCTTTGGGGACTCATTTAGAGAGTGGGCACCTATTGTTGATGAATTTTTAGTTTCATAAAGATCATTGCAGTATAACTAAGTGAGAGTCCCATATTACACCATGTGTAATATGTTTTTGAGTATTTGGTAATCTATATTTTCGTGTTTTCTAGAGGTTTGTTTTTTTAAAGCAAAAAAGTTGATTAAATATGCTTCTTTCTTTCAGTGGCTGCTCAGAATACATTTTATAACAGTTGTTTTTGGAGTCCCTTATGAAAAGCTGTCCTCTTCTAGGAATCTTAAAGTTTCTTAATGTTTTCTTTCCACGTCTCTTAAGATTGGGCAGATTATGTGAACCTCTCTAATTCTCAAGTTTCCTCATCTGTACTGTTAGAATAATAATACTTTGCTGTGCCTGGAATACGAACATATGTGAAGGCTTTGCACAGTGCCTGGAATGCAGTAATTGCTCAATATGCATGTTTAGCTTTTACTGTCATCATACTTGTTTCACGGTTGTGGTACCTTTTTGTGTTTTAAAAATGGCAGTATCTTATGTAATGATTTTGAATTACAGAGACAAATTCTAGTTGCTTTCTATCTAGGTAACTTCGGTTAAATCGTGTTATTGATCAGAAGATGTTACAGGTGCCCTAGTTAGGATTTTTGAAGCCTGGGCAATAGACGTTGTCAATTTTGTGTTAAAACGTAAAATTAGTTAATGTTGCATAACGTTTCTCTCATTAATTGCAGCTCTCCTTTATGAATTGCTGTATGAGAAGGTATTTAAAACTGATGTTAGTAAAATATTGATGGGACTGGACACCTCTGAAGTAGCTGATGAAAACAGCAGTGAGATATCAGATTCAGAGGATGACAGTTGCAAGTAAGAATGAATTTAAGTCCTAAAATATCTTTATGGTGCCCTGTAAAGAAACAGTTCAATAAGGAATGTGAGGCACGGAGTTGCCTGTGGTATTGCTAAAATACAGCAATCTACAGTACAAGTTTCTTTTTTTTACTGATTTTTATCTAATTTTTATTATGGGACTGTTTTTGAAAGTTGATGTTTTTGGTTGATAGGCTCTATTTCTACATGAGCTACAAGTATATGTATGTGTATAATAGACTTAGTCCTGTCTATATGTGTATATATTTTGAAATTTTAAGGTTAACCTGTCATTTGTTTACATATCCAATGGTGAAAAATGACCATTTTATTTCCGTGGCTTTCTTGTGTTGTTTCCTTACTCAGATAATGCCTTCCTTTTTCTTTTTAGATAATAAAAATCCCAAGTTGGGGTACAAGTATGGGAACAGCTCTGGGTAATGCCTCTGTTTAGGGTTGTGAACAAGCACCTTTTAACTTAGAGTCTCTCAGGCCTTTCTTTTCCACACAGGATGTGTAGGGTAGTGGTTAAGAGCTTGGGGCTGTGGACAGCCAAATCTGGTTTCAATCCTGGCTTCCTGCCAAAGTAACTAGACTTGGGGCAAGTTACTTAAGTTCACTAGGAAGCCCTAATTCTATATAAAATTAGGATATATTAGTATTTCCTTGAAGGAGGGAATTTGTAAGAATTTAAAGAAATAATATATAATGTGTATAGCTTAGTTTCTAGATACTGTGTCCGACAGTTTTTAGTTTTTATTAACAGTATTAAAACATTTACTCTCTATAAGAACCTACCCAATTCCATTCCTAGTGAAGATAAAAATATATTATTCCTAGTGTGTGAGAGTATGAAAGTAACCTACTTGGTGTTACATATTGTGAAACTAGAGAAATAAATGAAATCAAGCCTTAGGATATCTAATTCTTTATTAAATACTTAAATATTATTTCCTTTTATCTGAAATACCAGGCATTTGTTGAGTTACATTTTTCTGATCCTCATTGAAAATTTGATTGACTACCATTTCTTTGTAAGAGAAATGAGTCAGGTTAGAATCTGGGTCTGCTATTGTAAATTTAATTCTAGAGTAGACTAACTTTGAACAGATAGCAGTTCTGCTTCATCATTTAATTCAGGCCCCTCTCTGATTAGGATGTGCCACTGAGCTTAGAGGAAGTTGAGAGAGAGAATGACTAGCTTGTTATAGCTTATTACCTGTGGTTGGTGTGGGGGGACTTCAGCATATGCCCTTTGGTTACTTCTAATTGTTTTCGCAACAGTTGGGTCTGGGATAACAGTTGGCTGATGAACTAGAGTATGAAGTTAAGGCTAGTAAGCTGGAGAAGTTTATGAGGGAAGGTGTGCTCATTGTAAAGTGCAGTCTTTTTATACTTTGCTAGTGTGTAGCCCTTGAACATGGAAGCCATTTTTTTCCTCCAAAGATTTATTTGAGAGCAAGGGAGTGCACACGCAGAGGCGTGCACGAGTGGGAGGGGCGAGGGAGAGGGAGAATCTCAGACTCCCGGCTGAGCACAGAGCCTGGCATGGGGCTTGATCTCAAGACCCCAAGATAACGACCAGAGCCTAAGAGTTGGACGCCCAACTGATTGTACCACTCAGGCTCCCCAACATGGAAACCTTTTTTATTTTTAAATTTTTATTTATTTATTTATTTACAGATTTTATTTATTTATTTGACAGAGAGCACAAGCAGGGTGAGCTGCAGGCAGGGGCAGAGGGAGAAGCAGGCTTCCCACTGAGCAGGGAGCCCGATGCGGGGCTCGATCCCAGGACCCCGGGATCATCAACTGAGCCGAAGGCACACGCTTAACCAACCGAGCCACCTAGGCCTTCTGGAAGCGTTTTTTAAGTTAACTTTTTGTCGCATTAATAACATTTCTCTTGTGTCATGTCTGGCTTAAGGAGGATAAGGCTTCAGTTAGGGAAGAATGCTGCATAATTATGGCACGATAGATAGGCATAGTTTACGTAATAAGGAGGAAAGACCAAGGATGTCACTCTACTCTTGTGCCTGGATCCTTTTTACATTCATATTGGTCAGTCCTGAAGTAGTGGGAGTTATGGATGATTTTTTAGTCTAGGCTATAGACTGGGGCCCCTTAAATATTGCCACATTTAAGGATACAGATTTGGAGATTGTCCTGAAGACTAGAGATTGATTAATTAAGGAAGACTTGTAGGACAGAAGACTACGGTCTCCTTTCATCTTCCGTTCAGCCTGCCATCACTGTGTTCCTGCTTTGCCAATCTCTTGGCCACCCCAGGGTCTTTCCACTTGCTGTTCTCTCTGCCTGGAATACTGAATAGCCATGGGATTTGCTGTCTCATCACCTTTAATTCTTTATTGGAAAGGCATCTTAGCAAGTCCTTTCCTCATCTCACTTTTTATTATTCAAGCCTATGTCTCAACGCTATCATTTCTGCTACCTGGAGCCCACCCCACCCTGGAGATAGCACTTATCATCATTTAACATACTGATTACTTACTTCGTTTGTGTCTGCGCTCATTATTGTGGAATATTTTGTTTAATGGAGCCTCATCTATATACTGAAAGAAGATCTTTACGTTAAATAAATTCAATTTTTCTATCCACCCAAATTTCAGGTTTTTTTGTGTTTCTGTTTTTTGATGATGAGCCTTACACAAAGAATTTCTGACAGAGTTTCTGATTTATATCTTAATATGCATACATATGTGTTTGTGCACGTGCGTGCCGTGTTTGTGTGTGTGTGTATGTGGGTGTGTGTAAAAATACATCCTTATAATAAAGCTTGTATAACTCACTGGAATATAGCTTTGACTTTTTGGAACGTAACTGTGACTTCGGAGATTTTTATGTGAGGTTAAGATAAGTTAATTGCGCAAACACATTTTTGTACTTTTAATTATGGTTATATTTCTTTTGTAGGAGTAAAGCTACCACTGCTAATGATGTGAATGGAGTTAAAGCTTTGTCAAGTGATCAGGTATTTTTTTTTTTTTTAATGGTTTTAACCATTAAGTTCTTCCACATAAGAAAGCACATGAATTTAGTCTTAATTTTTTCTTGTACATTTTCAGTGGAGTCAGGATCATATGACTCTGAGAAAATTTTTGGTGACTTCCTAATTTTTTAACTTTTCTGCTTCGTTTGATTTTACTCTTATACGTATCTCAAGCAAAAATGTTTTAAAAGCGTTTCTGTTCTGTGTTGATTGGACTTCTGACTTTGTTTGTTTAGCACCCGAAAAACAGTGGGAACTCTTCTAGCCTCCCTTTGTCTAGAAAGGTTCTTAAGTCACTCAATCCAGCAGTCTATAGAAATGTGGAATATGAAATTTGGCTGAAGTCTAAGCAAGGTAAGTGAAACAATCTGTATTTTCCATAAATTTGCTTTGTGGCGTTTGAAAATAATTAAGTCAGCTTGATATTTATACTGATATCGTTTACAGCTCAACAAAAACGTGATTATTCCATTGCTGCTGGCTTACAGTATGAAGTTGGAGATAAATGTCAAGTAAGTGATTATACAGAGGAAGGAAAGATTTTACTTGAAAATTTATGCTAATGGAGATTAAGAAGACAGTTCAAGTTTGAATGTGTTGTTAATTTGAGATTTCAGAATATACTTTACCACATACACTTTTTTTTTTTTTTTTAAGATTTTATTTATTTATTTGACAGAGAAAGACACAGCGAGAGAGGGAACACAAACGGGGAGTGGGAGAGGGAGAAGCAGACTCCCTGCCGAGCAGGGAGCCTGATGCGGGACTCGATCCCGGGACTCCAGGATCATGACCTGAGCCGAAGGCAGTCGCTTAACCAACTGAGCCACCCAGGCGCCCACCACATACACATTTTAATAGTTGTAAATATTTAGGTTTTTGACCCATTAGAATAAGTTACCAAAATTGTATGTATATAAAACCCATGGCGTCCCATCATGTGATCTTTAAGTACAGTGTCAGTCTTTGATACTACTTGTTTGAAAGCAGTAAAATAACATCTTAGACTTTTAGATATTTTCATTACAGTTGGCAGATTCCTGAAATCTATTCACACTTGACATTACAGACCAGTTTGTCCATTATAGGACAGTATAGGCCTGGGAAGATTTTCATGGATACATAATGGTTTTCTGTTGGATTGAGGAAGAGCGAATAGTAGTGAAGGGAGTTTTGTCATTTATTTTGCGTAAACTATTGCTCTGGACTTAAGTAGCTGATTGTTAAAGGGGAAAGTTGGGTTAGATCAGTTCTCAACTTGGAATGATTTTGCATCCTCACTCCCCATTTGGCAGTGTTGCAGACAACTTTTGTAGTCACAACCAGGGAGGTGCTACTGACATCCACTGGGTAGAGGCCAGGGATACTGCTAAATATCGTATGGTGCACACGACACCCCCTCTTACCCCCTAGCAGAGAATTGTCCAGTCTAGTGTCAATATGCCAAGGCTGGGAAATTTCTAAGGTTCCTTTTCTGTTTTTTGTCTATGAAAAAATAGTACTGTTGCCAAAACAAATAACCTACGTACACAAAAATTGTATTTGGAGATAATTTTCATAAAAAATAGTTTTCATTGAAAAGTGTTGCCTTCTAAAAATTCCTTTAAAGTAGGCATTGACAAACATTTTTGCTTGACTTGTGGAGGTAACACTCATTTCCTGTGTGGTAAAGGGGTTTGTGAAAAGTATCTGACTGACCAGGATTATATCAGCATCAATGATAGACTACCTTAAGAACTTTTAAGTGTTCTCATTCTGAGGTATTTGAAAGGAAAGGAAGAAGAGGATATGATTCATTTATGTTCTTCCTTATGGAATTGTCAGAAATGTGCTATAATTACAGAACAGAATTGTAGAATCTTTTGTTACAGTGATTTGGAAAACTTGGAATAAAACAGAAGAGAATCTAGGGCTTAGCGCCTCCCTCCATCACTCCCCCTTAACAGAGAAGATTGCTTATCTTATGCTGCATCACTAAAACTGTTGTTATTTTAAGTCAAGTATGTTTCCTTTTAGGTTGCAGTGCTTTTGGTAAAGTAGATGCTCTTGATAAAGTAGATGGCAAAGCAGATACGTGTGTTAATTTTTTCCTTCTTAGAGTATTTTGTTTCTATACCTACTAGACTATCTCACTTGGGTAGAAAATTTAATTGAAATTCTGTTATGGAAACTGCTATGACTCAAAGGTGACCTTTGTTTACTCAAGCATGTAAGATGTAGTTTAAACTTTTGATATAGATTAACTTCAGAAAGATCTGTTTTATGGCTAGACTGTTGAGAGGAAGGCATACTGTCCTTTTTTGGTTAATGAAGAATGAAACCTCAGCTTTAGGACTTGCATCTACTAATAAGAAGTAGGAGGTTAACTTAAAGCAGTGCTGCGTACATTGGGCTCCTAGTGCAGTGATCAGCAGGTACCCTGTTCATTGAGTACCGTTTGACTCTAGGAAGAAACCTAAAGGCTTACTCTTGTCACAATTTACTATCGGGTAATATGAATTGTATATTAGAGAACACGTGATGGATCTATTTTTAGGGAGAAAAAGGTCACAGTTACGCATTTTAAATACTGGGAAAGTGAGAAGATAATAGTAATTATAATACTAGTTGCTCTCATTTATAGAGTGGTTGCTGTGTGTTAGTCAGTGCCCTTTCTGTATGTCATATGTTCCACATTCCATCTCCATGAGTCCTATGATGTAGGTACTATTATTAGCTCCATTTTGCATGTGAGGACACTGAAGCATGAAACAAGTAATTTGCCAAAGGTCATCTTGCTGGTAAGTAGAAAAGATGGGCCTAGAATCCTGGTATGTGCAGTGCTGTCGCCCTTTGTTCAGAACCGGGGCATGCTGCCTCTCGTTTGGAGCCTTGATAGATTGTGTTCCTACTTCTCCCTGAATTATTTACAGAAACAGTTTATAAAACTTTGGAAGTGTAAACAAAGAAGTCTTTATTTTAGCTAGAGGTACAGAGGTCTGGGCGGTCAGAAAAATACTATGGTGTACCGTTTTGAACTTGGTTTTGTTTTTAACAGTATATAGTCATTTTCTCTTTAATTGAAAACAAGATAAAAATTTAAATGGTGATTATTAATGCAAAGGAAGCAGGTGACTGATTTTTCTTTCTGGAATTGTTCAGCAGGTTAGGTTGGATCACAGTGGAAAATTTTCTAATGCAGACTTTCCAGGGGTTCACTCGGAGAATGGACCAGTTTTGGTTGAAGAATTTGGAAAGAAGTATGTACCACTCTTCAACTAAGGCATTTACTGTCTCTTCCATTTAGCCTATTGTAATCATGAGGATTTCTAAATGGCTCTGTGTATTTGTAAATTAACCAAAGGTATTGCCAGTGTGTAGGAAATGTATTCGTTTAGATCTCTTGCAACAGCAGTGTGAGTTCAGATTTTGTGTTTTGCGTGTTAACGCATTTTAAAAACTTCTTTTGTTGTTTCCAGTTTAAAATGTGCCATTTTTCATAAAGGCAGTTTGGGAAATTGACTCTATTTTAACTATAAAGTGGGGATCACTGGAGGACAGGGACCATAGTCATTTCTAATTTTCACTTAGTACTGCACTGCATATAGTTGGTTTTCACTAAATGTTTGTCACATGGAGTAGTAAAATACTATCGTTGACTTGCTGTTACACAGTCTTGCCTTATAGCACCTTTTGTTTCAGTTGCTGCTGTCTTTGTTAGAAAAAAGGGTAGTAGGTCACACCTAAACTTTACTAGGGAAAATGTCAAACACACACACGTAAAGGTGGTATAGTGAACCCCACTATAAGCATCACCCTGTTTCAGCAACTAACAGTGTTTGTCAGTCTTTTCTAATCTGTTCTCCTTAACCCCCTTTTTTAAAAATGGGAACGGAATTGAATATTTTAAAGCAAATCTCAGACATCACATCATTTTTTATAGACACTTAGATGCTTATATATTTCTCTGACATAATATGGACTCCTCCCTCCCCACCTTAGCTGTGGTACCATCAGCACATCTAACAGAATTAAAGTCATTCCTTTTTTATCTAGTCTTTTGCTAAGGTTGTGTTTAAGGCCTTTTAGTTTTCCATTTTTTTTAGGTTAGAAAATAGGCTTTTTGATTTATGTCATCTCACTTGATTAGAATTACATCTGGAATGATAAATGCTTTGTACTTTAATTTTTAAGTATAAGAACTAAAATTGTAAATTTTTTTATAAGTTAAAAATACTCATGCAGAATACTTAAGTAGATATTCTTACTAGGAATACTTTGTTGTTATAAATGTTTTTCTTTTGAAGACACTCCCCGAAGAACCTCAAACCACCTCCCTCTGAAAGCTGGAACACCGTATCAGGGAAGAAGATGAGAAAACCTTCCACTTCTGGACAAAATTTCCACTCTGGTTAGGATTATATCAAATTAATCTTTCTTCGGGGGAGGGGTGATGGTACTTGGGTTTTTTGTTTTGTTTTGTTTTTTTGTTAATAAGAAAATCATGCGGTATTTTTGGCTTCTTGTCACAGACATGGATTACAGAGGGCCAAAGAATCCAAGCAAGCCAGTAAAAGCTCCATCAGCACTACCTCCTCGACTCCAGCATCCTTCGGGAGTAAGACAGCATGCATTCTGTAGTCATTCTGCAGGGTCACAGTCTCAGAAACCCTCCAGTGAGCACAAAAATCTTAGTAGGACACCCTCACAGATCATAAGGTAACCTTCCTGAATGCAAGGGAAATATAAATTGAGTAGCATTTCTTTTATCTGCCACATTACATGCATTTAAATCGTTATAATTTTTTGTTTACTTGTCTATAGTATAATATTAAAAGTATTGTTGATAAAATATGAGGATTTTAGTTCTTTATAATTAAATGCATAATTCTCTTTAAATGAATCAAAGTAATTTTTAGGGTAAGGCATTTTTAGTTTTGAATAATTTTTTTCAAATGATCCATGAGACCTTATCCTAGCCAAGTCTTATTCTTGCACTTAATAGTTTTCTGGTAGCTTGTGATTTGTTAAATACTAAACTCCAAATTGCATTTCTGTTCCTTGGTTGGAGATGTTCCCTTTATATAAGAACTTAACCAAAATGGTCAGTTTCCTTTGTTCTGATAAGTTTGGGTTGTTTGTGGTCATGTGCCTCATATTGAATGGGGCTACAAATTTTATAAGTTAATGTAATCATGCATATTAGCAATCTGACTGAATGTCCAGAGACCGGTGAACCTCAGGATCATAATTTTCCTGTGTAGTGGATTTTATTTTTTCCCTAATCTGCCTTTTTGTGGAGTAGTTTATAGCCCTCTGGAGGAACTTTGAGAGGGAGGGTGTGTCTTAAGTTGAGGCTGTCCTTTTCACGCAAACTTAGCCATGTCTCTTGGGCGCTGGAGCCCTCCTAGGTTACTGTGACCATTGCCTTCCCCATTCCAAGCTTCTTCTCCCCAATTGCCTGAGCAGCTGTAGCATCAGCTTATGTGCTTGCCAAACTCTGGTCTTCAGTTCCTTTATTTCTGGCTTTTGGGTATTCCCCTTTCTTGGGAATGTACTTAACTTTTTTTTTTTTTTTTTAAAGATTTTCATTTATTTTAGAGAGAGAGCTTGCGAGTTGGGGAAGGGGCAGGGGGAGAAGGAGAGGGAGAGAATCTCAAGCAAACTTCCACTGTGTGGGGAGCCCGACATGGGCCTTAATCTCACAACCCTGAGATCATGACCTGAGCCAAAATCAGGAATTGGATGCCTAACCAGCTGAGCCACCTGGGCGCCTCTTAACTTTTTGTCATTAAAGACAGCTTATGTAATGAAGATATTCAAGACAGAGTTGTCGGTTCCTAGGCTGACATATGCCAAATACTGTGTTAGTTTTCTGGGGCTATTGTAGCAAGGTACCACAGACTTCTGGCTCAAAACAGCAAAAATTTATTCTCACGGGTCTGGAGGCTGGCAGTCTGAAATCAAGTTGTCCGTAAGGCCATACTCTTTCTGAACACTCTAGGGGCAAGTCTGTTTCATACCCCTCTCCTGCTTCTGGTGTTGCCTACAGTCCTTGGTGTTCCCTGGCTTGTGGATGCATCACCCTGGTCTCTGCCTCCATCACCCTGGTTTCTGCCTCCATCATCACATGGTGTTCTCCCTGTGTGTCTGTCTCTCTTCTAATAAGGGTAGTCATATTGGGTTTAGGGCCCACCCTACCCTAGTATGACCTCATCTTAACTTGATTACTGCGGTAAAGACCCTATTTATAAATAAAGTCATATGCACAGGTACCAGGGGTTAGGACTTGAATATATCTTTTTGGAATGCACACGTCAATCATAAAAACACCAGGACCTCGAGTCCATTACATTTTTCTTTTTAGTTTAACAAACTGTTGAGGATAGGAAACTACTTTATATTGTTCAAAGTCCAAAACATTCAGAAGTTTATTTATTCTGATAATTTTTCCTATCCCTATTTTCCCAGTAATCTAATTTCCGTCTGCAGAGGCTTCCAGTGTTCATAGATTCTTGTGTATCCCTGCCAGGATATTTTACATATGCATAAAAAGTACATACGTATTCACAAACCAGCTTTCCAAAAGTTCTAATGAGAACAAATGACTAAAAATCAGTCAGAAGAAAGATTTTACCTCATTCCTGAAGGTTGGTGATAGAAACACAATTCTGAGAATTGTCCTGGGTAAAGAGTGGTCAGGGCCTTGCCTTCTTGGCACGCCCAGTAACAGTGTGCAGGGACGTTCAGGGATTGTGGTGGGTTATTGCTCCTAACAGAATTGGAGCCATTAATCAACTGGTTGTGGGTAAAGTCTGTTGTTTGGACATTAGACTCCCCTAACATCTGGTGGCATCTTATTCAAAGCAGGCGAAGTACTTAAGAGGACTAACTTATTTTGAATATTAACTTTGGAAACCTAAAAATAGGAAGTAAATATATGAAGGTCATAGGCAGAATTAAGATTTTCCTTAAATAAAGTCACTTTTTTAATAGATTAGAAAAGAAACATTTTTCCCCTTGAACACAAAGATTTAAATATTAAAATACACATAGACTACTAAATGGCTGATTTTATACTTTACCACAAACTGAATTTATGGCCAGTGTTTTTGTGGTGTCGTATCCAATCTCCTAGGAATTGGTAGAATAATCAGACAGTTGTGAAATGTCTTTGTCTTCTTAGGATCTTTTTTATGTGTTAGCTATATACTTGCTGTATAAAAACACTTGATAGCAGAAGGCAGTGGGTAATATATAGACATGAAGCTTCAAAGAATTTTTGACATTGTAACTGATTACATGGAAACCTGCTTGGATTTGCAGTTAAGTGTGCCTTCTCCACTGTGGTCGAGAGTGAATTTTACTAGCATATCGAAACAAATTTAGAGACTGCTGATGACTATTCGCAATAAGAGTTTTAAAAAAAACCTAATTAAAGTATGGAATTTATAGCTAGTAGTCCAGTTGATTTAAGCCCATTACTTTATCTTGACTTTATTTCTTATATTTAACACGTCAGTTTTGAAGTCTTTTGGGTACAGAATAAAAGAACTGTAATGTTGGGCCTTATGACCTCTCACTTTTTCATTTCTTACTGGTATTGGTCTCTCTCTTTGGAGATCATAAAATATAACACAAACCAGTGCAGGATTGCCATGTATGCTTTCACCGTGCACATGCTGCAACGGACTAATGTCATTGCTGCATGTGTCCGCTCCAGCTAACTGCAGATAGGAAGGATTTGGTTCTTGCCAGGTGTTGGGTGAGGGTGTACAGTTTGGGTGATGGGACATGGTGGTGAGGTAGTGTTAGCTTTCCGGGGATGCCTGGCACTTACTGAATCCTCTCTGGGGTCTGAGAAAGACTGGTCTAAGATTGTGAGGGTCCGCATTTGCTCCTCTGCCTTTTTTCCCCCCAGCTGGGGTTGACATCTGCCCTATTGGAATTAGGGTGTGATTTTAAGTGGGACTATATGAAGACATGAAATGGCTATTCTTTATTTTGGAGGTAAAAAAAATCAGATGGTATCATTGTGTCCTCATTTATTTATTTTTAAAAAGATTTATTTATTTACTTTTGGGTGGGCGTCAGGGCAGAGGGAGGAGAGAATCCAAGCAGATTCCCCACTAAGCTTTGAGCCAGCCGTGGGCTTGATCTAATGACCCTGAGATCATGACCTGAGCTGAAATCAAGAGTCGAATGCACTTAGGTGCCCCCGTGTCTTCACTTTTAAAAGGAAGATTTTAGGTCTTGGTATTGTGACCATGTATTTTTCCTATAGGTTTTGGATTTTCATTTTCCACTGTTGTGGAACTGGTAGACATCGTGGAAGTAGTATTCATATTGCCTATAATAGTTACAAGCCATATAAACACATTAGGGTTTTGGTATAGGCTACTGAACGATTCACGAATTTCTTGTCATCCTTCTCGGACCAAAATTACATTGAGATGATGGCAGTCTTATCTGGGCAGTTCTTATCTAGTCTGGTGTATTTTAATTTTTATGCTTTCTAGCTTTCTGTCTCTCTCATTGGTATCATCAAAAAGCAGGAGGATAGTCCTGGAGTCTGCTTTGAATGTTCCAGGTATAGAAATGAAATGGGGTACAGAAAATGAGAGTGCTTTTGAGATCCAAACTAATAACTTTCCCTTTCTTTTGAAAGTGAATTTTATGATCGTACTGGACTATGGCATAAAGAGTATATATAGTGCTTAAATTTCTGCCCTGATGAAAAGAAAAAAAAAAATCTGTTATTTCTGTACCACTTGGAAGTGAATTCTATTTTTCTTTTCTTTTTTCTTTCTTTTTTTCTCCTGTTGTTATTCTTGACTCTCTCATGTGGCCTAGGCTACAGGAGCTTCCATTTACTAAACATTTATTAGTCAGGCTGCCAAAAGTTCTGTAATGTCACAGTGTAGCTAAATTAGTCAAATATTTGTATTGCAAAAAAAAGTTATTTTAGGTACTCAATACACTTTGTCTTTTTTTTCATGACGAGAATGTTTTATTTGACAGAAAACCCGATCGTGAGAGAGCTGAGGATTTTGATCACACGAGTCAAGAATCTAACTATTTTGGCCTCTCCCCAGAAGAGCGCAGAGAGAAGCAAGCTATAGAAGAATCTCGCTTACTCTATGAGATTCAGAACAGAGATGAACAGGCTTTCCCAGCCCTTTCCGTATGTATGAAAAGAGAATTTAAAAGTTGTTTAGAAGTCTCTCCTTAATATAGTGTTTATGTTAAACTACAGTTTCTAATGGTAGACTAGTAATTTTTAAACTGAAAGGTACCTTAAAGATCATGTAGTTGCCCCTCAATTTCACATTTTTCATGAGGAAGATGAGGTGTGAAGATATTACTTGTTGGCAGAGTTGAGGCAAGTAACTTGGTTAGCTCACTAGTATTTTCTCTTGAACCACAACAAAATACATTTATTTTGCTAGCTAAAGTTATGCAATAGAGGTTCACATTCAGTAAACAAGATACGTCTATAAACTCTTTTCAATGTCCTTTACTAAACACCCCAGGACCTAATTAATAGATACAGAAAGAATTGTCATTCAGAGTGTTTGCTGTCGGAGGTGGTAGTCCATGTAATCCAGTGGCTTTGCCCTCACTATGTGTGTCAGATGCTGGGCTGTGATGGATCCTTCTCTGATGAAAGAAATGTTCTCTATCCTTGGGTCTCTTAATTCTAGGGGGGGGGGGGGGGAGTCAGAAGGGAAGACAGTTCTCATGTGAGGTGAGGTAACTAACTCAGTTTGGGGCACTGGGGACCCTGTGCCTGTGGTCTTTTAAATACTGGTAAGTGTACCAAGTACCGTGTGTTTCAGAATGGTGGTTGGACACTTTTTCTTAACAGTGGATTAAACAAACAAAATGGAATATTACAGGATGGCACCAGGTATACCAGTATAAAACATTAAAGCACCATACACTCAATTCTCTGGCCTCTGTGGAATCCTTTAGAGGTGTGCGATGCTCAGTTGAAACCACTGATCTGGAATAGTAGTTCAGTCTGGCCACAGAGGTTGGAGCTTAGGAATTATTGGAAGATGTGCCCAAATCCATGTGTGCGTTATGCTAAGTATATTGGTCTCTATGTGATAGATGTTATTGTCCCATAACATTTAGATAATAAAAAAGTACAAATCATTTACGCTTGTATCCTAGCTTTTTGTTCTCTTGTTGTTACTGTTGTTGTTATTATGGTAAAATACAACTAGTGTATGTGAATGGTAAAAAATACAACTAGTGTAATGTGGGAATAAATTGAAATTTTTTGATTGTTAAAATGGGTCATCACACTCGCCATTTTTAGACCTGTCTTGGACTTGATAGTGACTCAGGTTTGTCTTCTAGAAAACTCTTGTCACAGAGGGCTGAGTTCTTGTTCTCAGCTGTGTGCAACATTTACTCACAGAGGGCTAGAGAAGGAAAAGATTTTCAGTGATAGTTTAGCTTAGAAACCTGACTTTGTCCCTTTGTTTCCCCAGTTAGAAGGTTGGATCTCATGCAGACCTTAAGGATTTGCTGATGGTCAGCATTTCAGTGGGAAGAATCCTAGTGCACTGTATCTGCTAATTTGCACTTGGGTATTTTTTCCCTCAGAAAGGTCTGTGGCCTACAATGAGCTTTTGAAGGTTGGTATGAAGGATGCTGTTCTTGGTGCAAAGAATATAAGTGTAATACGTTGCAAGGTGAAGATTTGGTCACGGTGGCTTCCTGAAGAAGGGGTATGAAGAAGTCGCACTACTAATTTAGGCTATAGGTCTGATTGCCTAATATTTTTGACTTATTAATAAGCCTATTGCTCTAGACTGTTTAATTAAACAGGAACCCAGTGTCCTATTTTTTGTAGTTTTGGAAGTATAAAGATATAGGGCTATGAATTTTGAGACTTATAATCAGATGTACGAAAAGTAAGATGAATTATAAGACTTTTGTTCATACGTTTGTGGGTAAATCTTTAAAACAAAGTGTTGGGTTTTCATTTTAAGAGCTCATCAGTCAGTCAGCCAGCTTCTCAGAGTAGCAACCCATGTGTCCAGAGAAAATCATCACATGTAAGTGACAGAAAAGGAAGCAGGCGGAGAACGGATACCGAAGAACGGAAAGATAAAGGTATGTTATTTCATCATTTGAAAGCAGATGCTAGAGCTCTGTGTCTGGTTTAAAGTCATAGGTTGGGAAAGAATCCTTTCTAAATCATTAAGTAGTGTAACAGTCACATATCTCCCCATTACAGAGGAACATTGACTCAGGCCAAAGCATATTAAATGTTATTCCAAAAACTGCATTTTTCATTGACTTAAACAGAGTTGAAGTAGTACTTTTGGCTTTGTCTTCATATTTTGTTGTTCTGTCCACAGACCTGTCTAGTGGCTGATACCGGCCTTTTTTTTTTTATCTTGATCTGTTACAGACTCTGTTCATGGACATACTCATTTGGATAAAAAACCTGAGCCAAGCACATTGGAGGTAAATGTTTTAAATAATAATCACATCTTCCCCCCCCCCCAACATGATAAAACAGCAGGAAGAAGTAGAAGATGATTTTATCATTTCATAACTGTTATGGAAGTAGAAAAGCAGAGAAAAAGTGGGGAAAAGATGCTCGTACTTGAGGAGAATTCACTCACAAATTATAACCCATTTCTTTATGATGACCTTTCTGAATCAGTGGAAAGTAGCTTTTACTTTCCATTATTCTATAGTAGACTGCGATTTTTAAAGATTTTTGAAACCATATCCCCAGTAAAAACTGCCTAGTAGTTTGATATGATCAGGATGTGCAGGCCAAGTTACCTGTTGAAGATCAGATATAATTGAAAAAATACTTAGTCATGAGAGGGTTCGGTCAGGTGCAGGTAGGGTAAGCTGTATAGGCAACCATGATTATTCTAGAATGTGGGTCTTTGAAATATAAAATTTCGTGTTTCTTGTTTCCAAAGAATATTAGTGATGATAAATGTGCAAGAGTTTCGTCACCATCAAAGTCAAAGAAATTAGAGTGCCCACCTGCAGAGCAAGTAAGTACATTGTTGTTTTTGACATCGAATGCTTCATTCTCTGGGTTTCTTATGTCTTTAAATGATCATCTAAAAACAAAATGGGAAGACTTCCTCTAGCATCTTAATTTGGGTGCAATTGTGATTAATCTATAATTTTTTTTGTTGCTTATTTAGTCTAGAATGTTTTCAGTTTTTGTGGATTTTTGTTGTTGTTGTTGTTTGTAAGTAATCCTAAACCCACCATGGGACTCAAACTCAGAACCCTGAGATCAAGAGCTGCAGGCTCTAGTGACTGAGCCAGCCAGGTGCCTCCGTGAAATGTTAATTTTTGTAACGCCATTTTTTGGACATAGAAGCCATACTTCTGAATTGATCTCAAATAAGTTTATATTTGGTATCTTGTGTTATCTTTGTGGTGGGTTGGGTTGGCTTGAAAATTAGATTTTTGAAGGGAAATTACAAATTTCTACTTTTAAGGAGTTGTCTGAATCTTTAACAATTATTTCGTAGAAGGGAGGGAATGTAATGATTGAAGAGGTTAGAAAAATACATTTAGAAAGCAGTACCACCAATTTACAAATGTAATGAAGAAGGAACTTGAGTTCTGTCAGACGTTTTGGTGATTCTCAGTCTAATGCAGGAGTAAAGTTCTTAGTCTTTCCTTGCCTTTCAGTTAACATCCTTCATGTCACTTGGAGAGCATACAGTTTAGGGTATGTCTTGGTGTGAGGAGCAATTCAGAATAACTCAGGAATTTCAAAATGATTTCAGTGATTTTTGCGTTCTTTCCTTAAAAGCGTAATATTCAGGTTGCTTTAGAGTTTGTTTATTTCTCTTCCAGTGTCTTCTGTGACTTTGGTAGGCAGTCCCTGGTTAGAATCAAATTTGTTTGTGTGGAATTTTTAGCTACTGTGTTTTTCTTTCATTTCTAAGATCAGAAAGACCATTTATATAGAAACTACAGTTAAGTAAAAGGCAGCTGAGCGTACATTTGGTGTTAAAATTAGTGTTAAGCAAAATGAACTCTTGTCTTTTTCCACCCCCCTCTCTTGAAGAAGCCAGCAGAACACGTGTCTTTGTCACACCCAGCTCCCCTTCTAGTTTCTCCAGAGGTTCATCTAAGTGCTGCCCCTGCGGTGCCTTCTTTACCAACCACTGTGCCGGCCTGGCCAAGTGAGCCTACCACTTTTGGACCAACAGGTTAGCTAAGAATTAAAAAGTTCCTTGAACCGACCAACAGAAGCCCTCCAAGTCAGCGACTTCAGGGTCAATTTATTATTAGTATTATTTAATGTTTTATTTTACTTTTTTAAGTAACCTTTACACCCAGCACAGGGCTTGAACTCCCAGTCCCCCAAGATCAAGAATCGCATGTGCTATTACCAACTGAGGCTGAGCCAGCCAGGCGCCCCAGAGGTTTCAAATTCTTAATTGCTTGAACTCAGAGCACGGTTAGCTGTGTAGAGCCTCACAGAGCTTTTTGTGGTCCTCTGCTTTGCTCTGCTTCCAGTGTGGGAGGGCCATTTTAATTTGATACTCATTTGAGATAGGCCCTCAGAATCTCAGGAGCAAGGTGTTTTCTCCACTGAGCTCAGCACTGACACCACAGTGTGCATTTCCCGTCGACCAGCTCTGTATACCCCCCTGCCCAGCCATTGAACCTTTTGCCTGGTTCTGTGTCTTGCTCGTGTCTGTAAGAGCTACTACTAGAAGACATTGACTCAAAGCTTGTTTCCTGGGCCCATTTCCTCCTATGTGTCTGGGAGGGTTCTTGGTTGATATAAAAGGTACTACTTTAGATTCCTTATATACCATTTTATCAGCTATGTCAGTTGTACGGCATTTTTTTTTTTTTACTTTTCATCTTAGTGTAACCTTACATTTGTAGGGAGAAACATTTTCACCTTTTTATAGTTTATGATTCCTTTCCTTCTATTTTGTAGGTGTCCCTGCTCAAATTCCTGTTTTGTCAGTGACACAGACTCTGACCACTGGACCTGATTCTGCTGTGTCCCAAGCTCATTTAACACCCTCTCCAGTTCCTGTGTCAATACAGGCAGTTAACCAGCCCTTGATGCCTTTGCCTCAGACATTGAGCCTTTACCAAGACCCACTCTACCCTGGGTTTCCTTATAATGAAAAAGGAGATCGAGCCATTGCACCACCTTATTCACTGTGTCACACTGGGGAGGACCTGCCTAAAGGTGAGATCCTTCTCTGAGTTGTACTCAATTTTATTTATCGAGTACTGATAGGGGTTCAGTGGGAAATGTGAATACAAGTCAGAGGTTATATTACTGAGTAAGCCTAAGGACTGACTTTGAGAAAGAGAGAGGAGATTTGGCTCTCAGTCATTTACTTTCTTGTTTCAGCTTGGGTTTGATTGGAATATGGTTTTTGTATGTGTAGTAACTGTCCCTCCCTTGTGTCATTTTTTTCAAAAACAGCCTAAAACCATTTTGAACTAAATCTTAATAAGGTCACTAACTACGTAACCTGAACATTACTGAGTTTTCTCATCACTGGACTGGGTTTTGAAACTACTCCTGTTATTTCATGTATGAAAAAATGATAAGAAAATATAACAATATATTATTTTTTAAGAATTTCTTTTAAATTTGCCTTTTTTTTTTTTTTAAAGGAATTTTAGTTTGCAAAATTTCCTATCTGTAGAAAAATTGAACAGTCATGGATTTTTGTGGCTAATTTTGTTAGTGGTTTGATGTTTGAGTCTATGGATAACTGGTTAATGTCAAAAATAATACCTACTAATCTTTTGTTATTGATGAGTTAGGTTTATGTTGATTTTACCCATATCCCCCAACATTTTTATTTCATAATTTTTAAAACCCCACAGAGTTAAAAAAGAAAGAAAATGAACACCTGAGTTTCCTTCATACAAAATTAATTTTAATCAGATAAAAATCTCAGTTTAAGCCATTTTCGGACTTAGGTGTTAGCAAAGACAAAGCATATTCAACCTGGAATTACCCTGTAGTAACAGAGCTTGGTTTTGGTTATATTACGGTTTTTATCTATGTTTTATATCACAGGCTAGAGAAAACAATTTCAGTAGGCAAAATTGTCTTTAGAGCTATATGTTGTTGGAGGATAGTGGGGCGGGGGAACCTTTTTAATGTATAATTTTAATGAGTGATTATTATGTTATTTTTAGATAAGAACATTCTTCGATTCTTCTTTAATCTTGGTGTAAAGGTATTTATATTTTATCATTTTAAATAAGTGATTTTTAAGTTAATACTGTTTTAAATTGTATTTAAATAATCTTAACTCTTATCTTGTCAGTGAATGACCTAAGGTTTACTAAATCACATTTGAAGAACTAGGATTTTCAGTACTGTAGTTTGTTTTTAGTGGTGGTTGAGGCTGCAGTATTTGCTTGCTTTTCCTTTTAACTGGCGATGGTTTAACCCTGTGAGTATATTCAGGAAATAGTCCTCGTCCCCTGGGCAGCCTAGTGAAAATGCCCTCACTGAGGAATTTAATGAAAGATCTGGGTTTGAAATTCTGTTCCATCACTTTTTAGCTGTATATCCCTGGGCAAGTCATTTAATGTATCTTAGCCTAGCTTTTTTCATGTGTGTTATGTGGATAATATTCTTCCATCTGCCTCATTTAAAAGGATCAAAGGAAAGAACTTGTGGAAGTTCTCCTGTGGAGGTGGTGTGTTCACTAGCAGAGCAGAGGTATCCTTTGGGAAGTGGTCAGCCTAGAAATAGCTTGTCATAGAGGCTGGAGAACTCTATGTCCTTGTCAGTGCTGTATTATCTCCTGTTTTGGATTCATTTCTGTGGGTTTTAGACCATTAAAATATGAAGTAAGGTGCCTTCCTGTAGCCTACTGGTCATTTCATAAAAGGAGACTTAGTTAATTTTATCGTCTGCGGTATTCATTGTCTAGTTTTATATTTAACTAGTTAATGTTGGCTTCAGCTAATTGGTTAATTTGCCAATTAACTGGTAAATTTTTCTGTATGTTTGGAGTTCAGCTGACCCTTTGCAGGGGGAAAGATTTGGTTTATTTTGAGTTATTTCCCTTCTCTGACTGGAGGTCTAACATTAATCTGTGCAGTTGGAATGTTCTCAAGGCTCCTGAACCTGTAGAGCCCTAACCTTGGGGATCTTCTGCCTCTATACCAGTGTTTTTCTGGTAGAACAGAAAGGTCCAGACCAATTAACTAGTTGACGTGGGGTCACACAATGAGTTTTAGTGGTAGAGCCAGAACACGAATGCAGGTCAAGCTAGAGAGCCAGTGATGGAGATACTCAAAGCTGGAGGCTCAAGTGCTTGATGGTGGTGGTTTCTGGGATCTGTATCACCCAAAATTGTTTCCGTGGAGTTATATCCAAAGGATGGAATTAGTGATCCTGATAATCTGTGGGTGAGTTCATCGTATTGTCACCTCATCACCTCAGTACCAGGACTTTGGGTTGTTTTCAGGATAGGAATAAAAATGGAATCTTAGAACAGTGACTTATTTTTGTAATTCCTTTTCATGTTACATATCACAGTGATGATACGGTCTTGGCAGGCATGAGAAACTTGAAGCACTCGCTCTAAATTCCCCCGGCCCCTTTTGTTAATGCAACGGTTTTTTTTTCTCTTTTAGGCATATAGTTGTCCTATGTGGGCCCCACATTCTTACCTGTACCCTCTGCACCAGGCCTACCTGGCAGCCTGCAGGATGTACCCAAAGGTCTCTGTCCCCGTGTATCCTCCAAATCCTTGGTTCCAGGAGGCTCCTTCCGCTCAGAACGAAAGTGACTGTACCTGTACCGATGCACACTTTCCTATGCAGGCGGAGGCCAGTGTTAATGGTCAGATGCCCCAGGCAGAGATTGGACCGCCAACATTTTCTTCACCTCTGGTTATCCCTCCATCTCAGGTGTCTGAAAGTCATGGACCGTTGTCTTACCAGGCTGATCTTGAATCTGAAAACTCTGGGCAGCTTCTTCATGCTGAATATGAGGAGTCACTGAGTGGCAAGAATATGTTCCCGCAACCGTCCTTTGGACCGAATCCATTCTTAGGCCCAGTTCCCATTGCACCTCCTTTCTTTCCTCATGTTTGGTATGGGTATCCTTTCCAGGGATTTATAGAAAATCCAGTCATGCGGCAGAATATTGTTCTGCCCTCTGATGAGAAAGAATTGGATCTGCCCCTGGAAAATCTGGATCTGTCTAAAGAATGCGGTTCAGTTTCCACAGTAGATGAGTTTCAGGAGGCCAGAGGTGAAGGCGCACATTCTGTCCCTGAAGCAAGTGCTAGTAAGCATGAAGGCCGGGCGGAGCAGTCATCCCAGACACCCAAGGCAGATCTGGCATTGGCTTCCATCCCTCCTGTAGCAGAGGAAAAGGCCCATCTTCCCACTCAGATTCTAAACAGAGAGAGAGAAACTGTGCCTGTTGAACTTGAGCCTAAAAGGACCATTCCAAGTCTGAAAGAAAAACCAGAAAAAGTGAAAGATCCTAAGACTGCTGCTGATGTGGTCAGTGGGGCCAACTCTGTGGATAGCAGAGTGCAAAGACCAAAAGAAGAGAGTTCGGAAGATGAAAACGAAGTGTCTAATATTCTGAGAAGCGGGCGATCCAAGCAGTTTTATAATCAGACTTACGGAGGCAGGAAGTACAAAAGTGATTGGGGCTCTTCTGGTAGAGGAGGATATCAGCATGCGAGAGGTGAGGAGTCTTGGAAAGGGCAGCCGAGCAGAAGCCGAGATGAAGGTTATCAGTACCATCGAAATGTCCGAGGACGGCCTTATCGCGGGGATAGGAGGAGATCGGGGATGGGAGATGGCCATCGGGGGCAAAACGCTTGACAGTTGATGCTGTGGTATTTTAGGGCAGAAACCTCTTCTTAGGTGGAATGTTTCTGAAGGCTTTAAGAAAATACATTAAAATAAAAACCCAAATTGGAACTATCTCCTCCCCTCCCCCTTGACCCTCACTCCCATCTTGGACAAAATTTTGGATGTGTGTTCAAGGGGCAAGTCAGTTCCTGGCATTGCCATTTTTCTTTGTTCAGAATCTGTTTACCAGGTAACTGCCCCCATAAAAAGTAGAAAATAAGTTTGTTAAAGTATTTTTTATAAACAGCTTATAATATAAAACTTAGATTTAGTGTTTGGTTTTTTCCTTATATAAGTTTAAATTCAGATGTTGGAAATGTGTGCTTTATAGTGTTTACTAAAGTGACAAGAAAAATACCATTTGACACACTGTAGATTCCAAAACATTACATTGCACCAAATAGAAACGTATATTTTATTATGCAATGCCTTAGTCATAAACTGGGCTCAAATAATTCTTAGCCTAAAACACTGTTGTCTTTTGAAATGCTTCCAACCCAAAGGCCTTTCATCTCAATATCTGTCAAACTTGAATAATGTCTTCTCTTTAATATTACACATAAGGCAGCCTATTAACCTGTGTCTTAGAAATGTTGTATATAGTTCTTTTAATATTCATAGGGTATATTTTTGAATTTTGGTGAGTATTTGTTGAACTTGAGATCGCATACAAGACAGATGTTTAAGAAATAATAGGAAATCTAATGAAATGGCTGTTTCCACCAAGAATTCCTAGCACTGGTGTAAATATCATGGTGCCTACTTGAAAGAAATGTAGATGCTATGCATTTTGAAAATAATCTGCATCTGTTAAACCTGCAGAAGTTTTTTTAATGCCACTTTAACACTAATGCACTGACAGATTTAAATATTTTGTGAGAAGAAATGTTGAAAATTTTTAGCTTGACAGGTTTCTATGGAGTTACTGTGTTTTCTTTTTCTCTTTGCACCATTGGTTATGTGTATCACTTTACATTTGCATGTTCAACTTGTCACTCGCCTGGAACTGTTGTACAAAAAAAAGGATGATTGTGATTCCTAGTTCTTTTCTAGAGGATGCTGCTAGAAACAGGTTGCTTTGCATTTTATGGCTTGTTTACCTTTTCGGTAACCTAGCTCTTCTGATCCTGCTTCTTTTCAGTCTTGGCAGTATTCACAGAAATTCCCTTTGCATGTTGCACTCTATTCTCAGTTGGAGATTTAACTCTGAATCAACACAGTATTCATGCATCTGTGTTACTCTATAAATAACTGTAGGTTGTGGTTCTTATTTGTACATACCAATGTGAAAATCTACCCTTTTTTTAATGTTCTCTCTTGATCAGGAAATTTGAGTGCTATGCAAATAATGTAGTAATTTCTCTTTGCATGCCATTTGTAATATACCTAGCCAAAAATAGATTTTTGTTTTTTAAAGGCAGATTACTTTTAGAGGCAAATACAATTCACTTGAATTTGACAAACTGAAGCAGATGAGTTTTCTGGGTTCTCTGATTACCCACAGGAATGTTTGGATGCCAGCTAGGCTCAGTTGAATCTCCACTGTACTGTAATAATGGTTATTTACCTCTGTGTTGTTTTAATTACCTAATGTCTGTGTAACTGCTGATTTGAGTAGTGATTAGCATTTAGATGTTTTGTAACATAGGATTTTAGAGAGCACTTTGAAAGATAACATTTTATTATGATGGTGCTAGGTAAAAGTTTGTAAAAGATGGATGGTTGTGTAGAAAAGAAAAAAATTTCATGAGAGAACTTGGTGAAAGAAGTTTCTTTTTGTCACCTTCTAAGCTAGAACAATTGGGGAAGGCACTGCTGAAGCCATTTTTTTCTTGGTTAACATCAACAGGTGTTAATGGAATGAGAAGATTATAGGGTCTCTCCACTTTCAGCTCATGCTTTTTTATGTCACATTAGCTTACCTGATAATTTTTATGAAAACACATTTAGATATAATGACCAGATTTAAAAGTGCAGTAGAAGTTTGATCTCAGGAGTCCAAAAGAAATTGTTATTTCCACTGTCTTTCGTTTTATTGACTGAGATTGGATCTCCGTTTGAAATGTCTAAAACGTGGATAGGAAGGAATACCGTTCATTTCTTCACTGTCGCTCTGTCTTACCTCAGTTGAGTAACAGAATACTCTCTAATTCCTGCAGGAAATACTGATTTGCTTCCTGTTTCCCATATCTTACCTCCAGGACATGATGGAAACAGTGCTGAAAGAGAACTTTAGCAGATTGTACTTTACGCAGTGACCTCTGGAATAAAAGAACTCTGACTTTTGATACTTAGTTTTAAAATTAGTCTTTGCATGAAGGTCAGTTTTATTTTTTTCCTTTAGTTTTGTTTTAAATGTATTACTAGTACAGGGGATTTTGCCTTATGCTGAGGTCAGACTAGGGCCAAGCAAGCTTTTGTCCTCCTTCATTTTAACTGAGTCATAAGGTATGCTGACATGAGATATAATGTTTCTATATAAGAGAAAAACAGAAGCTTAGGAGTGAGAGTCATTTGTGTTTTGAGTTAGAAATTATGGAACTTCACTGTATTATGATTATACACATTTTGAAGAACAGATGTTTAGAATGACCAAAGCTCACCTGTTGATTTTTGTTAGTTGCTTTTGCTGAACTTGGTCCCTGTCCCTTTCCTTTTAGTATTGTGTGTATTTCTCTTCAAGTCCAGTTTCCTCTCAGTTACATCTTCAGCCCTTGTTCCATGTACTCACTGGCAGTAGGATGCTAGCATCTGTGCAGTCCTTGTCTTGTTTCCTGGTACCCCGTATGTTCGTTTTCATGGCTGACCTAAGCCCAGACTCTGTCTTGACTTGGCAGGAGTAGGTCTTCCCCAACCACAATGTTGGTAACAGCCTATTTGATGCAAACTATGTATATTCTTGCAGTGTGTTTCCTTTGTGACTCAAGGTTGAATTAAGATGCCTGTGAACTGCAAACTTGCTTATGATTGACTTGGTGCAATAAAGTTCCTTTCTAACCATTTCTGGTTTAGAAAACATTCAGCCATCTTAGAAACTAGCAATATTTATTTATGCCTCATTTATTTTACCTTTGGTTTTAGATGAGGTAACCTTAGTCTTTCACTTATGGGTACTAAGCAAGGTCCATTTTAGTGTAGCTAAAGAGAATGCATATTTGGCTACACGATTTCTGTTTACTGTATTTTGCTTCCTATTTAATGTCTAAATGCTATTGTGTTTTTGTTTAAAATCTTAGTAATGGCTCAGTTCCAGTATGTCAGTTTCAAAGAACTAAGGTTTTGCTACTAGTATCAGCCATTTACTTTCCCACTAATTGGGATTTCCCACTAATTGGGAATTTTTTTCCCCCCTGAAATGTAAGTTTTAGAAAATCTTAGAAGAGGGGTGGGTGCATGTCTTAATGCTGGGAAACAGCAACTTTGGGGTTGAATTTACTTGAATGGATTAAAAATTGCATTGTTACAGAGCTAGAAGAAAATTTATGTATGAAAAATGATAATAGCCTTACACTGAGTACAAATAATACTTAAAAGCATGTGAAGATGTGATCATTTGTGATGTTACTTGTAAAAAAAGTATATATACATATCTTTTGAAGTGTTGAAAGGAAAATAGTACTTTATATTCTTTATCATATCACTTTTTGTAAGTGTTGAATATATTCCTGTTTATTTTTCTATGTTCTGTTTTGTAGCCTTAAGAAGTGTTTCAAACATATCTGAATGTATAAAACAAGAGTAAATGCCCTACATGGTGTGATGCTGCATTATATATAAAACTGTGTGCATATATTAAATTTTGTCTCTTGATTCTGCTTGTGATTCTTTGGTTCCAGGGTTAACCAAGTAATATAGCATATGAATCTTAAGAGGACTTTTAGTAAGCATCTAAAAATAAGAGATGATTTCTATGGTTTCTATCCAGTCAGAAGATAATTCTAGTATGTGCAACTAAAAACCACGTGGGATTTATAATCTATGGGGTAGGTACTGTTATTTTCCCTACTTGATTATATATAAAACTGAGATAGGCCAAGTAATTTAATTTGACTAAGATCATGCAGCTAATACGTGGTAGAATTTGGAGTTGGACCTAGCTCTGAGTGGTTTTAGAACTAGTGCTCTCTACCATTTTTTCCAGCATTCATTAAAATGAAATGGGTTGTGTAGACTAAGAATAATTTACAGATTAAATGACTTTATTTAAAGTTAGCGTTCAGTATAGGCATGTATTTTACTGTGTTTTGCTTTATTGTGCTTCGCGATACTGTTTTTACAAATAGAAGGTTTGTGACAACCCTGCATTGAGCAAGTCTGTTGGTCCCATTTTTTTCAACATTTGCTCACTCTGTCACATTTTGGTGATTCTTGCAATATTTCAAGCTTTTTCATTATATTTGTCGTGGTGAACTGTGATCAGTGATTACTATGACTTGCTGAAAGCTCAGATGATGGTTAGCATCTTTCAGCAATAAAATATTTTTAAGTTAAGGTTATGTACATTGTTTTAGACACAATGCTATTGCACACTTAATAGACTACAGTGTAAACATTTATATGCACTGGGAAACCAAAAAAAATTCTTTGATCCCCTTAGCCCCACACTATCGCTGAGGTATACCTCTGTTACTTGTCTAATGAAGAAAGATCATTCAAAACAAAAGTTTTATTTGGAAACTGAGGGAGCAGATAGACTTAAACACTTTGAAAATCCAAGTTTTTTTTTTTTTTTTTTAAAGATTTTATTTATTTATTTGAGAGAGAGAATGAGAGACAGCACGAGAGGGAAGCGGGTCAGAGGGAGAAGCAGACCCCCCGCCGAGCAGGGAGCCCGATGTGGGACTCGATCCCGGGACTCCAGGATCATGACCCGAGCCGAAGGCAGTCGCTTAACCAACTGAGCCACCCAGGCGCCCCGAAAACCCAAGTTTCTTAATGCTTGTTTAATCTACTTATTATATGGACCTTGTCTTAAGAATGACTTTCCCAGGAAGGAGAGCCTGAAAGAAAGGCTTCCTTTTCGGTACAAGTGTTTGGTGGAGAGGTGAGCTGGGAACAGGGGTAGCAAGCCGGGAATGTAAGTTGGTTAGACATGGAAGCCAGTTGTTTGGGATTGCCCAAGCAGGTGAATGAAGTATCACAGAACTTTGGAATGGAGGGAGAGGACGAGACAGGGGAAGCATTTCGCTGTTAGCTGTGTGAGTGCCACTGTCTTTCCCCACGTAGTAGGTAGAGAAGCTGGAGTATGAGGAAAGCAAGAAGGGTGTCTTGGTGTTGGGTGGAGCCCTTTCAGAATTCGTTACTTGAAGTGGATGGGATAAAAAAGGTGAAACCAAGTGGTTGGAAGTGTTCTATACAGTTTCTCTTAAAGTTTTCTGTAGTTAGAAGGCTTGCTTTCCACTTGGAGTATTTGTTGTTTGTCTAGGAAATAGTATGAGAATGTAGACTACAACAGAAGGAAGTTAAATAGCTTTTTTGCATAAACCCTCAATTTATAAAGCTCTTCTAGAAGTGTGAATCATGCACTCATCAGAATAGTGAAGCTACAGACATTGGTTATAAACATTATCTTAGAAATTTTTAGATTGATCTGAGTTCATTAGAAATTGGAGCTTCAAAGTCCGTCCTTTTATACATACCATTCCTGTGATTATATTTTTCACATTTAGAAAAAAAAAATCTAGATCAAAGATGTAAATACGGATGAATAGTGTGATTCTCATGGCCTCCTAGCCCTTTTAATATTTTACTTAACTGTCAGAAAAAGTTGTGTGTAGTAAGCTAAATTTTTCTTTTAAATGAAAACTGGCTTTGGACTAACCACCTTCCTATGGAGTAGAAAACAAAGTAATGCTACGTACTTACCTAGGGATGTACATATTACTGTGTAGCTTGTTGCCTATTTCTTGTGAATTCTTTTCTAAATTAGAAGTCAGTAAAAGCATTTAAATCCTTCATAATTTTATAGGGTATATGTAATTATGTGAGAGATTCACAGATGAGGGCCAGAGATGGAGACCAGAAACCAGAGGTACAGCCTTGTAGTGGCACTGAGGCTGCAGCCGGTGAGAAGGGATGGATGGACATGGTTGACAATCTGATTAGCTGAGAACTGTGTAGGTCTGGGAGAGAGAAACTCTCTCCCAGAAAGGGATACGTGCAAGGTTGGGGGCTGGAACTAACACATTTGCATTAAAGCCAGGAGCATCCCGGTAAAAAGGGCGGTCAGAAGAGTAAAAATTCCCTATACCTAAAAATCCCAAACACTGAGCATGTTACCATATCTGTTTGCAAGCTGAGATGAAAAGTGGTTCCCAGCTGGTGGTAATACACTTGGGTCACCTGGCAGAAACAAACGTAGAGCCTTTGGAGAGACAATCCAGCCAAGGAGGCAAGATTACTTAACAGGAAACCAGTTTGACTTACGGTAGCCTAGATAAACAGTTGTATTTCCCTCTCATAAGAAATCTGGAGAGAAGTGGCAGCTGGGAATTGAGCAGTTTTAACGTGAAGACTAGTAACCTTGTGGCTTTCTTGGCATTTCCGTGTGTCACCTTATGGGCACAATAAATCCATAAGCAGCAGTACCAGGTATGTATCTCCTTTTATTAGGAAATCAAGAAGGCTTCCAGAAACACCCCAAGAGACTTCTACTTCGAACTTACTAGCTAGAACTGGGTCAACATGGCCATGCCTAGCTGCAAGGGGGACTAGGAAAATACCGAGGGAGGCTGTCACATATGGGCTTAGCCCATTTACGATCCACCATCCGGGACTGGGCACATGCTACCCTGTCAAACAGCAAGGAGGGAGGTGCTGGTGAGTACAGGGTTGGGTGGGAAGGAAAAGGGGACTGTTTGGCACACCATACCTCAGAATTTTCAGAGATACCACCTCACTAAACATCAATTCACAGACCAGATTACAAAGAAACCATGACAGATTAAGTAGTGGTTCAACAGGGGCGCCTGGGTGGCTCAGTCAAGCATCTAACCTCAGCTCAGGTCATGATCCCAGCGTCCTGGGATAGAGCCCTACATAGGGTTCTCCCTCTGCCTGCTGCTCCCCCTGCTTGTGCTGTCAAATCTTTAAAAAAAAAAAAAAGCTCTACAGAAAAAAAACTGTAAGCTCCTGAATAACTATCTTGGTAATTCTAGCTGCTTCTCTAAGTGGTTTTTGCTCTCTCTTCGATCCCTACGAGCGTGGAAAAACCTCAAATTTCTATATTGAAGGCACTGAAAATCCGCATGTGCCTGTATTCATCCTATTCTCACTCTCCATGCCATGCTGATTTCTGCCTCTGACCTGACATTCTGCTTTACATTGCAGATTTATCATTTGTTACAGGTGCTACTTTTTCTGGGAGCTGCCTCCTTAGCCCTTTCTGACTCCAACCCAGAACAGTTTCTCTTCTGTACCGCTGGGTGTGCATAATATGCCAGACACTGGGTTGAGAGCTTGACATAAATGTATCTAAGTGTTAATGGATACCAGTGAAATTACAGTACCAACTTGAATAGTTTATCCAGTCTTTCTACTTTCTGGCAAATAGGTTCATTCCTTCAACACAGAAGGCAAACTACATGCTAGATGCCAAAATATGCAATTACAAGCCAGAGATAGGGGACTGGGTTTCAAGATGCCATGGTCTAAAATTGTTAATATTGCTGTACACTGGTTGAACATAATACAGATTATCTCTTTATTGAAGATTTAAAAACTTAAATGATCTCTAAACAGTTGATACATACAGTATACAAAATTCAAAAGGTAGTTACGGCCGTATGTGCATTTATCTCATTTTCTTACCTGTTCTTTAACCAAGTTTTGTTATTCCCCAAAGGCTTATTGTCTTGAGTATCCTTTTGGTATTTTAATAGCTTGTATATTTTCATATAAATTGTGTATTGTGTTATACTATTGAGATATTTTCCAATTAGGACATATTGAGCATTCTTTCTAAATGTAATAGCTAACAACTGCGCTGTTGGTGTATTTTGAGTTGGTATTACTGAATTTTATAGAAAAGCTTTTTTCTTGTGTTAGCAACTGTAAAACCTTTCTTATTGCTATATAAAAATTTAACTAAATCCGTATTTTAAAAATTTCATGTACATGAACAATATCACTACTAATACATATTCTGTCCTCAGTTAAGTAGAGCTGTGTTCTCATCACAAGTGTTTTCTTTAGGGCAGAATATGGAATCAGTAAGTAAAAACATCTTTTGTCTTATTTTATTCAATATACTTGAAATAATCATTCACAAATTTAACCTATCCTTAAAAATAGGCACTACTTATTTTAGTATAATCCCATTTATGTACAAAACAAACCCTTTACATATTCACACTTAGGTTAAGTGCACAGAAAAAAACCAAAAGGATATGTATTATTAAATGCAAACACTGGTAACCTTTGGGAGGGTAATGTGAGGAAGGATCGTAACATTTTTATTACATAAATTTCAGTAGGTTTCAATTTTTCACAACAAACATGTATTTATGGATTACTCCTAAATTTTTTAAAAGGCCTAATGGGGACCAGTTAAACCATATTTTCTATTCACTGTCTGCATATTAATTAACACTTCTATTGTTTCAAGGAGCTCTAAAAGTCTTCAATAATTTCCAAATCTCCAATTTTGCTTGCCCCATTAATTTATTTAGTAAACTCTTTTCCTCACTTGTAGTATAAGTTAGTTCCAGTTCAGTGCATTAGAAGTGTAACTGAAAGTGGTATCACATTATATACCACTGTTCAAACTCAGGAACTCAAAAGATGTGGTAAGTTTTTAGAGCTCGTGGTACATAGT
Source organism: Neomonachus schauinslandi (assembly GCF_002201575.2). Classification (NCBI taxonomy): domain Eukaryota; kingdom Metazoa; phylum Chordata; class Mammalia; order Carnivora; family Phocidae; genus Neomonachus; species Neomonachus schauinslandi. The sequence continues at coordinate 81,394,689 of NC_058404.1, forward strand.
ATCCAAAACTGCACCCCTCCCCCCATCAAATAGGTTTAGATCATGTCCTCTACATCCAAACATGAGGGTGAATATATTTGGTACCAAGAGGTACTTTACATAGCTATATGGGGACTTGCTTGCATTAATGTTGCCTTTAGGCAAGTGGCTCACTGTTCTTGGCTGCCCATGAGAAATCTGTAGAAGTTTAAAATTACATAGATGCCTAGCCATCAACTCTAAAGATTTTCAGCCTATACTTTTAAAGGAAGCAAATATTCTTTAAAATGCTTTTCCTAAATCTTGATCAGTAATTATATACTTGTGTAAAGAATGACATTACTTTGAGAGTTACAGAATATAGAATCTTATGGAATACTAAAACTGAGTAATTCATAGTAAAGTTAGGGTTTTTTCTGGTGGATGGGGGGAAGGGTGTTGAAATGATTTTTGATACTCAAAGATATTCAAAAGCACCAAAAACACTGTAAACAATGCTTAAGTTGGGAACATGGCCATTTTCCAACAGTGGTGTTTTGTAGTAGATCATCTTCCTTTGAAAGTCTAAACACACTGAAAACATAGTGCAAAGACTGAAAACAAATAACAAATATAATCCTGATGTTTATGTATCAAATTTCATTAGTGGAGTCTTCGACCGGCTTTTAAAATAAGGGCAGTTTCATTATAAGAGGAATATTTGGCAAAGTCTAAGTACGGAAAGCTTTTTCAAGATTTTTGAAAGGGGGTAACACTGGTCAGCATTTGGTACATGAATATGATAACACCTACTGAAAATCTTCCCATACATCATGAAAACTTGGAGGTAATTTGTGTAGCTTGAAATGTCTTCATTTTAGAATGTTAGACACAAAAAAGGCCCTATGAAGAACAGAAAAGTGCATTTTCTGTGTTTAGACTATAATTTACAACACAACTGGCTTTTGATGTTACATTAAGTAAATTATACTTCAAGCTCCAGAGTATGTGGGGCATAAAACCTGATTAAAGTTTTATATGACAAAAATCCCAATAAATGTTTAAGAAATGGCTTTTCAATATTCTGATTGTCTAGTCATCCAAGAAAAAGTAGTTTCCACTCTTCTTTTGTTCTACATCCTAAAAAATAAAACAGAAACAAAATCAACACCATTCTATATGTAGGGGTAGACTTTTCACCCACAGTATTGGTTGGCAGTGTTTACAACAGCATCTATACAACCTCCTCTGCACTCACTGTCTGCATCTGGATACTCCTGGGTCCACTAAATCAAAGGCAAGATTAGTACCTCTGTTACTCATCCCTACCACCGGAAAACTTACCTTGGTCCACCTCAAGCAGAGCCCCTTTTATATAAAATGACTTATTTATGTATGTAAAATTCTGCTATATACAATACTATTTTCAGCTAAACTATTAAATTCCATTTTTGTCATTTTGATTTTAAGTCCCTCCAAAAAGGTTAACATTGTCAGTTTGAGAACTGCCTATTACATAAAATGTATATAAAAATATTTTTTTCCAGTACTGTTTATAGAGTGGCCAGTAAATGATCCATCCATCTATCTGCCTAAGAACTTCCTTTTTAGGATTAAGGTATGATGACTAAGATGAGTGGGCACAGAGAAATGATGACTAGGTATACCTGGGGCCAGAACCACGGGTCTCTACACAAGAAAATGACAAATACGACATCTCTAACACTTCAGAACGAATTCTTAGGAAAACTAAGCTGTGCATAAGTGTTGTAGAATTTAGTTCTTTTCTGCTTAATAATATGATTTTTAAAATAAAAACTTTTTAATTTTAAGTCAGAACTTGTAATCTCATTATCCTGGCCAGAGAGTAAAATAATTATAAACAAAATACACAGCAAAGTCTGAAGACATCAATACACTGTGTCAGGCGCTTAAGAATACATGATGTATATTTTGACCTGGTCTCTGCTTTCTAAGAGGTTATATAGCTCAGTAGCAAAGCTAGAGTACAAATATGAAAATAATAAAATCTAGTAAATGCCAGCATTAAGGCCAAAGGCTAGAGGGCCATGAAATGTTAAGTAGCATTTTAAGGAGGCACTGCAAGAGACAAAAACACAGAAATGGTTTTTTAGAGTTCATTCACTTTTTTTCCCTAAGTGACCCAAGAAATTACTGCTTTCTAAAAAAAGCTGTTCCACAGAGTACATCAATTGCAGGGGGCATAATTAATAATTTTATGTACCACAAAGAAAGGAAAACACTGCCAATTAAACTGACAAAATGTTTTCCCCACTGTGTACAATTTTATGCTCATTGAAGGAGCTTGTCTGGATTCTTAAAATATTTTAATCAGGTGTTGGCTGTTGTGTATGCACTAAAAGAACAATAAATGAGAGAAAATGGTCATGGTATTTGCAAAAACTTCTTTGTTCCAACAGTGAATTAGTGTAATCTTAACATTTAAAATGGCAATTAAACTCAACACAGGCAGCATAACAGTGGGTACAACTCTGAGATAACATGAACGGGTCTGAGTCTCCGTAGCAATAGCAACTACATCATAATTACTGCCTACCAGACTGAAGGATGCCATCAGATTTTAATGTGAAAAATATGAATCTTAGAATTAACGAAATGACAAATTTTTTCATGAAACAGCCCTCCAATTTGAAACATGCCTTTCGATTATTTATGATGAGAAATTATCCACGATTTATTAGTTTTTCTACCTACCTTAATTGAATTGAGTTTGTTTATTCTTGGCCTATAGTTGTTTGGATCTCTTCTGAATGTAATTTCAAGCTGAGACAAAAATTTATTCATGCCAGCCAAAAGGGTTTGAGGACTAGAGGAAAAATAAGATCTTATCAATTGTGATTTAAAATTTATCCCACAAATTTAACTACATTTTGGGATTGAAGTATTAAAGCAGCACAGTTCCCTCTAGTTCCCCAATCGTAAGTTATCTAGATAACAGTCTAATCACAGCATATTATGAATTCTATGTTCAGAAGGGTCTTTGCTTGGCCTGTTTAGTTTGTTTGGCTATAATATTTCTGTGCAAAACAAACCCAGTTTAGACTATGTTTCTGATCTGGAAAAAAACATGTAAGAAATACTACTTTAGAAAAACAAAAGATTAATTAGGAGATTACAGAATTTCCAATCTGACATTTTCAGGGGAGAAGAGAAATTAAGAAAAGGTAACATTAACATCAGAAATTTGGAACTGGAGTGAATATGTGCAGCACAATGGATTGTACTCATTATTCCTTTCTCAATTTCTATGCTTTATTCATCTTTTTACCCAAACTAATTCTTAAATCATACTAAACTGCATCATACTTGTGGAACATTTTAAACATTTTTGTAAATACACAAGATTGTTATTTGAATTCAGTAAGCTTTATATAGTCTATGAAATTTCCCTCTCAGAAATATGTTAATTCTCAACTGGTAAACAAATTTAAAATGAAAACAAAGGAATTTTGGGAAGAAGCTAAATACTTTAATTTTTTGGATGAATTATTCAAATAGCCAACTCCATTCCTCTCTCTTTAATACCAGAAAACATGCTGGAATCACATGAAATTGCTATTTTTACAGGAAAAAGATGGTGGCATATCAGTAATTCCATATGTTTCAACCTAACATAAGGTTTTAGCCCTAAAAAGTATAAGAAATTTCTCATTAAACTGATATCAATGTTAGCCTTCTCTATATGACAAGTGTTCTCATTTGAGCCAATGAAGAAAAATTAGAGAATAAAAGGGGAAACGGTAAAATCATTCATTTTGTCTCTGTTGTAGATCAATATCAGATATTTGGGGTCCACTGTGAGTACTACCACTAGCAGTGTAAGTTGGGCAAATCATGTAACCTATGCGCATCTTTTCTTTATCTGCTGTTTAAGAGCATCAGTGGTTTTCAGGGAATCAAAATCCTACAATCTGTTTTGAAAATCCAAATAATGAAGAAGACAAAAGTTAACTTGCAAGAAAAGGTGAGTGGCCCAGAGCTCTGCATGCTTATCCAACCCTGGGTCAGGAGGTATATAGTCTGACTAGTCTTTCCAGTCCCATCCAGTATTCAACATGAATAATCCTGCGAGTCACATAATCATTCCTAGAATTTCTAGCTACCTCTTTAAAAATTAAAATGGTATGATTAATGTTCATAAGCTTAAAGGAAAATTTTGACTAATAACTTTCTAATTGTTAGAACTTATAACTAGGCTTGAATGTTTCAGGAAATAGTTTTACCTGTTTGCGACTGTGTTCTTAGATGGAATGCCATCAAAAACGATGACTCGATCTGCTAGATAGGTGGCCATAATGAAATCATGTTCCACAACAAAGGCTGTCTTCTTAGCATGAAGTATGAAACTAAAATACATGATTTTGAAAATGTTTCCAGTTTTCTATTATCAACTATTCAAATGCTGTATTAAGCACCGCTGTATGCCGGTGCACATAATTAAAACTAACACTCTTACTGGTAGGACTTTACCGTTTGACAACTCGAGCTGCCATCAATCTTTGCTCAGAATCCAAATACGCAGATGGTTCATCAATTAAATAGACATCAGCAGGCTTGCCCAAACAAAGAGCTAAAGCCACTCGCTGCAGTTCGCCACCAGATAACGTCTGCACCTATGTGGAGAAGAAGTTTAGCAAACTATGTAGAGACATGCAAAGTTTAAAATAATAAAATAAAAATCAGAGTATGTACTTCTTGATCGATGATGTTTTCAATTTGCAGAGGCTTCATCACATCAGTCACAAATTGTGGATGAGTGTAAGCATCTCTTATCTTTTCATGTAGCAACTGTCGAACACTTCCCTGTTTTTAGTGAAAAAAGTATTGAAGTTTTATTTCAGTACAGAACTCCTCTAATTATCAATATTGACAAAGTTAAGATCCAGAGCAAAAAAAGTTTATCAATTTGCCACTCACAGATATGATAGTATTTTTATGCTTATTCATCATCTATAGCATGTTCTGAAATTTTTATGTTAAAAACATAAATATGTCCAACAAGAAAAAAAAGCATCTTAAAATCTGAAAGTAGTAAATGATGACTGTTTCAAGAAAGATATCATCTGAGAATAGGAATAATTCTCAAGGTCAGCATGGGTATGAAGTACCCTCTGGCAATCAGAAAGATAACATAAAATGCATAATGTGATGGGGACGAATCTTAAGACGTCTTGCGCTTGTTGTTTCAGGAGAGGGCTGACTGAATCTGAGAACTTAAAAGCTAAGCATAATTATATAAAGGATCAACAATACAATTTTTATTGTAAGCTAAGCTGTCTCAAATAGGCCTAACTAAGTGGTACTGAGTACAAATACTATACTTTCAATTTCATGGCTATACCACACTGTTTATCCATTTATCAGCTGATGGACATTGAGGTAGTTTTCCACTTTCTGGCTATTATGAAAAATGCATTTGTGTGCAAATTTTTGTGTTGAGACAGGTCTTCATTTTTCCCAGGTATGTATCTAGGAGTGGAAACGCTGGTTCATATGTAACTCTATATTAATCATATGAGGAACTGCCAAGTTTCTTTTTAAAAGGTGGTTCTTACCATTTTACACTCCCATCAGCAATGCATGAGGTTCCAATTTATCCACATCCTCACCAATACTTGTTCCTGTCTTTTTAAGTCATCCTAGTGGGTGTGCAGTATCTCACTGTAGTTTTATTTGCATTTCCCTAATGACTAATGGTGCTGAGCATCTTTACACATGCTTATTTGGCCATTTGTACTTTTCTTTGGGGAAAAAAAAAAGTCTATTCAAATCCTTTGCCCATTTTTAAACTGAGTTGTAACAGTTCTTTATATAATCTGGATATAAGTACCTTATTAAATTGCAAAAGTGTTCTATCTTGTAGGTGGCCTTTTACTTTCTTGACGGTGTTATACGCAGCACAAAACACATTAAATTGCTGTTGTTGGGTTTTTTTTTTTTTTTAAAGTTAAGCTCTACACCCAACATGAGGCTTGAACTTATGACCCCAAGATAAAGAGTAACATGTTCCACTGACTGAGCCAGCCAGGTGCCCCCACATTAGGTTTCTATTTTGGAAAAAGATGTCAAACAGATTTTAAAAACATTTCCTACCAGTGGAAATGAATCAAGGACTGATGTCTTAATACTCTTCCTTCGCCACTTTTTGGTAAAACTGTACAGAAAATAATTTGAAGAATTCCGATACAGTGAAAGATTAAAGCTATAGGCGTGTGTGTGTATAAACTTTCCTTTAATAACCAAATAACAGAATCATAACTCACAGTTGATTTGGGACTGATTTTCTGTGGCTTATAACTGACATTCAGAACTGGCACTTCTCCTGCAAAATAATGCAAATAAAGAAGACACTGAAAATTACCCATATCTTCAAAGTTTCCTATGTGTGACAGGGTAAAAACAGTCAACAATACACAACAGTACCTCCTTCATCAGGCTTAAGTCTTCCAGCAAGCATTCTGATAAATGTCGTTTTACCAGTACCTGCCAACACAATATATAACAAATGGACTTGAAAGATGCTTCACATTTATAGTAATTCACTATGTACACTCCTGGATTTTAATAAGAAATTAGTTTTAAAGATATACACTGACACTAGTGAATTCTGAAGGTTAGACAGAAAAATACTTAAAACTTTCATGATTCGGGGTGTCTGGGTGGCTCACTCGTTAAACATCTGCCTTCGGCTCAGGTCATGATCCCGGGGTCCTGGGACAGAGTCCTGCACTGGGCTCCCTGCCCAGCAGGAAGCCTGCTTCTCCCTCTCCCACTCCTCATGTTTGTATTCCCTCTCTCTGTCAAATAAATAAAATCTTAAAAAAAAAACAAAAAGACTTTCATGATTCACCTCTAAAGTATCATTTGAAACTAAATTGGGAGGAATATAGACTAATAAATCTTATTAATAACCATCTTAATAAATGGTAGATCTGTAAAATACAAGTCTTGGGTTACTTTTTACAAGACTTATTTAGCTCAAATACCAATACCATTTATTGTTAAGTGGTACAGTATTGTTAAGATTGATGCCATCCTTACAAGTCCATTTGTATGAAATTTTAAGTCAAATGCAAGCCAGTTCAAAATTCCTCCATTAGCTAACGACTGATATATTGCAAAATCCTCCTAGGGAATTTCTACAGATTTATAAGTTGAATACAATTCAAATCTTTTTTTTGTAAATTTTGAAAGCAATACCAGACATTTGGTACTCAAATTCAACTCACAGCTCTATTTATGACAGCAATGTAATATTGAAAATTCAGGTAATACAACTATTTACAAAGACAGACTAGCCTGAATTTAAAATGAGAGCTCAAATGGAGAAATGCAAGAAAAAATTTTAAACTAGATTGTTTCTGATTTATCTGTTTTATCCTTTCTCATATAAGATGAATAAATGTCCTATCAATTTATACACAGAAAAACTAGCTTGGAAAAAAAAATCTTTTTTTTTTTAAAAAATATTTTATTTATTTATTTGACAGAGAGAGAGAGAGAGCACAAGCAGAGTAAGTGGCAGGCGGAGGGAGAAGCAGGCTTCCCGCTGAGCAGGGAGCCCAATGTGGGGCTCGATCCCAGGACTCTGGGATCATGACCTGAGCTGAAGGCAGCCGCTTAACTGACTGAGCCACCCAAGCGCCCCAAAAATCTTATTTTCACTACAGGTTATTAAACAAAATATATAAAATATAAACTTGACTGAATGACTATTAAATCCGACAACATCACAAAATGTGAACTACACTGAGAAATGTATGGATTCAGCCTAGCTCCATACCAACAACCAAGTCAAAGATTTTCATGGAGTAGTTAAAACTAAGTTACTGAATAAACATATTTTCAAATAAAGGAAATAAGGAAAACTTACCATTTTCCCCCAACATCACCATGATTTCAGAATCTGTAAACTCTCCAGCTACAATTGCTAGCTCAAACTCTCCCATCTTTTTCCTCATTCCAGGATATTTATACATACACATCTTTTTAACTTCTTCTTCATTTGCTGTCTCAGCCACTTTAAAAACAAGTGATGCATCTCTGAATCTCAAGTTTTCTGTCGGAACGTAGCCATCCAAAAAAATGTTTATGCCTGTTGGAAAATCATTGACAACAGATTAGTAAAGATTACTAAAGACTAGTTTTTCTCCACAACAAGAAATTACCATATAAAAGCAAATCCCTTGGGGCGCCTGGGTGGCTCAGTTGGTTAAGCGGCTGCCTTTGGCTCAGGTCATGATCCTGGAGTCCCAGGATCGAGTCCCACATCGGGCTCCCTGCTCAGCGGAGAGTCTGCTTCTCCCTCTGACCCTCCCCTGTCTCATGCTCTCTATCTCATTCTCTCTCTCAAATAAATTAATAAAAAAAAATTTTTAAAAAAACCCCAAAAACCAAATCCCTAGGCTCTCTTGGGAGCAATTTTTTTTTTTTTTTAAAGATTTTATTTATTTATTTGAGAGAGAAAGAATGAGAGAGAGCGAGTACATGAGAGGGGGGAGGGTCAGAGGGAGAAGCAGACTCCCTGCCGAGCAGGGAGCCCGATGCGGGACTCGATCCAGGGACTCCAGGATCATGACCTGAGCCGAAGGCAGTCGCTTAACCAACTGAGCCACCCAGGCGCCCTCTTGGGAGCAATTTAAGCACAGATTTCAAATTTCTGTGGATTTGTGGTAACATGCAGTGATAACATGGTGTTTTATGTATCTAATGCAAGTTGAAATAACCTATGCATATATATGTGCCTATGTACGCAAAGCGTATCTTTTCATTATGATGTGATTTTTATAAGATTTTTTTCCATTAGGTTTTATGCAAAAGAATATGGTGCCATTTCTGCTGTATTTTTAAATCAAAACTTGCAATTTTTCTGAAAAAATGACAAGTAGTTAAAAATGGAATATTTTCACAGACTGACGTAAAATGTATAGTCTGGGGAATAATTTTTTAAATAAATAAGTTATTAGTATACATTTTCACATGAGATCTAGATACCACAAACTGAAGTTATAATACATACTGAATTTTTTCAGATTAATTCTGCAGTCTGAACGGACTTCATTTAACATTTTTTTGTCTTCACCGTACAAAAATAAACATTATCTAAACAGATTTTAATAACTGAAAGAAAATATATTGTACATGAGAATCCCTCCATAGTAAAACTGTTAAGATCCACAATGGCAAACACAGGAAGGAAAAAGTGGGTTATCTGGAAAAAATGAAAAGATCTGTTTCAGTGTTTTCTATACTTAAGATAATAAGAGAAAGATAGTAGCTCAAGCCTGGAAGGTCTTGAAAGAAAGCCTAAGGATGTTACTCATCTCCTCTGGAACTGAGAGGGGGTCTGTAGCCTCAGCCTAGAACACAGGTTTTCAGTATTTGCTGAAAGAACAAATCAATAGATTCTGCCAAAATCAGCATGGTTTTTTTTTGGTCTTAAAACTACTTAAAAATGATAAATGTGAGGATAAAAAAATTAAAACCAAAAATTAGATAGGAACATAATTTGAAGGAAACCTTAGTGGCCATTTAATCCAGATACCTAATTTATCAGGCAAGGGAATGAAGGCTCAGAAAAGTGTGACTGTGCAAAAAACCATTAACCAGCCTTTCCATCTCTACTCCGTTTGTTTTGTCAACTTAAGACAGTTCAAGCTATAACTGTCTTTACAGCTATAGAGTCCAGAGAGAGCTTTTACATATATGTATGGCATTAATTTCAGTATATTCACGGAAAGCAGAAAATAAGTTTTAATTTACTTGAATTGTTTTAACAGATGGGGAGCATCAAAAACTTCACCAGGAACCATTTCTTAAGTGGCGTAGCTTTTAGACATGGCATTTATAACTAGAATTGTGAAGAGTGAATGCCAGCTGCCTACATCATTATCAACACAATTTGGGACCTACTACGTGGTATAGAGTAGGTACTCAATAAGTACTTGCTAAATTGAGAATAAAAAATTGTTTTTTATATCCTCTCTTAAGACTATTGGAAAGAAAACTGGGCAATCTCACAACTTTTCCTTTAACATATGCATATATTTATATCAAATGTACAAACAGATAAGTGACAGCAATTCCTTCATCTTATCTCAACCGAAAAACTTTATGTACTTTTTATAAACTAAAAATTAGCTACAACTGCCTTTTTATGCAAAGTGTATGATGCAATATACATTTCTTTTCCCAAAAGTTTCTTAGGTATCTCAAAAATTATCTCTTTGAAGAGATCACTTTCAAAAAAAAAGGGAGCCTGCTCAACCTAAAGACTACATGAATAATTATTCTTGTAAAATATGGTATTTTTTTCAAAGTATGAACTAGGTAGTCCGTTTGGGTGTTCCTAATTGTTCTAGGTTGTCAGCTGAAGGCACACCTAGAGAGATGAAATATAAAGTAAAAGAGGAGGAAGAAATCACTGGAAGGAAATGGCAAAGAAATTAAAAGGAAAAAGGCATACCAGATAGAGAATGCACTGACATTTGTTTCAGGAGCCACTTAGTGGTAGGTTAGTTTTTACTTTTGCCTAACTTGCTTAGGTAGAGAAGAGACATGGAAAAGAGAGGCCAGAGAGTCCCTCTTTCCTGAAAGTAGAAGGAATAAGTGAAAATATACTTACTAAGCTATTTTATTAGACTTTGAGTTACTTATTAAACCATACTTAGTAAGCTATCTTATTTTAATATACTTATTAAACTATCTTATTAGGCTTTTAGATAGTCTTAGTTCTATAAACTTAGAATACAGATTACGATAAACTTGAAACATGAAAGCAAGATGGGCACTAAATAAATTTTAAGGGTTTCACTACTGGTATTGGCCTTTCAAAGATAAAGATGACAAATACTACAATGATGCTATAAAAGCCAAAATATAATAAAAACTTTTAAGATCGCAAAGAGTGAAACTGAGAAAGCATTTCTACCCCCTCCAATAGAAAATTCTCCAAAATGAAATGTTCTGAATAACAACTGATGGATACAACCTCATATATATATATATATATATATACACACACACAGTGTACACACACATTCTGTTGAGTGATTAAATTCCATTAAAATTGGAGTTTTGAATAAATTACCAGAGCAACACATAACTATTTAATATCAACAATAATACATTTTCTAAGCATTAGAGTGAAAGAATACAGCATTGTGGAAATAGTTTTTTAAGTTACCTTCTCTTACACTAAAAGGCATAGTGACAACACCATAAGCACTTGGTACGCCATATAAACAGCAGATGAAGTCAGAGAGATAGTCTAATACACTTAGATCATGCTCCACCACAATGATATATCTGCAAATCAATATAGATTTTTATTTTTAAATGTAACATAACATATAATGAAATTAAAATTATATTTAATTACAACTTAAACTCTTAGAACAGTGTAAATGTCAGAAAAACAGATACGTTAAAAAAAAATTAAATGTAGAGACAATACTAAACAAAAGCCTTAAAACATTTTCTTCAAAATAAGACTCATTATCTTCCATTTCAAATTGTTTTCCTAAACTAAAAGGAAGGGGGAAAAAATTAACAGGAAACAATTTATGGATACATGAAATAAATGTGTTTTGCCAATAAAGAACACATTTTTAAATAAACTTTACCAAGCAGAAACAGTTACAATAGATTTAAATCTGATGTAGCCTAAACTATTACGCTATTCATCTCACAGATTAAGGCTTCTAGTTGTCCTGTCCCATATGCTAGCTGTAGAAGGGGATGCAGAGAATAATATGACAGGAAGCTTAACTGGAGAATTTTCAATTTAGCTGGGGAAAACAAGGGATAGACACAAAACATTACCAAAAAACCTACACAGGCAAGTATGTTCTCTAGATAAAATCCAGTGAAGGTCAGAAAGGAAAAAGGTGTGTACTGGAGTACTATATAAGTGGGATGGGACAGGACATGACTTTTGAAGTGGTAGGTAACAGTACTGCTAGTGTACAAACTACCAGGCAAAAAACAGTCATGAAACTTTTATGCAGCACTTTATTCCTATTCGAGTTAGTTCAAAATGTTAAAAAAGCAATGTCCTACAGACACCTCAAATTCCAACTTGTTTCCTGTACAAATATTCTCCATATTTGTATTAATGGAATCGTTACTCCTGTAAAAAAAAAAAACAACTAATTTTATTCCCAATGACATACTGTTTAAATTGTCAAGTCTGTCAACTCTTTCTCAACAATGTCTTGTGTGTTCATTTCATCCCTTTCTTTTTCTGCCTAAACTCTAGTTCAGGGTCTCAGATTTCTTTCAATATTGCTATAGACTTTTAACAAACATCATTTTTTCCAGGTTCCCAGATATGGCTCTCAGTTGCAAATAAACAAATTAACATCCTGAGACTTGCTTTCAAGACTTTCCAAAACCTCAGGTACTATTTCTCTTCATGTATGTATAAGGCACACTGAAAAATGGATCTTTCATTGTTTCCTGATCAATCCACTTTTCCATTTCTATGTGTCTAAGGACTGTTCCTTCTCCTAAATGGTCTCTTGTCTAAATCCTCACCTGTTGAAATCTTACTCAACCCTGTAAGGTCCATCACAAATTCTACCTACAGTAGGAAATACCTCTCCTAATATGCAAATGAGCTTTCCCCAACTCTTGACCCTTTCTAATTCTGAACTGATACTTAGATTTTATTATTTTTGAGTATTTCTACAACTTGTCCCTAAATTTTATGAAGTGAGACTATATAGTACATTTTAGCACCTCTATGATTTTTTAGTCTTGTGATATGTACCAAAGACATGTTTAATAAGTTTGCTGAATGACAAAATGAAGAATTTGGACTTATGCTAATTGGCAATGGGGGAAAATGGTAGGTTCTTAAATAGCATTGTCCAGTAGAACTTTCTGTGGTTATGAAAATGTTCTAGTGTCCATATACGGTAGCAAGTAGCTACTTGGAATGTGGAGCACATGGAATGTGAGTAGTCTGACTGAAGGAATGAATTTTTAATTTCAATTAAAATTAAAATAGCAACATATGGCTAGAGGATACGAATAAAAGAATAAGAAAAAAACATTTTAGATTAATCTGGCAAGAAGAACCAGACTTTTTAAAGGAGGCTATTAAGCAATCTAGGTATCAGGTGGTAAAAGGAATGAAAAAAAAAAATAGGGACAATTTTAATAATGAAAAGAAAATATTAAAAAGTTTTCGGGGTGTCTGGGTGGCTCAGTTGGTTAAACGTCTGCCTTCAGCTCATGTCATGATCCCAGGGTCCTGGAATCAAACCCTGCATCTGACTCCCTGCTCAGGAGGGAGGTCTGCTTCTCCCTTTCCCACTCCCCCTGCTTGTGCTCTATCAAATAAATAAAAATCTTAAAAAAAAAATTTTTTTTTCCTACCACACTGGTAGTAAGAAGCATCAATAAAAATGGCAAATCACGTAAGTGAGCCAATACTCATCCTGCCTTGGTATCTTTGTTGGCAATGTTCCATTATCTGGAATAACTGTCTACTTTTTAGCATTAAAATTTTCATGACTCAGTGTAAGGCAGCATAGTATCATCTAGGGGCTTTTAATTTGCTTTGAAAAGAAGAAAAAAACCAGGTCACACCTTCTGATATTGCTACCTTTAGGTGGAGCTTACACAGAGGTCCAAAATGTAAAAAAGATTTAGGTGAGCCACTCTATTTTCTGAGGGTTTGGAAAGAAACAAATCTGCAACATAATGAGAAATCTATGCTGTGAAATTCCTACAATTATTTTGGGTTACCTGCTGGTTTTTAATCTTACCACAGATGTTCTTGGAGGCCAAATGCTAAAAAATCTTGCGTATTAGTGTCCTTTCTCCAATCCATGCTCTATTTCTTGTTTTAAGGACATGATCTCTGAAATCTTTTTACAGCATTAAGACTGAACATTGCCTTGACATGTCACAGAATTTCAGGATGCACAGACTTCTTATCACTTTTTTCATCAGTCTATCACTTACAAAGAGATTATTTTAATCCTTTATCTATAAATAACACCCAAGACAGTTGTGAAAATGTCTAATTCAATCATTTTCTTCACTTTGTCAATCTAATTTGTTTTGACATGTTATCACTATTACAATTATGGTTACTGCCCTCTCAAAATACAGGATTATAGTGATTTGCCTGAACATTTACATATTTTTTAAAATTTTATTTGAGAGAGAGAGAATACCGGTAAGCAGGAGTAGGGGCAGAGGGAGAGGAAGAGAATCCCAAGCAGACTCTGCTGGGTGTGGAGCCTGATGCAGCGCCCGGTCCCATGACCCTGAGATCATGACCTGAGCTGAAACCAAGAGTCGGACACTTAACCGACTGAGCCACCCAGACGCCCCCAGAACATTTACATATTAAGATACATGTCACCTGGTTGCAAATTATTTTCCTTTTAGCTCTTTTTATTATGGTTAGGATGTTATGTGATATTTAAAAAAAATTATGTGTGAAAATAGCTATCTATGATTTTCATAAGGGTATATAAAAATATTTTATAAAAAGTGGCTAGGGTTGCAAACCACTGGCTTGACTGCTTGTATATTCTTTTCTTTACCAGATTGTGAAGTCTTTGAATACTGGGACTACATGTTATATTCTTATATTTCTTAAAGAGTCTATCATAATGTCCAGGCCTACATATGAAGTGAAAATTATAGCTACTCTTTGGCTCAACTAACAATGTCTCTTTATCACTGATATTTTAAGTTTCATTTCAAAGTACATATGTGGATCATTTGTACCTTTAGCCATGACCTTGCCATGGCTTTATTTCTCAGACTCCTATTAAAATATATGTAAATAGTCTTCTCATTCCATTCTCTAAACCTCCCTCTGAACTCAATCTGAGTTCAATCTCATTCTCAATCTGCTGCATTCTGGTAACTTGCACAGATCAACTTTTCAGGTTTCTAATGCTCTTTTCTGCTGTCCCTAACCTGTCTGAGCTGTCCACTGAGCTTTTAATGTCACAGGTACACTTTCAATTTCTAAATCTGTTTGTGTTTTTTGAATATTTACCTATTGCCTTTTCGTGGTACCATATTCCTACAATTTTGTATCCTTTTATGTTTTTTATTTTAGATACTATTATTTTATAGTTTCTTTGAGAATGTCACCTGAGACATTCTTAAAGGTCTACTCCTGTTGTCTGTTGTGCCTACTGATTAATTTGCAGATGGTTTCCTAGTATTATTTGGATCATGAGTCTTTTCTTGTAGGAATCCTGTATGACTGACTAGGGTTGCGGGCATATCCCTGTAAAGTGGTTTTGTATTTGCTTCTGCTAGGTACCATAGGACTAAATTCTAGGACCCTCTTTTTATGTTACTTTCTTACTGTGATGAGTTTAGACTCCCCTGATTATATAAATTTTAATTCCATATCCATGTGAGCTGCTGGTCAGTGAATATATTTGAAGGGGAGCCATCCCTCTACTCTCAGTGAGCTCAGTGAATGAGATATATGCTTCCTTGACATCTTCACATGCTTGTGTTTTGCTGATAAAGCAGTTCTTTTAGAGTCCTGGCATTTTATGTGATACTCCAATACACAAGGCTTTGTTTCCTGCTCATGAGTGGTTGTTAAAGCCTAAGACCTATTATAGATGAGCAACATCCCTCAGGAAACCCATATCTTGGTCTCTTCTCTTTATGGTTCTCTCTTTGGTTTTTACCCTAGGGATTTCTCCTGCATTCTTATATTGGCTGTGTATTTAATCAGTCACTGATAGAAAGAGGCACAGAAAATGCTATACAGGAAAAGATCCCTGGGTTTTGGCCATAGCTTTGCCACGTAGTAAATTTGTAACCTAGAACAAATAACCACCATTTCTGACCTTAAACTTCTTCATCTACAAAGTGGGAACACCACCTAAAGAGTCAAACAACAAGATTACTATGAGGCTCAAAGGAGAGAATGGATTTAAAATTTCTGCAAATTACAAAAGTACCCCATAAACACAGGGTGTTGTGATTACTTAACGGGTTAAGAACTCTCTGGAGGAGTTCAGGAAGATCCTAAACAACCAGAGTTACTCTGGTGATCCTTATTCTAAATTTTGTGTGTCTGAGTGACTTCTCCATTTGAGGATCTGGTAAAAGCTAATGACCTGCCTCCCAGAAATCCATACAGAGATGCCAGAACTTTCATATCATTTCAGAGTATCTCTAGGCTACCTGGAGACAGGCATGGTAGTAAAGAAATCTTGCATTAAGACCCTCTGTTCTAGATAGAGGAAGGTAATTTCAAGTGGTAGCTCTAAATAACTGAAACAGAAAACATACACATGTATATGACACTGCTGATCCCAGTGTTAATCTTTAGAAATTTGTATAACTCCCCAATTAAAATAAGAGAGACATATACAAATCTGTACTTACCTATCTGGATTTATTAGAGATCGTATAGTGATAGCAGCCTTTAAACGCTGCTTGACATCTAGGTAACTAGAAGGTTCATCAAACATGAAACTATGAAAAAGAAAAGCAAATATAATAATTTGCAAGACATATAATTCTCTCCTACATGATATTTTAAATCCCTGTAATATGGTTTCTGATTTAACAACAATCCCCTCTTACACTAAAGAGGAGTCCACTGCATGAGGGTAAGAACTTCTGTACTCTGTTCAAAAGTAAAAAGACGAAAAAAAATTATGAAAGCAGGGCTGCATATCAAGCCTGGGGAGAGACTCTCAGCTTAGGCTAACTTACACATTATTATCTCCTCATGAAAGATATTCTGATATAGTCTGAAGTAATTCAGAGAGGTTTCTCTTGATTAGCTAAAATCAGATGCATTAAAACAAGTAAGTTTTTGAAAAGGAGGGCACCGCAGAGAATTATAGAATACTCTGTGCAAAAGACCTAGCCTGCATTGGATGCCAGAGTAGAAATGTGGAAAAAGATGGGAGCAAAAAGTATCTGGGAAAAGAGAGGCACCAGAAAGTAGGAAGCAAACTCCTTCTTCCTTTCTCTCTCTCTCACATGGCATGCCACCCTTTTTAGGGTAACCTAAAAGACCTCATATTCTACTTGAGGTATTTAAAAAAACTTGTTGGCCTGGTTGTTTAAAAAAAAAAAATCTTTTTATGTATAAATATAGTGTAAATAATAAGCAACTGATTATATTAAAAAGTGCTGCAACCGTAAGTTGTAAAGTACTTATCTAAATAAATGAGTTAGTCTCTCCTTGCGGGAATAACAGGGAATGGGCAATGGGTGCACAACTGCTTCCATATCTTACCTCAAAAGTAGAGCCTTAGATATTATTTCTGTTAATTTCTCTCAAAAGCACGGCTTTATTAGCAGTATTATAAATAAAAACTCTAAAATAAGGATTAAGATATACAAAAGGTGTAAAGCAACCTACATATCAGCTTTCTGTATGCAAACGACAGCACAAGCAAATCTCTGCAACTCTCCTCCTGAAAGATCTTCAACATTTCGTTCTTTTAGATGGGTTAAATCTACAAAGAACATAGACACTGTGTTCAATGTTCTAAGTTTTATTTTACCTTTCTAGGCAAAATGTATATTGTACATCATTCTGAGTGTGAATGATATCTCAGTTGAAAATTGTGTTAACAAAGAATGTAAATACAACAATTACTAGAAATTTTCCCATTTATTTCAGCAATCTATATAAAAGGTATCTGTCTTTATGAGTTAAGTTCAGGGCCTATTAAAACATATACACAAAATAAACACTTACCAAGCTGTTGACATACAATTGCTTGTGTCTTTGTTTCATCCTTTCGGTCCAAAATAGACCCCACTGTCCCCTGTCGTAATATACCAGAAATAGTTAACTACTATTTTTCTTCAATATTAAAATGAGTTACAAAGTAAACCACGTTTAGTTGATACATCTCTGATACCTCCACAAATATGTATAACACATAAATTCCTCCTAAAGAGTAACTGACCTTTGCAGCCTTGGGAATCTGGTCTACATACTGAGGTTTGATAATGGCTTTTAAGTCATCTTCTAGAATCTTGGTAAAGTAATTTTGCAATTCGGATCCACGGAAGTAAGTCAAAATTTCTTGCCAATCAGGTGGATCCTAGAAATATAATTATCTGAATTTAATAATACACAATAATGCAAAAAGGATGACTTATACAGTTGACTCCTGAACAATATGGGTGAATTTTTTTTGATAATTACAGTAAAGTACCATAAATATATTTTCTCTTCCTTATGATTTACTCAATAACATCTTTTCTCTAGCTGACTTTACCATAAGAATACAGTATATAATACATATATGAAATGTGTAATTGACGGTTCTTGCTAAGGCTTCTGATCAACAGTAGGCTATTAATAGTTAAGTTTTTGGGAAGTCAAAAGTTATATACAGACTTTCAAACGTATGTGTGGGGGTCAGCACAAATAACACCCACACTTTGGTTCAAGGGTCAACTTTATATCCAAATAGAATCCTCTGGCATCTAAAGTTTAGATGGCTAACAGTTAAAGGAAACTCAGATTTGTCAGTTAAGAGCATTAACAGATCTTAATTAAAAAGGAGTTTCATCTATATATAGTTCCTCAGCATTAATTAATGAATAATGTTGAAAATAAGGATATTAAAAAAAATTATATCCTCCCCTTCAAAGTCGCATAAAACTGACCTAAAGTATTCATATTCATAAGGTGGTATACATACGTCATACTTTCCAAGATTTGGCTTTTGCTTTCCTGCTAAAATTTTTAAAGCAGTTGACTTTCCAATTCCATTAGTTCCAACTAATCCCAAAACTTCACCTGGACGAGGAATAGGCAACCTGTCATAAGTATATAAAAAAATAATAAAACAGGACTTAGGTAGAAAAAGCTACATAATATTAGGATCATGTATTTTAATGCACGTGCACTCCACACACATCCATTAATAAGCTAAGAGATATATGCCAGATATTATTGGCTATTAGAAAAAAAACAGCCAAGATTAACTAAACTGTTAATTGTTAGAAATGCATCCATGACCAATATTACTCCAAATTTTATTTTTCAATTTTCATTCAAGTCCATTCTAAAGTACTTCTCCTTTATATATAAGGCTAAGTTTTAATGTATAACCAAATGCTTTGGTACGAAATTGCATAGCAAGTGCAACCTCACACTGTTTTTTTTTTTTTGGGGGGGGGGGGCCTGCCATTTACTTACAAGGAGAAAAGTGCCACATGAACCAGAAATATTCCACTTCATTCTCCCTGTTGCAGTAGGCTCTTTAAAGCTGGCAGGTTGAGAAATACCTTTTTATTAGTAAATCTAGACTCCCAGATTCAAAATATCAGTGTTCAGCGTAATATTCTCTGTAGATGAGATTCATGGATAGAGAATAAGTTCCCTTAAAAGTTATTTTGGGGATAAGGGTATTATTAACAATAGTGATTCTCAACCTCACTTGTATATTTGAATCACCTGGGAGCTTTTACAACTTACTGAGGTCTAGATTTTGTATCTGGGGATATGATGTAATTCAACGGGGCTGAAACCGAGGTATTAGTTTAAAAAAAAAAAAATCCCAGGTAATTCTAACGTTAGCCAGAATGAACCACTGACATATACAGTTTGATTCTGTATGATGTTATAGTTTTGCATTTCTCTTTAGTGGATGGTTAATATCTTTTTCCATTTTTATATTTCTCTGAAAATTCCAAATGTATTTTACTTTTGACCGAAGGAAAGAGGAATGTTGACTTGAAAATATACCTGTGAAGTTTGAAGGCATTGGCACAATATCGATGTGTTGTTTCTTTTTCCAAGTTGCTTGGTAAATTGACAATTGATAAGGCGCCAAAGGGGCATTTCTGTTATTTAAAGTAAAGAATTTTGTGTTAATTTTTAGAAATACACATATGACTGGGGCGCCTGGGTGGCTCAGTCGGTTAAGCATCCGACTCTTGATTTCGGCTCAGGTCATGATCTCAGGATCGTGGGATAGAGCCCCATGTGAGGTTCCACGCTAAATGGGGAGTCTGCTTGAGATTTTCTTCCTCTGCCCTCCCCCCACTCAGGTGCGCTCTCTCTAAAATAAATGAATATATCTTTTTAAAAAAAATATATCTATATGACTAAAATGGATACATTAAGAATTTTTTATAAGCAATCTTCCAAATGTAGGAATTATGGGTCACCTGGCTGGCTCAGCTGGGAAAGCATGCGACTCTTGATCTTGGGGTCATGAGTTCAAGCCCAACATTGGCTGTAGATATTAAAAAAAACTTAAAAAAAAAAAAAAAAACCCACCCAAATGTGGGAATTTCACAAAGATATAAAATATTGCTTCACTTTCTTATTTACTTAAAAAATAAAAGTTGGGGTGCCTGGGTGGCTCAGTCGTTAAGCGTCTGCCTTCGGCTCAGGTCATGATTCCAGGGTCCTGGGATCGAGTCCCACATCGGGCTCCCTGCTCAGCGGGAAGCCTGCTTCTCCCTCTCCCACTCCCCCTGCTTGTGTCCCCTCTCTCGCTGTGTCTCTCTCTGTCAAATAAATAAAATCTTTTTTAAAAAAATAAATAAATAAAAGTTAAGTTCTTTGAAGGCAAGAATCATATTAGCTAATTTTCTCCCTTAGTGACTGGCATATTTTTAGACTTCTAATATGTTTTTAATACTTACTGAAAAACCTTAAAAAAATTGAGGGTTTTTTTTTCCCCTCTGTGTGTTTTTTAACATTATTAGATGAAGCTAAGAGGCAAGATAAAACACGGTTACTGAGTATACCATTCCATATTCAGTTGATGACAGATGCCCTCTCACTACTTCCTTCTTCCTGTCTTTGTATGCTTTCTTTTCTACTTTGTAGAGTCCTTTAAGGTCTTTATGGTTAAGGTTTAGTCCTTTATGGATTGTACCTTTTTGGGTCTATTTATGTCCCATCATCAGCTAGCATAATATTTGCACAGAGCAAGGATTAATGTCTTTCCATTGTGGTTTTTAACCATCTCATATGAAAAAGATGCTTTATATTCCAATTGAGTAAATTCACATTAAAAAAATTAATTCATTAATTAATTCAAATAACAGTTTATTATCAATCAGATAAATGTCCAAGAAACAAGAATGGCAAGAACTGGAAGGTTATTTAAGAGCATCAATGTGACTAGAAAAATTTCTCAGAGAAATTTATAAAGGTACATCCAAACAATAAAACCCCAGATTAGAGATCTGTTTAGCAGAACGGTTCAAAGATCTGAGGGGATCAATTCAAAAGTCTCTGTAGATAAAGATTTCAGTGAATTCCCATTTTATAAGTTATAAGAACACAGAGAATTAAAAAAACAATTCTTGTATTCTAACAATGTCATTACCACCCTCTAACCAAAACTATTAATTCTTCTTCACACAAGATAGTTTTCTGCCAATGGAGTTACCTCCATTTACAGAAATTTTCTATTATTGTATCAATGTACGTAAAATGTTTATAGGCTGCAAATCTAAGCTTCTTTAAATCTACAAGAAAAAAAATCCATACTGTTTCATCTATAAGGTACATTTTGTAAGTATCTTAGGGCTCAAGGGGTATATACTACCCCCACCCCCAAATAGATTCATCACATCAGTATCTTTTCAGCCACTGAAGTATACCCCAAAATTTGGGATCTCATTTTTCTATAGCAGTAAAGAAGAAAACAGAGTAGAAGATAATATATTGTTCAAAATCAGATCTCCAGCACCCGCAACATTGACAGGCATATAACAAGAGATTAGTAAATGTTTGCTGGCAGGAATGTTTCCTGATTATATTTTCAAAACAAGAGAAAACACTTTTAGATACCAACGAAATCTTTCTGGATACTTAACTAAGGATTCAGAAACAAATGTAAAATACACATAAACCTTATTAGAATCAGTTAACAGGGTGGTATCCATACTCTGGTAAAGTTCCTTTCTAAAAATATTATCTACAAATAAAAATACCTAAATTAAGAATTTAATGTACTGGTTCTTAAATATTGTTTATGAACTAAATCTGGAAATCTTTCATTTTAAAGTTAAAAGCCCTAACCAAACTATTCAATGCAACAAAAACTAACCGAGGTATTTTGAAAAATTACACTACTGTGATAACTGCAACAGAAGAAATGTATAATATAGCAGAAGCATTTAAGGATTAGGTTAAATTCAAACAATTTTGGCTGTATGCATTTAGGTATGATTTAAAGTTAAATATAGACTTGAAGGAACTGCATGTAATATGACTCACACTTTTTGTATTTACATTTCCAAGTACTTGTAAAGACATGGGAAAGAATGTCCTCATAAAAGGGTGAGAAAAAAAGGGGGTGAAAAAAAGAGAAATTAATTTTGGTTGGAATTGGCTTTCCAAAGTTGAGTACAGCAAGGATAACTTTTACATAGGGTGGTTTAGTTACTTCAAAAAGCAACAATATTAAGTATTAGATTATTGACAGAACACCATTTTCCTAAATTTACATTTTTAATTCACTGCTTTACATTTTGCTTCTTTAAAAATAGTTATAATGTATTCAGAATTTTCTGACTTCTTCAGGTTCCAAATTTGATCCCATAAATAAAATATCACTTACCTTAATACAAATACCACAACCAATACAAAGGGTTTCAGAAATCCATGCTATTTTGCTCTGGGGTGTAACCTCTATGCATAATTTTCCTGGCAAAGAAAAAGAGAGTTACGTTATTTTCCTTGGCATTCTAATTTTCTCAACATTGTTAGTTAGGTAATTCTGGTTCCAAATCTCCATACAGAAGCAGATTTTCAAAAACAAAGGCCACACAAAGAAATACAATTGAGACAACATCCTAAAAAAAATCAGTGTTTTGTGGGGATTAATTATAATTAGTATACATTAATTTACTACTGGGGAAGAAATATGCTCATAAAACTATGGCAGATTCTGAAAGCTTTATTTTTTAATTTTTTTAAAAGTTTATTTAAGTAATCTTTACCCCCACTGTGGGGCTCAAACTCATGACCCCGGGATCAAGAGTTGCATGCTCTTCTGAGCCAGACCGGTGCTCCCATAACAGTTTTATTTTTAAGCTGTCTGACCTGAATATTTAATTCACAATATATGCCTTGGAAATGGTAATGTAGAAAAAGGAATATAATACATTAGCTAAATCAGTGATACTCCGAAAAGCTATGTAGTCATTCAATATACACACGAAATTAAACTTGACATTAGGAATATTAATAATGGAATTTCTAAATAGCACGGTAGAATATAATAGATGACATCTAAAGTTTCTTTTAAGATTCAAAAAGCTTGGGCGCCTGGGTGGCTCAGTTGGTTAAGCGACTGCCTTCGGCTCAGGTCATGATCCTGGAGTCCCAGGATCGAGTCCCACATTGGGCTCCCTGCTCAGCATGGATCTGCTTCTCCCTCTGACCCTCCCCCCTCTCATGTGCTCTCTCTCTCTCATTCTCTCTCTCAAATAAATAAAATCTTAAAAAAAAAAGAAAAAAAGATTCAAAAAGCTTATACCTCACTAATATAGTAAAAGTAACAATTATCTTAACGTAACCCTTAAAGACTACCAATAATTCCGGATTGTTTTAAATTTATTTAATCTTGAAAATACAGCAAAAGCTCAAGAATCAGCCATTCTTAGTAAGCTATTCATTCTTGCTTTTTAAAATGAGAATACTATCAAAAACAAATATATTAGTCCTTTCTCCATGACTTAAATTATAGAACTTTTCTAGAACAGTAAGAATCTCGGTAACAAACTGATTTTATAGTCAAAATGAACTTTAAAAAATACTGATAAAAATACATTATTCTACCATTAACAAAAATAGATCATTTGGTCACAAAGCAGTAAAAGAAATTTAGAACAAAATCTGGTCTTATCCCTATATTTTAAAGAAACTAATAGGAAAAAAGTATATGCCTAGAGAACTATGAAGCCAATTTATTTCTTTTAACCTTCTCTTATCTTTAAATGATCCACAGAACAGCTTACCCATTCGAACCACAGGGCAACTCTTTTTGCACTCCTGCCGACATTTCTTAGGTTTACATTTGTCATGGTTGACGATAGCAATTCTTGTTAATTTATCCGCCATAATTCTAAGAAAGAATATCCAGCTCTTCTATTAAAGAAAAATTAACAAAATTATGGCACAGTCAATGCAATTAGTTACGAGAAATGAGTCACAGGCATTAAATTATCACTATATTCAGATATGATTATCTGTAACTACTAAAAAAAACTAGTAAAAGCAATAAAATAATTTAGTAAGGATGAAAAAACAAAATTTTACATATATACTACTAATCAGAAGATTCATATAAAAAAGAAAAAACATCATTTTCAATGGTCACAAAAAAGAAAAGATCTAGGAATCAAGTTAACAAAAATATATACATGTGAGGAAACTTTCAAACCATAACCGAGAAACATAAAAGACCTGAACAAACAGAATGACATACTGTCTCAGTTTTTATAATATAGAATAGTCAATACCAGAGATTTCAGCCTTCCTCAAATTTACACATTTAATCCAATTTCAAAGAAAAAAAAAAAAACCAGACAAACCAAAATGAAAGCTCTTATGCAAAAAGAATGGCTAGGAAAAGGAAAAAGAATAAAGGGGATGGGGAAACTATACTTGATGGACAAAAATGATATAATGTCTCCTAACTAATACTGATACCAGTGTGAGACAGTCCAATAAAACAGAATAGGAGCTGATGTGAAAAAGTAATACATAATAAAGATGTCTATTCCCTCCCTCAAATTAAGTATTATTTCATATCTTATTGGACTATTAATGATGCTACTAATGGAAGTTATTATTAAGGTTGTGACCATGATGTTGATTAAGGGGAAAAAATTAAAACTGCATTTCTCTGGGAATTTGTAATATGGCCAAGATGAATTTTATGCTAATAGCATTAATATGAAAAGAAGACTAAGGAACCATAAGTATAGACTCTGCTCACTTTTAAAGCTTTTATAAGTCTTAATAATTAACAGTGCCATCAATTATGCAACTAAGGTCAAAGGGAACTTATAAATCTTCTATAATATTGGACTTAGTGACAGACATCAATTTTCTCAGAATAGTGATTAAGGTAAGTAATTCCAAAAACTATCTTAAAATTCCAGGTTATTCCAGTATGTAATGGCAGAACCTGAAACCAAAAGACTACCCACTGACAAAGACAATCTGTTGGCCTTTTCTATCAAGGACTGTGATAATCAATTCTTTTTTTTTGACTGACTGCTTCCCTTTGTAGACCTCTGTCTTTCTCACACGCTGCAATACCATTAGGCTTGGAGAGGGATAAGAGAGCATGTTCCTCAGTGTTGCTCCCAGACTATCTTATCTCTCCCTCCTCACTAAAAAGTCAGCTTTTGCCTCTAGATCATCCAACTGCTTTAGTCATTCACTGACCATCAGATCACTCCCTTCCATTTGAGGACTTCTGCCCTTGGCTAATTTTCACTCTCTCTTTTACAGCTCCTGTCATAATTCTTGATTTCAGTATGTTCATAGATGATCTTTCTATTAATAGCCTGTCTTCTTAGTTCAGTAACCTCTCTCCTCCAGTGATCTTTCTTTCACCCTCCCTCAACCCCTCATTCCTTTGGTGAAATCCTTGACCTTCTTATTACCAATAACTGCAATCCTTTTATAACTTCCATTTCAAATACCCCATTCTCCAACCACCACTCCTATCTTTTCAGTTTACCCCTGTTGTACCCAACAATCCAACAACCCTTTGAACTCCCCCATTCCCTAGACCTATTGTCATTATCTCTTGATTCTACCACATTTCCACTGTCCCTCAGCTCTTGTATCTTCATGTCCCTCTGTACTAGCTAAAATTTTCTTGTCAATCATTTATACCCTTAACTACAATCCTGGTTACATACAACTCTTCACCTGCACACATAAAGCTGAAAATGGGTAGACAAAAAAGCAAAGCCATGCTGACTAGTGTCATCTCATGTGAACCCTTATGCCAACCAGCAATCACATTATATGTATTTCCACAGTGAAGTCTACTTGCACACTAAAAGACATCTACTAAGGGGAATATTCTAACAATTCTCTCTCCTGTCTTTCATATCATCAGTTATTCTTTCCATTGGCTCGTTCCTATCAGCATTAGCATTCAAACATTCTATTATCTGACCCTAACTTTTCCCATTGCTTTCTTTCTCCTTCCTTTTATAGCAAGACTACTTGAAAGAGTTGCCTACGGTCAGTACTCCAAATTTCTATGTATTTTTTCTGGACTCCATTTCAGACTTTAGTGCCCATCATTCCATCAAAACAATTTATCAGGTCATTGCTACTCTATACATGGGTAAAACAATTAGTTAATTAACAGTTAATTTACCTGAACACTTATTGCATCTGACACAAATTATGACTTTTTCCTAAAGATAGAAACCCTTTCTTAACTTGGTTCTGGGACACAGCACTAATCTAGTTTCCCTCCTATTTTCTTGGTCACTTTTCCTCATCTTCTAGGCTACTGAAAGTTGAGAGGTGCTCTAATACTTGGTCACATTTTTTATTTAGATTCATTCTCTAAGGTATTCTATTCTGATCTCATGGCTTTACATCCTATTTATATGCTGCTAACTCCCAAATTTCTCTCTCTAGCCAGGATACCTCTCCTAACCTTAAACTTGTATATCTATCTATTGACTACCCAACATCTCTTCCTGAAGGTCTAACACATCTCCCAAATTGAATTCCTGATGTCCCCACCAAAATTTGCTTCTCTAGCAGTCTTGCCCATTCTGTTAAATGACAACTCCAACCTTCCATTTACTCAAGCCAAAATCCTTGAAGTTATCTTTTACATGCCACAACAGCAAATTCTGTCGAATCTACCTTCATAAATCTGACCATTTCTCATCATTCTGGTCTAAGCCACCATTATTTCTTATCGGCCTTACTCTAATAGCTCCCTATCAGGTCTCTCTGCTTTACTCTTACCTCCTTCTACTCTGACTCTTGACAGTTCCTTCTCACTGCATTAGTCAGGATGATCCTTTTTAAGTGTAAGCCAGGATCATGTCACTCCTCTACTTAAAGTCCTGCAATGGCTTCCCTACTCATTCTGAGTAAAAGCCAAAGTCCTTAAAAGAATTAATGAGGTACTGATCAGCCTCTATTACTTTCTGATGTCATCTTCAACTACTCTAGCTCTTGTTCATTTTGCTCCAGCCATACTGGCTCCTTGCTATTCTTAGCACACGTCAAACATGTTCTTGCTTTAGGGCCCTGACATTTTCTATTCCCTCTGCCTGTAATGCTATTCCCCCTAGTGAGTTACAAGGCTCACTACTTCAAGTCTTTAATATTTATTTCTTAGCCTTTTCTAACTATACTACCAAAAAATACACCCAACTGCTTTTCTGTTTTCTTCTTTCCTGATTTGCTTATTCTCTTTAGCTCTTTCTACTATACCGCACAGCATATATTTCGTTATGTGTGTGTACATATGGTTTATGTACATATTTATCTTGTGTATATACATGTATTTACATACTCTTTCTCTCTACACACAATATTTTTCCCACCCCAAGTAAAAGATACTCCATCATGAGGGCAGGGATTTTTTGTCTGTTCAGCCCAGTGGCTAAACTAGTGCCCAGCACATCATAAAAGGTCAGATATTTCTGTTGAATAAATGAGAAAATGAATTTAGATATAGTAAATAATTTCTTATAGGTTATAGTGACTTCAGAAATACTGCCAATATTTCATAGTAACAGCTATCCACTAAAGTATATACCGGAAAAAAAAAAATCACCCAAGAGGACACTAAGTATTTATGTAATAAACGGAATTATGGAAACTAAGAGATCCACTCTACCCCCTTAAAACTTCTAAAAACTGGTCCAGTTTTCATAAAGACTAGAAGAGAAAGAAATTAAATGACTTCTGAATTGCTACAAAAAAGCTTTCACTCTAAGTGACAACTCCCTGAAAAGTGAAGTCTTTAGTTATTAAAATACAGCTGGACACCATACAAATTACCTGGTGAATGAATGTCATGAAGTCCCTTCTAGAGAATAAATCTTTTATCACAAACTTGCTGATGCTAAACTTTATTTCTGCCAAACTACTGAAGTGTTTCATCTGATATTTCAAACCATTTTAAAAACCAAGTGACTGAAAGACATGACTTACAGAAAAATAAAAACATACCAGAGATATTAATAAGCTGATTTGTATAAGAAACAGTGATAAATTATAATGCATTTAAGAATAAGGAATATAAATTCTTTGTAGAACTGTTCCTTTTGTGAACAATAATGACTAAATTTGTATATTATTTTCAAGAATTGAGGAGGAGGGATCCCTATTTCTTTTTCAATGAGATACAGCACAGTGAAGCCGCAGGAGGGAGGTAGGGGGTAGTAAGAGACTCCTGGAGACAAAGAGGAATTTGAAGATATTTCAGATCTGAAGACAAACTGTTCAAAATAGGTACTCAAACAATGACCCTCACAGTCATTCTTCCAGCTGGGAGTAAAAAAGGAAGTGAGAAGCATTATGGAAAGCATTTTCAGTCTAAGACCAAAATTATTATAACATCATGTGAAAGCATTTAAAAGATTGCTGTGAACAAATAACACCTGATATCACATAAAATATTCTAACCTATGGTTACGGTAAGTTATTAGTCTTATAAAACATGTAAGTTGGGAGTGGTGCACAACTCTTTGCAGAGTCTTAAACAGAAGACATTTAGAAGGGACACCCAATTAATACTTTTTTTTCCTCTCGGAAATTGTATTAAATGTTCTTCCTAAGAAAATGTTTTTAATGGGCATAACAAGATTTTTAACACAAAAAAATACCCTTTTGGGACAAATACAGATTAAGAGCCCTTGGTTAACACTGACAAAGCATTATTGTCAGGTAGCTGATAGAGTACGATTATTTTCAGTATATGAGGCAAATGTACTGAGAAATGCAACACAACCACCACTATCATAAATGCCTACTAGCAGTCCCTGTGGAAGAGAAGGTAAAACAACAACAAAAACACCAGCATAACCCCTCCCACACCCCTCCTCATTGTTTTGACAGTTATTTCTCACTCTTATGGACTTTACCACAAAAAAAAAAAAAAGTAGGTTTATGTAGTTTATCGGATGTGGGTATTGGCTTTGGCCACCGTGTCTACAAGGTAGGAACTGCCGCGCTCCTAATCTCATGCAGTTTATATAAAGACAGGGAAAAGAAGTCACCAAGAAGAAAGTGCCAAGTACTATAAAAGCGCACCAAAAAAGCTATAGTCGTTGAACTGGGAGATTACTTGGGATAACCGAATACACGTTGCTCTATGAGAAAAGTAGAGCGACAACTGCCCATCATTTCTATAAAGAGGGGGAACGGGTAAGAAGGATGCGACTTGATGGCGGCAAAATGCCATGACTCATTCCATAATCACCAGAGAAGCCGTGGAAGAAAAGGCCACGATTTCCTATAATCAAATACGCATGTGTGACAATATGTCCATTTCACTGTGTCAGGGTAAGGATGGGGGAAAAAGAGGATGCTTTAAGTTCTGAAGTTGCCTTCTCTGTCAGCTCTCGGGCAAGAGCGTAGTAAAGGGGGAGTGGAGACGGTGGAGTCTGGATCTCTGAGATGGCATCCAAGTCCATTCTGGTAGCCCCTGCGCGGGTGGCGAGCAACAGTGGCCGAGGTCCAGGTCAGCTGGAGGGGAAGAGCGACGTGCCTCCGAGCCCTCGGCGGTGCCCCCGTTCTGGCGGTTCCAGCTGTGCCTTCCGAGCCGGCTGCCACGCGCCGCTGCGTTCTCCGCCGCCGCCACCGGAGGCCTCACCAAAGGCTCTCAGAGAACATCCCTACAGTCTCTAAATCGTGTGAGGCCGCAGCCAACGGCCAAACTTTCCCTGGCTAGTTACGTACCTGGAGAAAACGATCCCCTCGCGGAGGGGAGCTCAGAGGCCAAATCAGTTCTTCCTTTCACTTCTCACCCACACGGCGTGTTCCTACGGCCACCGGCCAAAATGGCGGTGCTTAGCCACCGCCTCGCGCATGCCTTAGGGACGTAGTGCGCGCGCGCGACAGAGAGCGACAGGCGGAGCCCTGGAGTTGGTCCGGCAAGCCGGCGAGAACTGACGTCATTGTGTTGCGACTCCAACTTAACGTCGTTGGGAAAGCCGGGCTGTCCTGAGTGGGAGTGGCACGGAGCTGCAGGGTATCCTAAAAAGCTGGGTTGCGGCAAGCCGGGTCTGTAAGCTGTAAGTGCGTGGGCTTTTTCCCCCCGATGTGGAGAATGGTTCTAGCGTAAGCAGACGCGTTCTCATCCCCATTCTCAATCCCGTTTTCCGCTCCCGATCTCAAGGCCGCTGGAGAGCGATTGGCCCATTCTAGCATTTCTAGCAGAGGTATCAAGCAGGACCAACAGAGTCTGGTCCAAATACTGCTGGTGATGGCGATCTTTCGTTGGCCTCAACTCATTCTTAAGTGGGTGGCTAGGAACCCAGGCTTTTCCGAGTTCCGTGTTTTATCCACTGGGTGGCGTCCAGTACCAAGTCGGGCAGTTGATTTCTGCTCCAGTGTAGAGATGAGCTATTTTCTTTTCCTCCCTTTTTTTTTTGGTACAGTTTGACGTTTTGGAATGTTTGACAACGACAGGATATTCAGCTTGTAGTGATAGTCACAGGTTTACTTGTCTCATCCTAGTCCTTAGCTTGCAGAAGCAAATACTTAAGCTTATGACTGCACTTATTCATTTATTCATTCAATAAATTGCTAATTGAGCATTTAAGTCTCAGGCCTTTCTGAATTTTACAGTCCAGTGGCTCTACTATTATTTAATGAGTATCAAGTGCTGTGTGGAGATTAGGAAACAACTGAGATCTAAAAGGTGTCAGGGAGATGGTATACTGAACTACTGGGCCAGGTTTATAATAGCATATATAACCATGTTCAGTATCTGTAACTTTGCACTACCTAAGCTGTTTTACATATTGTTCACTACTGGAGATTTTATTTTCATGTCTGCATAGATTTACCAAGATTAACAAAAGAAGTAAATTTTGGGGTTTAGAATGGGTCGTTTATTCACTTCTATGCTTTGAAACAATTTTTCTGACATTATCTTCTACGTCATGTAAATGGAACTTTTGACAACTTGGGAGAAGTGATTTTTCTCTGTATCACTTAATGGGTTATTTAAAATGGAGACCTATATCTCATCAGAGATGATTAGTGATGTTCAGTATCTTTTCATGTTTCTGTTGTGAGATAATCACATTATGCCTGTCAGAATGGCTAGAATCAAAAAGACAAGAAGTAAATGTTAGCAAGGCTGTTGGAGAAAAGGGAACCCTTGTGCACTGTTGGAGGGAACACAAATTGGTGCAACCACTGTGGAAAACAGTATGGAGGTTCTTCAAAAAATTAAAAATAGAATTATCATATAATCCACTAATTCCACTACTGGGTAATTTACCCAAAGAAAACAAAAACACTAATTCAAAAAGGTATATGCACCCGTGCATTTACTGCAGCATTATTTACCCTAGCCAAGATGTGGAAGCAACACAAATGTTCATCAGTAGATAAATAGATAAGGAAGATGTACACACACACAATGAAATATTAGCCATAAAAAAGAATGAGGTCTTGCCATTTGCAACAACATGGGTGGACCTAGAGGGTATAAGACAAAGTGAAATAAATCTGATACAGAAGGACAAATACCATATGATTTCACTAATATGTGAAATGTAAGAAACAAAACAAACAAAAAAATAAACACTTTTTTTTTTTTTAAAGATTTTATTTATTTATTCATGAGAAACAGAGAGAGAGAGAGAGAGGCAGAGGGAGAAGCAGGCTCCCAAGGAGCAGGGAGCCCGATGCGGGACTCGATCCCAGGACTCTGGGATCATGACCTGAGCCAAAGGCAGATGCTTAACCACCTGAGCCACCCAGGCGCCCCAAAATAAACAGACTCTTAAATACAGAGAACAAACTGGTGGTTGCTAGAGGGTAGGTGGGTGGGAGAATGGGTGAAACAGATAAAGGGGATTGTGAGTAGACTTATTGTGGGGCACCTGGCTGGCTCTTTGGTGGAGGGTGGGACTCTTGATCTAGGGATTGTGGGTTTGAGCCCCACGTTGGGTGTAGAGATTACTTAAAAATAAAAATTAAAAAAAAAAAAGAGTAGACTTACTGTGATGAGGACTGAGAAATGTATAGAATTGTTGAATCATATTGTACACCTGAAACTAATATAACACTGTGTTAATTATACTTTAATAAAAAAATAAATTATTGAAGTAAATTTACATCTAAAATAAGTAAAATGGAAACTAATATTTACATATTCCTGGAATAAGAATATTTCAATTTAACTTTTCTACAGAAAAAAAATCATTTGAATTAAGAATTTTTACTCAGAGGGGAGCCTGACTGGCTCGTTTGATGGTGCGTGCAACTCTTGATCTCAGGGTTGTGAGTTTGAGCCCCATGTCAGGTGTAGAGATTACTTAAAAATCTTTATTATTTTTTTTAAGATTTTATTTATTTATTTGACAGAGAGAGACAGAGCACAAGCAGGGGGAGGGGCAGAGTAGGGGGAGAAGCAGGCTCCGCACTGAGCAGGGAGCCCCACATGGGGCTCAATCCCAAGACCCTGGGATCATGACCTGAGTCAAAGGCAGCCGCTTAACTGCCTGAGCCACCCAGGTGCCCCTTAAAAATAAAAGCTTTAAAAAAAAATTTTTTTTTATTCAGGTATAGAATTATACAGCATTATAGAATTATAGATCAAGTTGACCCCTGTTACAGGTAAGGAATAAAACCCAGACCTGCCCAAAGTCTAGGCTAAAGGAGAGGCTGATCCCATGCCCTTTGGCTACTCTACTGTTTTGCACATCTTGTAAGTCATAATATATTTTAGAAACACAAACTGAATTCCCAAGATTTTTTAATTATAGTAATTGAGTTATGTTACCTGCATTTGAGAAATAGATGGTTAATATCAAGGGTATATAAGTGATATATTTTGCTGTTAAATTTTAATTTTTACCCTTTGTAGAAGATGCTCAGATCCTGGTATAATGTGGATATTCTTGTTTTCTACATAGAATATTTAAAAAATGACCACACCAAACAAGACACCTCCTGGTGCTGACCCTAAGCAATTGGAAAGGACTGGAACAGTACGGGAAATTGGGTCACAAGCTGTTTGGTCACTCTCATCTTGTAAACCAGGTAAATCAAAACAAAACAAAAAAGTTGTAGTAACTACTTACAGTTTCCTCGCACACTAGACTGACTTTAATATTCTTCTTGTTTAGATGCTTGATTTTAATGCTAAAATAAATTTGAGTTTTCATTTGTTATATATCTGTTCCCAATTGCTTTACTAATATCCACTTCAGATTTCATAAGGTCTCTTCTTTTATCCTCCTCTATCTCTGCAATGATTTAGTTATTTGGTGAGCATTTTTTGTTGGCTATTTCTCTAGATGGGATAAGTGGGTGATACATTTTTTGAGTGATTTGGCATTCCTAAATAATTTTATTTTACTCTTGGTTGGGATAGAATTTTTGGGTGGCAGTCCTTTTCTCAAAAATTTGTGGGTACTATTTCACCATTTCCTTTTTGTTACAAATAAGAAGGCCTAAGCTTATCTCTCTTTTTTTCTAAGTGACTTGTTCTTTCTTTCTGGAAAGCATTTAAACTTTTTCTATTCTTAAAGTTTAAGACTTTTGCCAGGATATGCCAAGATACTTGTGTATCTTTTCTCATCTGTCTAACTTACAATTTGATGGGCACTTTGAATCTGTAGACTTAAGCTCAGAGGAAGTTTTTTATCTTAAGGAACTTTAATTATAATGTTATTGGTTTAATTGTCACTTTTCCTTTGGAAACTTGTTATTTACACATTAAGACTCCTATAGCAATATTCCCAACCAAACCTCTTTTTTTCCCCTCAAGATTCCTTTAGCTCTCTTTTTATCAGTAATTTTTGAGGTATAATTTATTTACAATAAAACTTGTCCTTTTTAGGTGTATAGTTGTATGAATTTTAACAAACACATATGATCATATAACCACCATCACAATCAAATATAGAATATTTCCATTATCCAAAGAAATTCCCTCATGCCCCTTTGTAGTCAGTCTTCTGCCCCCTTCCTAGCTCCTGACAACCTTTGATCTGTTTTGTATCCCTTTGGTTATGCCTTTCCCAGAGTGTAACACATCATACTGTATGTAGCTTTTTGGCTCTGGCTCATTCACTTAGTATTTGTGATTTTTTCTATGCTGTTATGTATATCAGTAGTTTGTTCCTTTTTATTGCTGATTACTATTCCACTGTATGGATGTACCATAGTTTATCTATTCACCAGTTAATGGATATTTAGGTTTGTGGTAACCAGCTTCCAAAATGGTCCCAGTGATCCTTATCTCCTGGTATTCGTGACCTTCTGTTGACCTCTCCTGCACTGTCAGGATTGGTGTCTGGAACTAGTAGAATATGGCAGAAGTGGTAGCGTGTGATTTCTGAGATTAGATTGATAAAAGACATTGTTACTGTGCCTTGTTCTCGTTTGGATCACTCACTCGGGGAAGCCAGCTGCCATTTTGTGAGGAAACAACGGGCCCTGTGGAAAGGTTTGTGTGGCAAGGAACTCTGGCCTCCTGACAGTAGCCCATGAGGAACTGAGCCCTCTTGTCAACAGCATATGAGCAAGCCATCTTAGAATGGATCCTCCAGCCCCAGTCAAGATTTCAGATAATTCCTTCAGCTAACTTGACTGCAAACTCCTGAACATCCCTGAGCCAAAGTGCTCAATCAAGCTCCTCCCAAATTTCTATCTCATAGAAATTGTGAAATAATGCATGTTTGGTATTTTATTTATTTATTTATTTATTATTTATTTATTTTTTAAGATTTTGTTTATTTATTTATTTGACAGAGAGAAACAGCATGAGAGGGGATAGGGTCAGAGGGAGAAGCAGGCTCCCCGCTGAGCCAGGAGCCCAATGTGGGACTCTATCCCAGGACTCCGGGATCATGACCTGAGCCGAAGGCAGTCGCTTAACCAACTGAGCCACCCAGGCACCCTGCATGTTTGGTATTTTAAACTGCTGTTTTGGGGTAATTGTAATGCAGCGATAGTTAACCAAGATTGCTTCCCATACTAGGTGATTATGGATAGAGCTGCTGTAAGCATTCATGTACACATTTTTGTGTGGACATATGTGTTCTTTTTTGGGGTAAATACTTAGGAGTAAAATTCTGTAGAATTTGTAGGAGTAGAATTTGTTTTTATTTCTTCATTCCCAATCTGTACCTTTTATTTCCTTTTCCTGTCTTACTGTGTTAGGTAAGTCTTCCAATATGATATTGTAGGGGAATGGTGAGGAGGGACATCCTTCTTATTCCTGACCTCAGTGGGAAAGCTCTTAGGTTCTCACCATGAAGTATGGTGTTAGCTGTTGGTTTTTTCATGGATAGATAAAGTTGAGAAGTTTCCTTTCTATTCTTAGTTTGCTGATAAATTCCATGTGAATGGATGTTGGATTTTGTCAAATGCTTTCTCTATTGATACCATATTTTTTTTTTCGTCTTCAGCCTGTTGATATGGAGGATTACATTAATTAATTTTGGAATGTTGAACCAGCTTTGCATGCCTGGAATAAATCCTACTTAGTTGTGGTATATAATTCTCTTTATATATGGTTTCTATTTGCTAGTATTTTCTTGAGGATTTTTGTATTTGTGTTCGTGAGAGATATTGTTCTTTCACTTTCTTTGTAATGTCTTTGTCTGGTTTTGGTATTAGGTAATGCTGCCCTAATGGAATGAGTTAGGAGATATTTCCTCTGTTCTGTTTTCTGGAAGAGACTGTAGAGAATTTGTATTATTTCTTCCTTACATGTTTGATAGAAGTCACTAGTGAAACACCTAGCCCTGATGATTTCTTTTGGAAGGTTATTAATTTTTTTATTCAATTTCTGTAGTAGATGTAGGACTATTCAGATTATCTATTTCTCCTTGTGTGAATTTTGTTGGATTGTGTCTTTCAGGGAATTGGTCCATTTTATTGAAGATATTAAATTTGTGGGAATAGATTGTTTATTATAATACTCTTTTATGTTCCTTTCTATTATCCATGCAATTAGTAGGGATGGCTCCTCTTTTGTTTCTGATATCAGTTATTTGTGTCTTCTCTCTTTTTTTCTTGGTTAGCCAGGCTAGAGGTTTATTGATTTTGATCTTAACCTTTCAAAAAATAGCTTGTGGTTTCAGTGACTTCTTCTCTTTTAACTTACATGTTTTCAGTTTCATTGATTTCTGTTCTGATTTTTATTATTTCTTCTGCTTATTTTGGGTTTAATTTGCTCTCTTTTTTCTTGTTTTTTAAGGTGAAAGCTTAGATTATTGATTCTAAATCTCTCTTCTTTTCTAACATACATACTCCCAAGCTATAAATTTCTCTGTAAGCACTGCTGTCACTGTATTCTACAATTTCTGGTAATTTTAATTTTT
Organism: Neomonachus schauinslandi; assembly: GCF_002201575.2. Classification (NCBI taxonomy): domain Eukaryota; kingdom Metazoa; phylum Chordata; class Mammalia; order Carnivora; family Phocidae; genus Neomonachus; species Neomonachus schauinslandi. Next base: position 81,431,220 of record NC_058404.1, read on the forward strand.
TCATTCAGTTTCAAATATTTTACAGTTTCTTTTGATACTTCTTCCTTGATTTGTAAGTTGTTTAATCTCCAAATATTTTGGATTTTCCAGTTATCTTTCCGTTAGTGATTTCTTGTTTAATTCTATTGTGTTCTGAAAGCATATTTTGTGATTTCTATTCTTTTAAATTGTTTATGTATGTTTTATAGGCCAGAATGTGGCCCATTTTTGTGAACATTATACATGAGCATGACAGGAATTGTGTATTCTTAAGAAGCTTGTATATTCTGTTGTCACCGGATAAACTAATCTATAAATGTCAATTTGATCAAGCTGATGGTGCTATTCTGTTCAACTGATTTACTGATTTTCTGCCTGGGATAAAGGCTAAGATTCAGAATTTAAAATTGTTTAGGTATCCTTTTTTTCTTAAGATTTTATTTATTTGACAGAGAGAGATAGCGAGAACAGGAACATAAGCAGGGGGAGTTGGGAGAGGGATAAGGAGGCTTCCCGCCGAGCAGGGAGCCCAAGGCGGGGCTCGATCCCAGGACTCTGGGATCATGATCCGAGCCAAAGGCAGACGCTTAACGACTGAGCCACCCAGGTGCCCCAGGTATCTTGTTTTTGTTTGCCTTGTTATTTTTGGATTTCCTTAGAGACTAATTAAATGGAGTATAAGTTTATAGTTCTTTGGATTGTAATCTCCTGGTATTATATAGGAGCCCTATTGATACCATGGTAAGTTGTAGGGGGAACAGAAGTGTTCTATAATCCTGTGACTAGATCTTAGTCTTTTAGTGGGCCTGTGTCCATGGCTGTGACCTTTACAGGTGCTTCTCACTCCCCCATCCCCTAACTTATGTGAGAGACAGGAAGGCTAGAGGAGTCTAGAGTTGGGTATTTTCCTTCCCCCATGTCAATTAGGCTCTAGTAAAACCCATGTTGGTTAGACTCTAAAGCAGTTTTCCTAGAAGTCAGGTCTTCGTTAAAGAGAGCAGAATGCTCTGGGTGTATTTCACAATGATTACTTTCCCCCCTCCCTCTGCAGGAAGCACTGGAGAATTTTCTTGGATCTTTACCCTGAAGGGAACCTGATGGGGCTCCTAGGTAAAATTCATGAAAAGGTAAAGCTCTTCCTAAGGTAGGGCTTGTAGGAGTTTTTATCTCAACCTCGTCCATAGTCAGTGGCCAGCAATTAGTCAGTTAGCAATTACTCTTTAAGTTTTCCTACCAGTTGCTGCTTCTGGTAAGCTGTGATTCTCTATATTCACCTGTTTCTTCAGTTTCCTGGGTGGTGGTTTGCCCTGTGACCTCAATTCTGTGTTGGACCTAAGAAGTATTATTGGTTTTCATTTAGTTAGCTTTTTTGTTGTTGTTGTGAGGATGAGAGTGATATTTTCCAAGTTCTTTACGTATCAGACTGGAAGCTGGAAGTTTTTCCTTTTCCTTTTAAACTGTATATATATCTTTATATTTGAAGTGGATTTCTTATAGACAGCATCGGGTCTTGGTTTTTAATTTAATCTGATGTTCTTTATCTTTTCATTGGGAGTGTTTAGATCATTTATACTTTATGTATTGATGCTATTAGATTTAATACTACTGTCTTGGAATTTGTTTTCTTTTTTTCTTGTTGATTTTTTTTTCCTCTCTTTCTCTGTTTTTGGATATACTCAGTATGTTTTATGATTCTGTTTTATCTCCACTGTTGACTTAATGGTTATATATCCTTTTTGAAATTTTTGAGTGGTTGCCTTAAGGATTACAATATGTATCTTTAATTATCACAGTTTACCTTCAAGTAGTAGTACACCACCATAGATATGGTGTATGAATCCTTCAGCAGTGTACTTCCAGTTTCTCCACCCAGTCCTTTATGCCATTTGTGTCATACATTTTATTTTTGGATATTTTAAGCTGCAGAATATATTGTTGCTATTTTTGTTTTAAATGGTAAATTATCGTTTGGAGCAATTAAAAATTAAAAAAATACTTTTTATGTTTACATTTTTTTTTTCAATTTTTGGAACTTAATTTCTTTGAATAGACCCAATTCTTCTATCTGGTATCATATTCCTCCTACCTGAAGAACTTTTTTTTTTTTTTTAAGATTTTTTATTTATTTGTCAGAGGGGAGAGAGCACAAGCAGGGAGAATGGCAGGTAGAGGGAGAAGCAGGATCCCTGACGTGGGACTTGATTCCAGGATTCCAGGATCATGACCTGAGCCGAAGGCAGACGCTTAATGACTGAGCCATCCAGGCGCCCCTGTTTTTTATTTTTTTTAAAGATTTTATTTATTTATTTTAGAGAGAGCGAGCGAGCAAGCGAGCATGTGCGCTAAAGTAGGGGGAGATGCAGAGGGAGAGAAAGAATCTCAAAAAGATTTGGCGCTGAGTGCAAAGCCTGACATGGGGCTTGATCTCACGACCCTGAGATCATGACCTGAGCCACAATCCAGAGTCGGACACTTGACTGACTGAGCCACCCAGTCGCCCTAGTCATACTTATTTAAAGTCCCTGTCCAGTAGTTCCAACATTTGGGTCATATCTGAGTGTATTTCTATTGATTGCCTTGTCTTTTGGTAATGTTTGCGTTTCTTGTATGTTTAAGTGTTATAATCTTTTATTGAAAGCCAAATATCTTGTTGGTAGATACTGGGAGGAATGGATGTTACATTTTGAAATGCGTACCTCTTTTCTACTATCAGCCCTTTATTAGGAATTGACCTGTTTTTTTTGTTTTGTTTTCTTTTGTTTTTTGGTTTGTTTACCTTCAGTATCTCACAGGGTTCAAATTTGTCTGAATATGTCCAGTGCTTATGATGGGGGCTATTGTGCCAGAGGAGGTGTTTTTTTGTTTTGTTTTTGTTTTAATTCCAGTTAGTTAACATATAGTGTAATATTAGTTTCAGGTGTACAGTATAGTGATTCAACACTTCCATATATCACCTGGTGTTCATCACAACAAGCACACTCCTTAATTCCTGTCACCTATTTCACCCCTCCCCCACACCCCCTCCCCTCTGGTAACCATCAGTTTGTTCTCTGTAGTTAAGAGTGTTTCTTGGTTTGCCACTCGCTCTCTTTTTTTCCCCTTTTGCTTGTTTGTATTTTTTCTTAAATTCCACGTATGTGTGAATTCATATGGTATTTGTCTTTCTCTGACTGACTTAATGTCATTTAGCATAATACTCTCTAGCTCTATCCATGGTAGTTGCAAATGTCAAGATTTCATTTTTTTGGGCGCCTGGGTGGCTCAGTTGGTTAAGCGACTGCCTTCGGCTCAGGTCATGATCCTGGAGTCCCGGGATCGAGTCCCGCATCGGGCTCCCTGCTCAGCAGGGGGTCTGCTTCTCCCTCTGCCCTCTTCCTTCTCGTGCTCTCTGTCTCTCATTCTCTCTGTCTCAAATAAATAAATAAAATCTTTAAAAAAAAAAAAAATCACCTGCTCTGCTGACTGAACCAGCCAGGTGCTTTAAAAAAAAAAAAAAAAAAAGATTTCATTTTTTTATGGCTCAGTAGTATTCCATTTTGTGTGTGTATGTGTGTGTGTGTGTATATATATATACACACACACACACACAGACACCACATCTTTTTTTTTTTAAAGATTTTATTTGAGAGAGAGAGAGAGAGCACACATGCACACAAGCAGGGGAGGAGCAGAGGGAGAGGGAGAAGCAGGCTTCCCGCTGAGCAGGGAGCCCGATGCGGGACTCGATCCCTGGACTTTGGGATCATGACCTGAGCAGAAGGCAGACGCTTAACCGACTGAGCCACCCAGGCACTCCGACACCACATCTTTATCCATTCATCAGCTTATGGACACTTGGGCTGTTTCCATAATTTGGCTATTGTAGGTAATGCTACTATAAACATTGGAGTGCATATATCCCTTTGAATTAGTATTTTTTTCTTTGGATAAATACCTAGTAGTGCAATTGCTGGATCAAAGGGTAGTTCTATTTTTAATTTTTTTGAGGAACTTCCATACTGTTTTCCCCAGTGGCTGCATCAGTTTGCATTCCCACCAACAGTGCAGAAGGGTTCCCCTTTTTCCACATCCTTTCCAATACCTCTTATTTCTTGTGTTGTTGATTTTAGCCATTCTGACAGGTATGAGGTGATATTTCATTGTAGTTTTGATTTGTATTTCCCTGATGATCAGTGACATTGAGCATCTTTCATGTGTCTCTTGGCTACCTATACGTCTTCTTTGGAAAAGTGTCTATTCATGTCTTCTGCCCGTTTTTAATTGGATTATTCATTTTTGGGTGTTGAATTTACAAGTTCTTTACATATTTTGGATAGTAACCATTTATCTGATATGTTATTTGCAAATATCTTCTCCCATTCTGTAGATGTGTTGATTTTAGTTGTGTTGATTGTTGTGTTGTGTTTAGTTGCATTGATTGTTTCCTTCGCTGTGCAGAAGCTTTTTATTTTGATGAAGTCCCAATAGTTTATTTTTGCTTTTGTTTCCCTTGCCTCAGGAGACATATCTAGAAGGAAGTTGCTATGGTTGATGTCAAAGAGGTTACTGCCTGTGTTCTCCAACCAGAGGAGTTTTTTTTAGTGTTCCTTTATTTTCAGTTTTCAGCTATCTCTGTACGCCTGTGCTTCAGAGTGTGTCTCTCCATGCTTTTGCCTTGCCTTCAGCAGTAGAATGCTGTGCCTTGTCACTCAGTGCAAGGGATGAGAGGCAGGGCTTCTCTGTTTTCCTGGTCCAGCTATGATCTTAGCCCTTGTGTGCCTGGCCTCTAAGGTAGGGCTTTCTCATTGTTTTGGTCCCTCCTACCTATGATAGCCAAACTCTGCCTTGGATCTGTGGCTGGTCTTTTGTGGGAGAATTTTCTGCTCTATCTCTCCCTCCCCCCCCCCCCCCCCCCCCCCCCCCCCCCGAGGAAGGACTGTTTCCTGCATCTACCCCAGGTATAGAGGGTTTTTTCTTTTAATGTTCTCCCAGCAAAGAAGGGTCGGTCTGTCCTGGAGTCAGTAGGTTTGATGTTCATCCTCTAGCAGCTTAAGTTCTTTGTTCTGTTGGAGAGAAGGGTTTGGGAAGGAGGATGGGTCTTTTTGCTTTTCCTGCAGTTGTGGTCAGTTCCTTTCTTCTTGTATCTACCACTGAAGTACACTTTCTAGTCTCCTGCTCTCCTCCAAATCTTTCTGTTCCATATACAGTGAAGGCCCTTGGAAAAGAGTCTGAGAGTCAATGTGAGTTCCCCTTATATTTGGGACTACCAGGGTTGCTGTACTTTTATGCTAGCCCACACTTGTCCTTTAACAGTTTGTTTAGCAAGTTCTACCTAATGTCTTATGTGTTTATTTGGCCACTGTTCCTTCCTCCCGTGCTCTACCACAATTGGGACAGGCTATATATCGTTTTTCTCCTGAGGTTCAGAGTTGCCCCTTCTTGCATTTTAGGCTTTTTGGTTGCTGTATTTTTTCAAGCTCTTGTGTTTTCAAGAAAAATTATGAGTTTGTGGTTTATCTAGCCTCTTCTAGTTTGAATGGGAGTGATGCCTTTTTCCACCTTCCTACATCCTGGACTGCTTCAGAAGTTTCTAATATTCTTTATACTATAAAATAGTTCTGTGAATTTGCTCAATTTGAACACCTCCCATTGCTTGATCTAGTAGCATAATTCAGCTGGTGCCTTACGGTATTAGTAATGGGGTATAAATCAGTGTCAGTTCATATCCTTTTATGCTATGGATTTTGCAGAGGGCAGCATATCACTGGCTCCCTGAAGATGCCCCACAGCTCTGACATCTTGGAGGTACAGAATCGAACAGTAGTTCCCACTGCCATTAGAGTGGTGGGATCACTACAAAATGTGTTAAGTATGAAAGTCATGCAGTTCATCAATATTATGTCATACATTGTACTTCCATCACCTTGGGTCCCTCAGTGAACTATCATTAGGTGATTATCATTTTATACAAAAAGTGAATGACTGCTCTTTATTAATGAGAAACAGGATGAGAAGGTTGTTTAACCTTTCCTTCTCTATGCTCAGATATTTTTCTTTTCTAGGCAGCAGATAATTGCTGAAGTCTGTAACACTGTTAGAGAGTAAAAGATAAAAAAGAATCTTTACTATCGAGTTCACAATCTAGTGGAGGAATTATAGCTTTAAACTAGTCATTATTATGCAGTGTAATAATTTATAACTATTATTTAGTGCTTACTAAATGACAGGTCCTGTTCTAAGTACTTTATATGTGTATGCAGTACATATTGTTATTTTTATCATTTTCTAAATGAGACAACTGTAATACAGAAAGATTAAGTAATTTGGCAATGATCACATAATTAGTGGGAATGCTGTGACTCAAGGCAGTCAGGTGAAGCAAGGTTAGAGGTAAAGAAATCATTTAGAGGACATGCAATAATTCAGGTGAGAAGTGATGTAAGGAAGACTTTTAATAAACTTTCAAAATGTTAATAACTGTTTGTTGGAGGTACAAATTTACTTGCCTGCTACAGTGTGGTAGGTGGTATAGAGCTTTGCAAAATTATTCTGTCTTTGGAAATAGTGGTTCAATATTTCACTCAGATTAAAGTTGGAATGTATTTAGTAGATTCAGCTTAGTTGAAGACACATCACAAAACAATTCCACAATTCAGCACAATTGTCAGTCTCTGTCCAAGAGACTGGAAAAACTAAAGGTCAGGTTTGTGTGACTGCTAGCATTATAACAGAGTCTTATTACAGTAACTTAATCATTTAATTTCATAAGCACTAAATTCATATCATGTTGGGAAACAAAATTAGGGGACAAATAGGTAAATCTTCTGTGTTTGACTCCATATTTGATACTTTATAAGCCAACAAAAATAAGGATTTGGTGAGGCTGTATTTTGTGAACATCTGATCCATGACATATTTTCCACTCGATTCATATATTTTACCAAGACATTGCTTTTATGAATTAATTTTGAGAGGCATATTTGGATGCTGTAAGTTCTGTTTTTCTTAAAAAAAAATCACTAAATTTTAATTTTTTTAAGTTCATGCCATAACTGACAATTGTGATCATTGAGTAACTTTCTGGTTAAATAGCAATATATGCTTTGGAGAAATAAAACAGCAATATAATAAATAGATCAAGAAAGGCTTCTCTTGGAAAATGAAATTTGTGCTGAGATGTAAATGTTAAGAAGAATCCACTGTTCAAAGAATTCAGAGAAGAACCTTGCTGACACAGGAAACAGCTAGTTCAAAGGCTCTAAGCTAAATGGTTTGGAATGTTTGAGTTTCAGAAAGAAGTCTAGTGTGGCTAGAGGATGGCAGGTAAGGAGGAGATGTGGTAGAACATGAGTTTGGAGACATAATAAGACATGGGCCAAATTATGAATTCTGGTAGAATTTGGATTTGAAGTACAATTTTATCTGAAGTACAAACAGGTGCCACTGGAGATGTTAAGCAGGAAAGAGAGATGATCTGATACAGAGGTTTTTTTTTTTTTTAATTTCTATGGCAGAATTTATTGATTTACTTATTTATTTTTTGAGGGGGAAGGGGCAGAGAGGGAGAGGGAGAATCTTTTTTTGTTGTAACAAAAAAGATTTTTCTTAAAAAAATCACTATGGCCACTGAGAATAATGACTGGTGGGAGAGTAATGGTGTAGACCAGTGGAGGAAAGACTAGTACAGTAACTTGTGTCAGATGATGTTGATTTGGAATAAGCTGATGATGGTTGATATGGAGAGAGATGATGGCTTTGAGATGTATTTTTAGAGGTGGAAAAATCATGACTTACTAAAGGAAAGGAAAGATTCAAGGCTGACTCTTAGGTGTCTGGCTGAATAACTCGGTATTATTTCCTAAGTTGAGAAAGTGAGGTGGGGGGAAATAAATGGGTTTTGGTTCAAAAAAAAGTTGTGATTCAGATACATTAATTTTGAGATTAGCATTCTAGTGTAGGCAATTGAGTATAGAAGCTTGGAGCTCTGGGGAAAGGTCTGGGGTGGAGATACAAAGTTGAGGGTTATCAATATATTGATGATATTCTGAGCCTCGGGACTGGATTGACTCCCCTGAGGAGAGATTGTATTCAGAAAAAAGAGTAAAGTCTCAGGGCACTTCAAGATGTAGAGATCTGGCAGAGCAGCAGGAATAAGAATCAGCAAAGGGAACTAAGAAGTAGCTGCTCAACTAGTTGGAAAACTAGGAGAGTGGGAGATCATGGATAGAAGAGAACACAGTGTATCAAGAAGTTAGTTAATTCTTCATCTCTTTTTTTTTTCTTTCTTTTTTCTTAAATTGAAGTGTCCTTGACATGCAGTGTTATACTAGTTTCAGGTATACACCATAATGTTTCGACAGTTCTGTATATTACACGATGCTCACTTCGATAAGTGCAGTTACCATCTGTCACCATACAACGTTATTACAGTATTATTGACTACATTCCCTATGCTTTACTTTAATTTTACCCATGAGATCATGACCTGAGCCGAAATCACAAGTCAGATTCTTAACTGACTGAGCCATTTAGGTGCACCCCCCCTTTTTTTGACGAGTCTTGCTAAAGGTTTGTCAATTTTGTATCTTTTTAGAGAACCAGCTCTTAATTTCATTGATCTATTGTTTTTTAGCCCATTTCATTTATTTCTGCTTTGCCCTTTATTATTTCTTTCCTTCCACTGACTTTGGGCTTTGTTTTCTTTTTTTAGTTCCTTTAGATTTAAGATTAGATTGTTTGAGACTTGTTTCTTGAGGCAGGCCCATATCTTTGTAAAGTCACCTTTTAGCTGCTGTTGCCATGTCCCAAATATTTTGAACTGCTGTGTTTCCATTTTTGTCTCCAGGTATTTTTTGATTTCCTCTTTGATTTCTTTGTTGATCTATTGGTGGTTTAGTAGCATGTTGTTTAGCCTTCATGTGTTTGTGTGTATTTCTTCATTTCTTTATTATAGCACTTAACACTTTATATTGTAATTTATCCAATTAAGTTCCTCAGTGCTGGCCAGTAGAACATATTGGACTGTACAGTGAGGTAGGTGCTAGCTATGTGTGAGTACTTTAAAGGTGACTAGTGTTACTGAGAAATCAAATTTTAAATTTTATTTATTTTTAATTAGTTTAAATGTAAATAGTCACAGCATAGATAGTGCATTAGATAGATGAACTCCTCCACAGAGACCGCATGTTCTCTATCTTTGTGTCTTCAGAGTAAAGGCAATGCCCTAGTTATAATAATGCCTTAGCAAGTGTGAGGGATTTGTGTTAAAAGATATGTTTTAGGTGGCAATGGCTGTTTTACTCCTAAAGGCAATCTAAGCTGGGCTAGTCAAATTTATCTCATATATTGATGTGTTAGTCAGCTCTTGCTTCACTAATGGTGTGTAACAAACAACCCTAATCTCTCAGTGCTATATTATAACAAGAGAACTTATTTTTTGCTTGGTTATGACTTGGCTCTAGGTTGTGAATTGGGTCCAGGCCTGCTCCATGTGTTCAGGCATGATGTCTTAGTGGGGTGCCAAAATTTAAAAGGCCAAGCCAGACCTTGCAAGCACATTTAAAACCTCTGTTTGGGGGGGCCTGGGTGGCTTGGTCAGTTGAGTGTTCAGCTTTTGATTTTGGCTTAGGTCATGATCTCGGGGTCCTGGGATGAGCCCTACCTCAAGCTCCAAGCCCAGTTCAGAGTCTCCTTGTCCCTCTCTTTCCCTCTGCTTCTCCCCCAATTCATGCTCTCCCTCTCTCTCTCAGTTTCTCTCTCTCTCTCTCAAATAAATAAATAAAATCTTTAAAAATAAATTAAATTAAACCACTGTTTGTGTCACATTCATTCACATCGTGTTGACCAAAACAAGTCATGATTAAGCTCCAGTATGATGAGTGCAGAATCAGTTTCTTCCCATGGAGGAGGGGTAGAGAAGGGTGGATATTTACTAAGCAATAACAGTAACCATAGGTGAATGCTGGTTTTCTTTTCCTTAGAGAAGTGGTTCTCATCTGGGGATGATTTTGCCCCATAGGAGACATTTGGTAATGTCTGTAGATGTTTTTGATTGATACAACTGCTGGCATGGGGAGGATTGTGACTGACAGCTAGTGGATAGAGGCCAAAGATGCTGCTAAATACCCTATAATGCACAGGGTATCCCCTGCGCCTGAAAGAATTATCCAGTGCACACTATCATTAATGCCCAGGTTGAGAAGACTTGCCATAAAATAGTAGTTCTAAAATTTTAGCATGCATCAGAATCATCTATAGGATTTATTAAAATACAGACTCTCAAAGGGGTTAACTCTGAAAGTTTCTGATGTAGTTCTAGAATTCCTAACAAGTTCCCAGATGACAGTGATGCGGCTGGTCCAAGGACCATACTGTGAGAACCACCGCTTTAAGAATCAGTACATCATACAAAAGTTTTTTTCTGGATAATATCATTTGTGTGCATTATCATGGTACCTGTTAAAGCACTTATCACAAATTGGTCTTTTAGTTTTTTCGTTTGGACTAGAAGAATCGAGGTATAATACTGAGTGGGAAGCTTTGGAAAAGAAGTTTACTCTATGAGTCATGGCATTGGCACATAAACAGATGTTTGTAAAATGTTCTGTTTGTGAGATATATTTTGAAGAAGTAGAAGCTGATAATCATACTTAGTACTCCAGAGGTAAAGATTTAGACTGATTGGTTCTTGATGAGATTGCAGAGATTGCACCTACTTAGTTGTACTGTTGTAGTTTCCTAAGCAGTATCTTAGAAACAAATTTAAAATGATTAGTCTTGAGTTACAGGACATCTCTTATTCTGGGTAAGTTATTCAGGTTTTTTGTTTAATGTTTATTTTGCTTGTTAAGAACAAACACCATCTTACGAAATTCTTTGAGCTCACACAGGTAAAACTGTGAAATGAAGAGAAAGAAAAACTAGCTAAATAGCTAAAATAAAGTTAGTGTCAAAAGGTCTTTTAATCATAGAACATTTAATGGTGGAGCTCTTAAGGAAGAGTCGTATAACTGAGTTATCTTCTGTTAGGGAACTCATAAGCTGGTAAGAAGAAAAAGGTATTTAAAACTTAAGAACTCTTTATATTGGTAGCAAAACAACTTTTTATCTTATAACTTGCAGAAATAAATATTCTGGATTAGCCCTAAAAATAATGTATAAAGAAAGAATAGAAGCATGGTCTAAGGTAGCACTGTCAATAGGAGTATAATGCAAGTTGCATGTGTAATTTGAATTTTTCTAGTAGCTACATTAAAAAGGATAAATTGGTGAAATTAGTTGTAATATGTTTTTAATCCAATATAAGTAGACTTATTATTAATGAGATATTTTGTATTTCTTACTAGTCTTTAAAAACCAATGTGTATAGCAAATCTAAAGTTGAACTAGCTATATTTCAAGTGTTCAGTAGCCACATGTGGCTAGTGGCTACCATATTGTACAGCGCAGATCCAAGAGTTACAGAGTGAGTAATGGAGGAGCTCAGTTTTTATATTTTAAGAAGATTTTCTTTGGGGCAATAGAAAGCTATTTTTCGAACATTTGCTCTGGTCACTGTCTGAATTCAGACCATCATCACTTGCAATGGCTTACCATGGCATTCTCCCTTCCTGACATTGAAGAATCTATCTGAAGACCCCGATCTGATTATTTCCTGATCATATGACTTACCTACTAAAAATTCTTCAGTAGGTTGGTGTATTTTTCAAGACAATTTATACTTCATCTCTTAGTGCACTAGAGTCTGTATGATCTGACTCCTTTCATATGTCTCTGACTCATTTCCTGATTTAATCCAAAGTGTATAGCCTTAGCTCCCAAAAGGACCTACCTTTGTTTCCTATAGATTCCACTTTTCTTTTCCCATGCCATTACATGTTTTTCTCTTTACTGAATGCTCTTTAACCTTGCTCTTCTACCTCTTTACCTAGCTAACTCCTATTAGTACTTCAGAATACAATGCAAAAATTATTTTCTCTGGGAAGACCCCCCTCATTCACTAGTATATACTGTAAAGGCAGCATGTGCAAATTTAAGATACAAATCGCAGACTGGGGAGAGCATATTTGGATCACGTGGAACAGACATGGGGTTAATATCTATAATAGTAGAAGAGTTATAAAGCAATAAAAAGACCAAAGTACAGTGAAAATATAGGAGATTATGAATAGGTATTTTCTATGAGAAAAAATAAAAATGATCAATGAAAGTTTGAAATAAAATTTTTCACCTATCAGGTTAGTATATACGTGAAAGAATGATTGCATTTTAACATGAGTACACAGCAGAGCTGTCCAACAGAAATTAATGCAAACCACATATGTAATTTAAAATTATCTAGTACCCATATTAAAATTAAAAAAGTTACAATTAACTTCCATTATTTTGTCTCAGTATGTCCAAAATGATTTCAATATCTAATCAATATAAAAACTTATTAAATAGGGGTGCCTGGGTGGCTCAGTCGTTAAGCATCTGCCTTCGGCTCAGGTCATGATCCCAGGGTCCTGGGATTGAGCCCCGCATCCGGTTCCCTGCTCAGCGGGAAGCCTGCTTCTCCCTCTTCCACTCCCCCTGCTTGTGTTCCCTCTCTCACTGTCTTTCTCTCTGTCAAATAAATAAATAAAATCTTAAAAAAAAAACTTATTAAATAGATACTTAATATCTTTATACTATGTCTTCAAAACCTAATGTAAAGATTTCAGAATACCCTAATTTTTACTGGTTACATAGAGGAATAGGTGTTTTTGTACATTATCGGTGAAGATGCATTTTGGAGGAAAATTTGGCGATATTTATCAAATTAAAAATTTAAATGACCCAGGGTTCTATTCCTAGAAATCCATCCTCCAGAAATACTAATACGCCCTTGAAGATTATAGATAGGTAGATGTTTACTGCAGTGTTGTTTTAACAGGAAAACATTGGAAACAGCCTAAATGTCCTCTAGGGTTTTCGTTAAATAATTATGATATTTCCAGACAGCGAGATACTGTATAACTTTTAAAAAATGTGGGAGCTGTTTAGGTTAACTGAGTTTTTATATGGGTTAAATAAATATTAACATAATATAATCATGTAAGATACTTAGAATGTGTCTGGCACATAGTAAATGTGATATCAGTGTTTGCTGCTATTATTATTAATTATTATTGATATTGAAGAATCTTCTAGATATGTTAAGTGAAAAAGAAATGCAAAGTGTAGAACTTTGTGAGGTATGCCATTATTTATGTAGAGGGGGAAAAAAGAATATATATGCATTTGCATATATATGTGTACAGTATTTGTGAAACAGTATGTAAAAAACTGATAACACTGATTATATTTGGAGAGGGAAACTAGATAGTGGGAGGGGGAATAGAGACTTTTCACAATGTTCTTTTTTCTACCTTCGGAATTTGATCCATGATGAATATAGTACTTAGTGAAAAAATTAAAATGTAAATTAAATTTATTTCTCTTAAATATTTTTGAGAAATCCATACTTTACCATTAAGTTATTTCCATAATTAGTATGCATTATAATGATTTTAATCAAGAAAAAACAATACGGGATATTTTTACTTCGGTTATGTAGAATGGCTAGATGATATGAGATTCTGGGCAAATTTAATTTTTGATTAATCAGAAACACTTGGTTTCAAAATGTGTATGACTTTTGAAAATATTTCTAAGTTGTCCTTTTTGTTGCCATAGAAAGATATATGGCATATTGGACTTAATAAAATCTGATGTTGCAGGACATGAGGATCATTCTTACTACCACCTTGTAGAAAGTGTAAAAAACTGGGTTTGAATACGTGCTGTCTTTAGAGTATATTTAGAAGACGTTCTTTAAAAATTAAAGCCAACAACCAAGAACACTTGCCCTAATATAAACTTTTGTGTGCATATTCTAAGAGTTGAGGTCTGGTGAAGAGGATGGAAGAATTCTAGTTAATTTAAATTTTACAGTATTGACCATCCTGTCTATCACATTTTCTAGACAAATGTGAATGGTAATTTTATATTTGGAATATATAGCTCTTTCTTGTTCTTGAGAACTTACTGTTACTTGTGTTTTAGGATTTGGAGTGGATCAATTACGAGATGACAATCTTGAGACTTACTGGCAATCAGATGGCTCCCAGCCTCATTTAGTAAACATCCAATTCAGGTAATACATTTTTGGATTTTTTGATTTGTGTAGGTTAAGTGGACAAAGTGATCTATTTTATTTACATAAAGTTGAAAGAAATATAGAAATTATAGCGAAATGCACTTAACTCTGGTTTTTATAAGCCTTGAGATTATTTTTCTACTCCTTTAGATTGTGTTTTAAGTTTACCCAGTCTTGTCTTTTGTGAATTCTTTATAGTACTTTACATAGTTCCTTTTACAGAGAGATTTCTTAAATATACTTTTCATGTGATTTATTTTGGAAAAATATGCTTTGCTTATGACCCAAAGCAATGAATGCCTTCCTTAATGCATTGCATTAACTACATCTGGAGTGATAATAGTAAATTCTTTAGGTAGAGTCTATTCATGTAATTCTCAAATTTGTATTTCCATTTGGAAAAAAAATATTTTAACCTAGAACCTCTAAGGACATTTTCAGGTTTGAAATGCTTACTTTCTCAGGGAAAGGAAAATTACCATATGGTTTTCAATTGCTTTGAATTTATTGAGATAGATGGAAACCAGCTAACTTGATTATCTTGCCCCATTTATATCTATTTTAACTTTTTTTTTAAAAAGATTTTATTTATTTATTTTGACAGAGAGAGAGAGAGACAGCAAGAGAGGGAACACAAGCAGGAGGAGTGGGAGAGGGAGAAGCAGGCTCTCCGCCGAGCAGGGAGCCTGATGCGGGGCTCAATCCCAGGACCCTGGGATCATGACCTGAGGCGAAGGCAGACGCTTAACGACTGAGCCACCCAGGCGCCCCTATTTTAACATTTTATAGTATTGTATTTTTAGTTTGTTTTTCTTTTTCTTTTCTTTTTAAAAAAGATTATATTTTTAAGTAATCTCTACACCCAATGTGGGGCTTGAACCACCACCCCAAGATCAAGAGTCACATGCTAAGTGCTGTTTTAGTTTGTTTTTCTCACTGAGGGTACAGATCAACAAATTTCTTTTTTCTTTCTTTTTTTAAGATTGATTTATTCATTTGAAAGAGAGAGTGTGCGAGTGAGCACACAGAGGGAGAGGGAGAAGTAGACTCCCTGCTGAGCAGGGAGCTCTCAGGACCCTGGGATCAAGCCCCGCATCGGGCTCCCTGCTCAGCAGGAAGGCTTTTCCCTCTCCCACTCCCCCTGCTTGTGTTCCCTCTCTTGCTGTCTCTCTCTCTGTCAAATAAATAAATAAAATCTTTAAAAAAATAAATAAACTTCATCTTAAAAAAGTAGGTGATGGGCAGAGTTCACCCAGTGGGTTGTAGTATGCCAACTCTTGTCCTTGTGTACTAAATATGTATATACCAGAAATAAAAACAGCACCTAATATTTTTTAAAGACTTAAAATATCAGATACTTTGCTAAAATGCATTACCCATTCATTTCATTTAACCTTTACAGCTATTTTTATCCTTATTTTATTTTATTTATTTTATTTTTTTTTTTTGCAAATTTCAAGAACTACCAGTTCTTTATTAGTGAAAACATGAATCCAAATGGCATGGTTGCTCTGCTGGACTACCGTGAAGATCGTGTGAACCCACATGTGATTTTCTTTAGGGATGGTTTAGAAATGGAAAAATGTTAACAAATTTGGCTTTTACTTTGGGTGTGTCAACCTGTTGTCATACCTGGCTGTTGCTTTTCATCCACACAACACCAGGACTTAGACAAATGGGACGGATGTCATCTTGAGCTCTTCGTTTATTTTGACCTTGACTTATTTGGAGCAGGGACATTGTTTTGTTTTAATTTTATTTTATTATGTTATGTTAATCACCATACATTACATCATTAGTTTTTGATGTAGTGTTCCATGATTCACTGTTTGCATATAACACCCAGTGCTCCATTCAGTACGTGCCCTCTTTAATACCCATCACCGGGCTAACCCATCCCCCCACAGCCCTCCCCTCTAGAACCCTCAGTTTGTTTCTCAGAGTCCATAGTCTCTCATGGTTCGTCTCCCCCTCCGATTCCCCCCCCTTCATTTTTCCCTTCCTGCTATCTTCTTCTTTTTTTTTTTTTAAACATATAATGTATTATTTGTTTCAGAGGTACAGGTCTGTGATTCAACAGTGTTACACAATTCACAGCACTCTCCATAGCACATACCCTCCCCAATGTCTATCACCCAGCCACCCCATCCTTCCCACCCCCCACCACTCCAGCAACCAATCTCATACTTAAAGAAAAGTTCCAAGTACAGAACAATTTTTTTCCCCTGAATTGTTTCAGAGTAAGTTGCCGATATATGTCTCAGCTCTCCAGAATCCTTTTTGTATGTCATTCCTATAAAGAAAGACATTCTCCTACATAACCACAATACATCCTTAGGAAATTAACACCGATACGTTTAATTATACAGCCCCATTCCTGTTCTACCAATTGTGCCCATAAAGTTGAATCACAGGTTGAATTTGGTTGTCCCTTCTCTTTACTCTCCTTTAATCTGGAACATTTCTTCACTTTTAAAAAAAAATTTTTTTTTTTTAAAGATTTTATTTATTTATTTGAGAGAGAGAATGAGAGAGAGAGAGAGCATGAGAGGGGGGAGGGTCAGAGGGAGAAGCAGACTCCCTGCCGAGCAGGGAGCCCAATGCGGGACTCGATCCTGTGACTCCAGGATCATGACCTGAGCCGAAGGCAGTCGCTTAACCAGCTGAGCCACCCAGGCGCCCCATTTCTTCACTTTTTATTTGACTTGGCACTTTTGAAGATTATAGGCCAGTTATTTTAAAGAATGTCCCTTAATTTCCATTTCTTTGATCTTCACGAGTAACTTCAGATTATACATCTTCAGGAAAAGTAGCACAGAAGTGATGTTCTGTGCTTGTCATTGTATCTTACTATTTGGGATACATGATTTGTATTTTGTCCCATTACTGATGATGTTTACTTCTATTATATGATTAAGGTAGTATCTCCCAAACTTCTCCACTGAAAAGTCTCTTTGATTTTATTCAAAATTATTAAGATCAGCATGGACTCAGAGTTTACTGTTTTACTTACCTGCTTTAAATCTGTTATTATCATCATTTGTGTCGGTGCTCAAATTGCCTCAGATTTGGCCAGTGGGAGTCCCCT
The DNA here is from genome assembly GCF_002201575.2 of Neomonachus schauinslandi. Taxonomy (NCBI): domain Eukaryota; kingdom Metazoa; phylum Chordata; class Mammalia; order Carnivora; family Phocidae; genus Neomonachus; species Neomonachus schauinslandi. The sequence continues at coordinate 81,448,427 of NC_058404.1, forward strand.
CCAGTTGACACTATTACCTTTTGACAGTCTCTGTGATTATTTGAGCAATTTCTTTTGTTCTGGCACAATATTCTGTGCCCCATTTCTCTAAGATCGGGTATATTGTAGTGGAGAATAGTAGTTAAAAACCAGATCTTGTGAGGTGCCTGGATGACTTGGTTGGTTAAGCATCTGACTCTTGATTTCGGCTCAGGTTGTGGTCTCAGGGTTGTGAGATCGAGCCCCACATCAGGCTCCCTGCTCAGCGGGGACTCTGCTCGAGTTTCTCTCTCTCCCTCTGCCCCTCCCCGCCTTGTGCACGCTCTCTCAAATAAATAGATCTAAAAAAAAAAAAAGACAGAAAGAAACCAGATTGATATATTGAGCACACCCAATACACCAGTTCTTGTATTGGGTGTGCTTATTGCTATGGAATGCTTCTATATCTGAGCCTTCTCAGTAAGGGGATATATGTACATAACATACACATACATACATAAACATATTTACATCTGTATTTATTTCTCTGTCTTCACACATATACAAATCATAAATTCATACTGACACTTCCAATTCTAATACAGAGTGAACAGGGTTTATTCTAGTTTTTTCTCTTTCTATTGATAAATCCCTTCTTCATGAATGAGAACTTGGTTGGTTCTCTTATCCTTCCTTACTTATCTCATTAATCCCCCTGCATGTAACTGGTCTTCCATTTCTCTCATTGTCCCCTCCCTGACAGATACCCCTTCACCCCACCTAGGCTCTCAGTCTGTCCTGTGCTGTTGTCTTTTCACTCTCTCTGTACTTCCCTATTTGCAGATAACCTGGTCTGGGCCCTGGCATCTTACATCAGTCACTCCCTTGTGTGGGATGTTCTCTTCAGCTCACTTGGGCTTTGATTGCATGCCAGGCCACTTTTCTAACCCTTCTTGGCTCCAGAACCTCACTGCATGGTACGAATGCCCTCTTTTATCCCCCTTTGGGCTTTACACTCTGTAATAGGCTGCCTTACAACGTAGATGACTTCTTGCTCCACAAAGGTTCTTATATGCTGCATTGGGCCACCTTGTAGTGTGGATGTCTTCATCACCCCACTCAGACTCTAACACCCCATACCTGGCTGCTTTCCTCTTCAGAAGTTCTGCTCACTTCCATATGGGCTCCAACACTCTGTACTACACTTGCTCCCCTCCACCGTGTGAATGCACTCCTCACTTTGAACAGCCTCCAATATCCCATTTTTGTGCATGTGCCTATCTTGCTTGGTTCTTTCTAATAGCTTTAGGATTAAATCATTCAGAAAGGGGAAGCGCTTTTTATATAAAAAATAAAGGAGGTTCTTTTTTATATAAAAGTTTTGTATTTCTTAAAATGGTTTTTAAAATCAAAATGATAATTGAACGCTCGTCCCTGTATTAGTGGATAGTAAACTATTATATTTCAAATAGATGAAATAATAATAAATTATAATTCTACACCTAATCCGCATCCCTCTGCCCCCCTTTTCAAAAAATATCAAGCTCAAGATGGGAAAGGAGGACAAAGTAAGAAGTGCAAAAGATCTTTAGTAATTTTGGTTGACAGTAAATTTAATCTTAGTTAACAGTGTGATGTGGCTGCTGGAAGAACTAATATGACCTTAGGATGCAGTAATGGAAGCATAAAGCCTAGGAAGACCTCCTGTGTATCCTGTTCCATTTTGGCTTTCCCCTCTAACACTGATAAAGAAAGCTAGAGTGTGCTCAAAACAAAGGGGTAGAATGATTAGGGAATTGAAAACAAACCATGTAATAAAAAAATTGGGAACATATAGTCTGCCGAAGACTTTGGGGGCTTTCTTTACATAATTGGAGGGATTTATACTTTGTGGAGGATTAGATTTCTTTTGTGTGACCTCATAAGAAAAAACTGTCCAAAAGATGGGAGTTACACAGAGACCAATTATGGCTTTATAAGGAAAACTTTTAAAAATCAGAACTGATCAAAGATAATGTGTGATTTACCTATCAGAAAAATTTTGAATCTCGGTATTTACCTGGTACAGATGGTTAGATCATTTGACCCTCTCAGCTCATTTTTAGCCCTTCGGGCTTATGATTCTGATTATGTGTAATTAAAATATGTTATTTTTTACTTTGCTATATGTTCGCTCTGCTACTTTGTGAAATAGCTTTAAATGTTAGAATATTTCTAAATTCAGGAATAGACACACTAGCAACTGAAGTGTCATGTAGGGTTCATGCATTCAACATCCATTTTTTTTTTTAAAGATTTTATTTATTTATTAGAGAGTGATCAAAAGAGAGAGAGCAAGAGAGTATGAGCCAGGGGGAAGCAGAGGGAAAGAGAGAGGCAGACTTCCCGCTAAGCAGGAGCCCAACACAGGGCTCCATCCCAGGACCCTGGGATCATGACCTGAGCCCAAGGCAGATGCTTAACCGACTGAGCCACCCAGGGGCCCCTCAACATCTACTTTTATTTGGAAAACTTTCATATTTCTCTGCTTTTCTTTAGAGGAATGTACTGTTCTACAGCCACGCCAGAAATTTACAAAGAAATAATCTTCATGAAAATTTGAATAAGATTTAAAACTATTTACCTGTTAAATAAATAAAGAGAAAAGACTCACCCATCAAAAGAGAGAATCTCAGCAGTTAGGGAAAAAATGCTAAGGCAAGGAGGGGGAAGGGTCATATATCCTAAGAAAATGAAATATCCTTTGAGTGGATAATGCTGTAATTAAATGGAAAATAGGGAAGTTTTTTGCCTTTTCTGTTTGTAAAGGCAGTACTCTTGGGAAGAGTTTCAAAATTTGTTAATAATTGTCAAAAAATTAGAGTGTAGTTTAATATGGAACATTTAAAGTACATACCAGTTTAAAAGGGTAAGTACTAAAATATTAAGCTGAGCAGGAACAAAATAAAATTTCTGCTTGTGTTTGGTCTGCCTTCATCAAAATTTCTGCAAATTTTATTAAATGTGATCTTGCCCTTTTTATCATTATGATAAAAAATATATGCCATTCATACTTATACACCATTTACAATGATTTTCATGTCATGAAGAAATTTATTGAAATAGTGAAGAACAGAAGAATCTTAAGTAAAATACTGAAAGTTATACTGGCTTGTTTTGTTTTGAAGAGAAAGGTTGATAGTTTAACAGTGAGATAAATGATAAATTAAAAAAAAATCAGGATTTCCTAGAATCTAGTTGAAGGAGAACATTGGTAGTCATAAATTCCATTATCATTTAAAACATTGAACAAAAAGAACTCTATAAATTTAATAATACCATTCATACACATACATATCAATACATGTATGGCTATAAATTAAGTCAAATCATACAAATTAGTTTCCCCACTTCCCCAAATTGCTGACTGTTCATAACTTTTATGATTTAGAAAATTTTATAAAGTCTGTACTTTTTGCTCCATCATCTCTGTTGATTAGTTTTAGGTTTGTAAACCATACCCATTAACAGGTGAACACCAGGACCTAGCTCATGGCAGCACTGTAGTTTCAGCACTTAGACATCTTTGTTAAAAAGCATTTGTACAGGGACACCTGGGTGGCTCAGTCGTTAAGCATCTGTCTTCAGCTTAGGTCATGATCCCAGGGTCCTGGGATCATGATAGCCCCGCGTCAGGCTCCCTGCTTAATGGGGAGCCTGCTTCTCCCTCTCCCACTCCCTCTGCTTGTGTTCTCTCCCTCACTCTCTCTCTTCCTCTGTCAAGTAAATAAATAAAATCTTAAAAACAAAAGCATTTGTACAGTTATTGAATAGTTTATTGCATTTTTTATTTTCAAAAAGTAGAGCAAATGGAAAAATCAAAGTGCTGATGTCATTAAAAAAATAATAGGTACTAAGTTCATTAATAATTTAAGACAATTGCAACTACAGTAGAAATTGTTAACCTCAACCAGATATTTATTGGACTTTACCAGTCAACTACACATTGAATTATGAATGAAAAAAATTAAAGGAAATGTTAGAAATTTATTGTCAAAGATTATGACTAAAACGTGATGTAATTTAGGATTGGATAACTTTTTTTAGCTCTTATGAACTGACTTTCATATGTAAGACCCGTGTTCAACTTTCTTCCATTTGCTTTCCATATGTGTGTTCATGAGTACTTTATGTACTGAAGAAAGGACTTTGTGTATTGAAAAAAAATTATATTACAAATAAGCTTGAAAGAGGTTCAGTGTGGACTTTATGCACTTGACCCTTAAACAACACAAGGGGTGAGGAGCTCCCCTGCATAGTTGAAAATCCACCTGTAACTTTTGAATCCCCAAAAACTTAACTACTAATAGCCTGCTATTGACTGGAATCCTTATCGATAATATAGATTATTAAAACATATGTGTATTATATACTGTATTCTTACAATAGTAAAGTAGGCTAGAAAAAAGAAAATATTATTAAAATCATAAGGAAGAAAAAATATATTTATAGTGCTGTACTGTATTTATTGAAAAAAATCTAAGAATAAGTGGACCTGCACGGTTTAAACTCATGCTGTTCAAGAGTCAGCTGTATTTTGTTAAGATGAAACAGAATATTCGACTCCTTAGATATTATTCCCTTCACAGAGAAAATAAGCAACTTTTAATTCTTGTAACAGTTTCTTAGCGACTTGAGCATGTAGATTTTAGGAATAATTGGTATGTATTATTAATGTGTCAAGATGGATTTGAAGTATATAATAACAAAGTACCATTTACTTTTATACCTCATTGTTCTTTTTAATTAGGGGCAAGTTCTTTCTTGCCCTGGATGAGAACTTTGTAGGAAATAGGTATGACATTTTTGGGTAATATATACAGTTCTCTGTTCATTTCAAATAGCAAAACAGACTAGAAATTAAAACATTCCATCCTAGCTGTAATGAAATAAGCTAGTAATCCTAGCTAATAGTGAAAGCCTCAGACTTGCTTGTTTCTTTTAAGGTTTCTTCCTCTCTTTAAGCTTCAGTCTGTTGTAAATGGAATAAGATGTGGTTTGCTTCTCTTTCCGTACCTAGGTTTTATTTGTCTTCTTCCATATTTTTAACTAGTTCTGAACTCTCTAGGCCTGCTAGGATGGAAATGGAGAAGGAAAACTTAAAATTGCCAATTCTGTCTTGGTGATCTAGCACTGGTGCTCTCTTTACTTGGCTGTATGTTTAAAGCGAGTCTGTCTTATGGATGCTTTTGTGAGTGAGAGCATCTACTTCCACAGTCACTTAATGCTATGGATGATTCACCTGCAATTCTTTTGATGAAGGTGCATTTATCATTTACTCCTTCCTCAAATCCTAGGCGTCTGGTGATACCTCTAGCTTCCTGCTGAGGAGTGTTCTCTTTCTAGACAGAAATTAATATAACTCTTCAGGGTATCAGGTTGATGAAGTTCCCTTCTATTTCTAGTATGCTGAGGCTTTTTTTTTTTTTAAATAAATAGGTGTTGGAATTTCTCAAATGCTGTTTCTGCCTCTACTTATATGATCATATGGTTTTTCTTCTTAGTCTGTTGAGATAGCAAATTTCATTGATTTTTTTATTGTAAAATATACATAACATTTACCGTTTCAAGTGTATAGTTCAGTGGCGTTAAGTACATTCATGTTGTTATACCATCACCACTATTCATCTCTAGAACTTTTTATCATTCCAAACCAAAACTCTACACCCATTAAACAATAACTCTCCATCCCTTCCTTTCCCCAGTTCATGATCAACACTGTTCTGCTTTTCCTTCTCTGTATTTAACTGTTTTTCTTTTTATACTTAATCTCTCTATGTATTTAACTGTTCTAGCTATCTCATATAAATGGCATCATACAGTATTTGTCCTCTATATCTGGCTTAACTTAGCATGTTTTCAAGGTCCATCCATGTTGTAGCATATATCAGAATTTCATTCCCTTTTGAGTCTGAATAATATTCTTTTGTATGTATATACCACATTTTGTTTACCCATTCATCCATCAGTGGATGTTTGGGTTGTTTTCACCTTATGGCTGTTGTAAATAATGCTGCTGTGAACATGGGTGTACAAATATCTGTTTGAGTCCTGGCTCACAGTTATTTTTGTGAATATACTCAGAAGTGGAATTGTCTGATCAGTGGTAACTCTGTTTGATTTTTTGAGTACCACCTTACTGATTTCACAGCAGCTGCACCATTTTACATCCCCCAACACTGTACAAGCATTCCAGTTTCTCCAGTCCACACCAACATTTGTTTCCTTTCTTTTCTTTTTCCTTTCATTTCGTTTCATTTCCTTTTCCTTTTCTTTTCTGCTTTCTTTTCTTTTCCTTCCTTCCTTTTTTTTTTTTTTTATTATAATCATCCTAATGAGTGTGAAGTGGTATCTCATGGTTTTGATTTCCATTTCTTCAGTGGTTAGTGATGTTGAGCCTCTTTTCATGGGCTTATTGGCCATTTGGTATCTTCTTTGAAGAAATGGCTATTCAACTCCTTTGCCCATGTTTGAGTTGGGTTTTTGTTGTTGAGTTTTAGGAATTCTTTGTATATTCTGGATATTAATCCTTTATCAGATATATGATTTTCTGATATTTACTCCCAGTCTGTGGGTTGCCTTTTCACACAAGTTTTTAATTTAATTTTTTTTTAAAGATTTTATTTATTTATTTGACAGAGAGAGATAGCGAGAGAGGGAACACAAGCAGGGGGAGTGGGAGAGGGAGAAGCAGGCTTCCTGCTGATCAGGGATCGATGTGGGGCTCGATCCCAGGACCCTGGGATCATGACCTGAGCTGAAGGCAGATGCTTAAGGACTGAGCCACCCAGGTGCCCCACAAGTTTTTAATTTTAATTTGTGTATTTTACACATTGTGCTTTTGGTGTTATATCTCTTCAATTGGTTTTTAAGTCTTTTTTTAATGTATTTTTGGTTTTGAGTTATTAATATTTTGTTGAAGAATTTTATGTTTCTATTCATAAGGGATGTTGGCTTATCATTTCTGTTTATTAATCTTAGTCTAATTTTGTTATTGGATAATACTGGCCCCATAAATAATGAATTGGAAAATGTTTCCTCGTCTGTTGTCTAAGAGTTCAAGTAAAATTTCTATTATTTCTTCCTCAGATGTTTGATGAAATTCACCATTGAAACCATCTGTTCCCAGCATTTGCTTTGTGTGAAGTTTTATTTTTATAAAGTCATTTCTTTAATTTTTTTTCTTGAATCAGTTTTGAAAATTTGTGTTTTTAAAAGAATGTTTCATTTTATCTAAATTATTTTGATTTATTGACAAGTTGTTTCTAATATTCAATTATTTAATTTCTGTTGGAACTGTAGTAATATCTTTTCTTTTATACCTGGTATTGATAACTTTTATCATTTCTCTTTTTGGTGTCTCTGGTCAGACTGGCTAGAGATTTATCAATTTTACTAATCTTTTTTATTGTTGCTTGTTTCAAGTATTTAAATTCTAGTTAGTTATTGTATAGTGTAATATTGGTTTCAGGAATCGAATTTAGTGATTTATTACTTATATATAACACCCGGTGCTCATCACAAGTGCCCTCCTTAATACCCATCATCCATTTAGCCCATCCCCCACCACTTCCCCTCCATCAATCCTCAGTTTGTTCTCTATAGTTAAGAGTCCCTTATGGCTTGCTTCCCTCTCCTTTTTCCCCCTTCCCCTATGTTCATCATTTTTGTTTCTTAAATTCTACGTATGAGTGAAATCATATGGTATTTGTCTTTCTCTGATTGACTTGTTTTGCTTAGCATAATACACTTAAGCTCCATCCACTTTGTTGCAAATGGCAAGATTTCATTCTTTTTGATGGCTGAATAATATTTCATCGTGTGTGCTTGTGTGTGTGTGTATTTATCTATCTATGCTACATCTTTTTTATTGTAGTTTTATAAAATTTTTATTTAAAATGAATTAATTAACATATAGTGTATTATTAGTTTCAGAAGTAGAATTTAGTGATTCATCAGTTGCATATAACACCCAGTACTTGTTATTTCAAGTGCCCTTCTTAATACCCATCACCCAGTTTATCCATCCCCTCACCCACCACCCCTCCAGCAGCCCTCAATTTGTTTCCTATAGTTAAGTGTCTCTTATGGTTTGTCTCCCTCTCTGATTTCGTCTTATTTTATTTTTCCCTCCCATCCCCTGTGTTCATCTGATGTTTCTTAAATTCCACATATGAGTGAAATCATATGATAATTCTCTTTCTCTGGTTGACATATTTTGGTTAGCATAATACCCTCTAGTTCCATCCATATCATTGCAAAAGGTAAGATTTCATTTGTTTTGATGGCTGCATAATATTCCATTGTATATATACAACACATCTTCTTTATCCATTCATCTGTTGATGGACATCTGGGCTCTTTCCATATTTTGGCTATTGTGGACATTGTTGCTATAAACATTGAGGTACAGGTACCCTGTGTTCGTATCCTTTTTTTTTTTTTTTTAGATTTTATTTATTTATTTGTCAGAGAGATAGAGAGCAAGCACAAGCAGGGGGAGTGGCAGGCAGAGGCAGAAGCAGGCTCCCTGCTGAGCAAGGAGCCTGATGTAGGACTCGATCCCAGGACCCTGGGATCATGACCTGAGCCAAAGGCAGACGCTTAACCAACTGAGCCACCCAGGCGTCCCACTATGTTTGTATCCTTTGGATAAATACCTAGTAGCACAATTGCTGGGTCATAGGGTAACTCTATTTTCAGCTTTTTGAGGAACCTCCATACTGTTTTCCATAGTGGCTGTACTAGCTTGCATTCTCACCAACACTGTAAGAATGTTCCCCTTTCTCCACATCCTCACCAACATCTGTTGTTTCCTGACTTGTTAATTTTAGCCATTCTGACTGGTGTGAGGTGGTATCTCATTGTGGTTTTGACTTGTATTTCCCTGATGCTGAGTGATGATGAGCATTTTTTCATGTGTCTGTTGGCCATTTGTATGTCTTCTTTGCAGAAATGTCTGTTCATGTCTTCCGCCCATTTCCCGACTGGATTATATGTTTTTTGGATGTTGAGTTTGGTAAGTTCTTTATAGATTTTGGATACTAGCCCTTTATCTGATAAGACATTTGCAAATATCTTCTAGTGTTCTGTAGGTTGTCTTTTAGTTTTGTTGACTGTTTCCTTGGCTGGGCAAAAGATTTTTATCTTGATGAAGTCCCAATTGTTCATTTTTGCTTTTTTTTCCCTTGCCTTTGAAGATGTGTCTAGCAAGAAGTTGCTGCGGCCAAGGTCGGAGAGGTTGCTGACTGTGTTCTCTAGGATTTTGATGGATTCCTGTCTCACATTTAGGTCTTTCATTCATTTTTAGTTTATTCTTGTGTATGGGTAAGAAGTTCATTCTTTTGCATGTGGCTGTCCTGTTTTCCTAACACCATTTGTTGAAGAGACTTTTTTCCATTGGATATTCTTTCCTGCTTTGTTGAAGATTAGTTGACTATAGAGTTGAGGGTCCATTTCTGTGTTCTCTATTCTGTTCCATTGATCTCTGTGTCTGTTTTTGTGCCAGTACCATACTCTTGTGGTGATTACAGCTTTGTAATACAGCTTGAAGTTCAGAATTATGATGCCACCAGCTTTGGTTTTCTTTTTCAACATTCCTTTGGCTATTCAGGGTCTTTTCTGGTTCCATACAAATTTTAGGATTATTTGTTCTACCTCTGTGAAAAGTATTGATGGTATTTTGATAGGGATTGCATTGAATGTATAGATTGCTCTGGGTAACATAGATATTTTAACAATATTTGTTCTAATCCATGAGCATGGAAATTTTTCCATTTCTTTGTGTCTTCCTCAATTTCATTCATGAGTGTTCTATAGTTTTCAAAGTACAGATCTTTTACCTCTGATTAGATGTATTCCTAGGTATCTTATGGTTTTTGGTGCAATTGTAAATGGGATTGATTCCTTGATTTCTCTTTCTTCTGTCTCGTTAGTGTATAGAAATGCAGCTAATTTCTGGGCATTGATTTTATATCCTGCCACTTTACTGAATTCCTGTATGAGTTTTAGCAATTTTGGGGTGGAGTCTTTTGGGTTTTCCACATAAAGTATCATGTCATCTGCGAAGAGCAAAAGTTTGACTTCTTTGCTGATTTGAATGCTTTTTTTTCTTTTTGTTGTCTGATTACCAAGGCTAGGACTTTTAGTACTATGTTGAACAACAGTGGTGAGAGTGGACATTCCTGTCGTGTGGACATCCCCATCCTCACCTTAGGGGAAAAGCTCTCAATCTTTCCCCATTGAGGAAGATATTCGCTGTGGGTTTTATGTATATGGCTTTTATGATACTGAGGTATGTTCCCTCTATTCCTATACTGCAGAGAGTTTTAATCAAGAAAGGATGCTGTGTTTTTGAAATGCTTTTTCTGCATCTGTTGAGAGGATCATATGGTTCTTGTCCTTTCTTTTATTAATGTGGTGTATCACATTGATTTGCAGTTGTTGAACCACCCTTGCGTCCCAGGAATAAATCCCACTTGGTCATGGTGAATAATCCATTTAATGTACTGTTGGATCCTACTAGCTAGCATCTTGGTGAGAATTTTTACATCCATATTCATCAGGGATATTCATCTGTAATTCTTTTTGGTGGGTCTTTGTCTGGTTTTGGGATCACGGTAATGCTGGCCTCATAGAATGATTTTGGAAGTTTTCTATATGCCAGATCTTCTTTATCCATTCATCAGTTGATGGACATTTGGGCTCTTTCCACAAAAATTCTATTGTTGATATCAATTTTATTGCTCTTTACTATTACCTTATTAAGTATATATCTTTATTTTGTTTAATGTTGTTTTAAAATGTTAGTGGTTCTAAGATTTACAATATGCATCTTTAGCTTATCACAGTCTACCTTCAAATAATACTACATTTAACATCTAATACAAGAATCTTAAACTCTTTACTCTCACTTCCCCATTTTCCTTTATGCTGCTGTTGTATGTTCTTTATTTCTCCATTTCTTATAAAGCTCACAACATATTGCTTTAAACAGTTACCTTTAGAAAATTTTTTTATTTTTTTATTTTTTTATTTTTTTATTTTTTATTTTTTTAAAGATTGTTTATTTGAGAGAGAGAGAATGAGAGAGAGCACATGAGAGGGGGGAGGGTCAGAGGGAGAAGCAGACTCCCCGCCGAGCAGGGAGCCCGATGCGGGACTCGATCCCGGGACTCCAGGATCATGACCTGAGCTGAAGGCAGTCGCTTAACCAACTGAGCCACCCAGGCGCCCCTATTTTTATTTTTTTTAAAAAGATTTTATTTATTTGTCAGAGAGAGAGAGAGCACAAACAGGGGTAGTGGCAGGCAGAGGGAGAAGTAGGCTCCCCACTGAGGAAGAGCCCAATGCTGGACTTGATCCCAGGACCCTGGGATCATGACCTGAGCCAAAGGCAGATGCTTAACTGACTGAGCCATGCAGGCATCCCTTTAGAAAAATTTTTAAATGTGAAAAATGTTTTCTCCTCACTTACATATTTATTATTTCCAGTACTCTTTATTACTTTTCATAGATTCACATTTCTATTTGGTATTTTCTTTCCTTCTGAAGAACTTTCTTTAACATTACTCATTGTACAAATTTTTTGGTGATCAATTCTCACAGCTTTTGCTTGTTTGAAAATGTCTCTATTTTGTCTTTATTTTACTTATTTATTTTTTAAAGATTTATTTATTTTTGGAGAGAGTGCGTGCAAGTGGGGGGAGTGGCAGAGGGAGAGAGAGAGAGAGAGACTCTCCAGCAGACTTCCTGCTGAACGGGAACCAGACTCGGGGTTCGATCCTACAACCCTGAGATCATGACCTCAGCCGAAATCAAGAGTCAGATGCTTAACTGACTGAGCTACCCAGGCACCCCTATTTTGTCTTTATTTATTTATTTATTTATTTTATTCTTATGTTAATCCCCATACATTACATCATTAGTTTTAGATGAAGTGTTCCATGATTCATTGTTTGTGCATAACACCCAGTGCTCCATGCAGAATGTGCCCTCCTCAATACCCACCACCAGGCTAACCCATCCTCCCACCCCCCTTCCCTCTAGAACCCTGTTTGTTTTTCACAGTCCATCGTCTCTCATGGTTCGTCTACCCCTCCGATTTCCCCCGCTTCATTCTTCCCCTCCTGCTACCTTCTTCTTCTTCTTTTCTTTTTTCTTAACATATATTGCATTATTTGTTTCAGAGGTACAGATCTGAGATTCAACAGTCTTGCACAATTCACAGCGCTTACCAGAGCACATACCCTCCCCAGTGTCTATCACCCAGTCACCCCATCCCTCCCACCCCACCCCCCACTCCAGCAACCCTCAGTTTGTTTCCTGTGATTAAGAATTCCTCATATCAGTGAGATCATATGATACATGTCTTTCTCTGACTTACTTCACTCAACATAATACCCACCAGTTCCATCCACGTCGTTGCAAATGGCAAGATCTCATTCCTTTTGATGGCTGCATAATATTCCATTGTATATATATACCACATCTTCTTTATCCATTCATCTGTCGATGGACATCTTGGCTCTTTCCACAGTTTGGCTATTGTGGATATTGCTGCTATAAACATCGGGGTGCATGTACCCCTTCGGATCCCTACTTTTGTATCTTTGGGGTAAATACCCAGTAGTGCAATTGCTGGGTAATATGGTAGCTCTATTTTCAACTTTTTGAGGAACCTCCATACTGTTTTCCAGAGTGGCTGCACCAGCTTGCATTCCCACCAACAGTGTAGGAGGGTTCCCCTTTCTCCGCATCCCCACCAACATCTGTCGTTTCCTGAGGTGTTAATTTTAGCCATTCTGACTGGTGTGAGGTGGTATCTCATTGAGGTTTTGATTTGGATTTCCCTGATGCCGAGCGATATTGAGCACTTTTTCATGTGTCTGTTGGCCATTTGGATGTCTTCTTTGGAAAAATGTCTGTTCATGTCTTCTGCCCATTTCTTGATTGGATTCTTTGTTCTTTGGGTGTTGAGTTTGATGAGTTCTTTATAGATTTTGGATACTAGCCCTTTATCTGATATGTCATTTGCAAATATCTTCTCCCATTCTGTCGGTTGTCTTTTGGTTTTGTTGATTGTTTCCTTTGCTTTGCAAAAGCTTTTTATCTTGATGAAGTCCCAATAGTTCATTTTTGCCCTTGCTTCCCTTGCCTTTGGCGATGTTTCTAGGAAGAAGTTGCTTCGGCTGAGGTCAAAGAGGTTGCTGCCTGTGTTCTCCTTTAGGATTTTGATGGACTCCTATCTCACATTGAGGTCTTTCAACCATTTGGAGTCTATTTTTGTGTGTGGTGTAAGGAAATGGTCCAGTTTCATTCTTCTGCATGTGGCTGTCCAATTTTCCCAACACCATTTGTTGAAGAGACTGTCTTTGTTCCATTGGACATTCTTTCCTGCTTTGTCAAAGATGAGTTGACCATAGAGTTGAGGGTCCATTTCTGGGCTCTCTGTTCTGTTCCATTGATCTATGTGTCTGTTTTTGTGCCAGTACCATGCTGTCTTGATGATGACAGCTTTGTAATAAAGCTGGAAGTCCGGAATTGTGATGCCACCAGCTTTGCTTTGCTTTTTCAACATTCCTCTGGCTATGCGGGGTCTTTTCTGGTTCCATACAAATTTTAGGATTATTTGTTCCATTTCTTTGAAAAAAGTGGATGGTATTTTGATGGGGATTGCATTGAATGTGTAGATTGCTCTAGGTAGCATTGACGTCTTCACAATATTTGTTCTTCCAATCCATGAGCATGGAATGTTTTTCCATTTCTTTGTGTCTTCCTCAATTTCTTTCATGAGTATTTTATAGTTTTCTGAGTAAAGATCCTTTGTCTCTTTGGTTAGATTTATTCCTAGGTATCTTATGGTTTTGGGTGCAATTGTAAATGGGATCGACTCCTTCATTTCTCTTTCTTCTGTCTTGTTATTGGTGTGTAGGAATGCCACTGACTTCTGTGCATTGATTTTATATCCTGCCACTTTACTGAATTCCTGTATGAGTTCTAGCAGTTTTCGGGTGGAGTCTTTTGGGTTTTCCACATAAAGTATATCATCTGCAAAGAGTGAGAGTTTGACTTCTTTGCCAATTTGGATGCCTTTGATTTCTTTTTGTTGTCTGATGGCTGTGGCTAGGACTTCCAATACTATGTTGAATAGCAGTGGTGATAGTGGACATCCCTGCCACGTTCCTGACCTTAGGAGGAAAGCTCTCAGTTTTTCCCCATTGAGAATGATATTCGTTGTAGGTTTTTCATAGATGGCTTTTATGATATTGAGGTATGTACCCTCGATCCCTATACTCTGAAGAGTTTTGATCAAGAAAGGATGCTGTACTTTGTCAGAAGCTTTTTCTGCATCTATTGAGAGGATCCTATGATTCTTGTTCTTTCTTTTGTTAATGTATTGTATCACATTGATTGATTTGCGGATGTTGAACCAACCTTGCAGCCCAGGGATAAATCCCACTTGGTCATGGTGAATAATCCTTTTAATGTACTGTTGGATCCTATTGGCTAGTATTTTGGTGAGAATTTTTGCATCCATGTTCATCAGGGATATTGGTCTGTAATTCTCCTTTTTGATGGGGTCTTTGTCTGGTTTTGGGATCAAGGTAATACTGGCCTCATAAAATGAGTTTGGAAGTTTTCCTTCCATTTCTATTTTTTGGAACAGTTTCAGAAGAATAGATATTAATTCTTCTTGAAATGTTTGGTAGAATTCCCCTGGGAAGCCATCTGGCCTTGGGCTTTTGTTTTTTGGGAGATTTTTGATGACTGCTTCAATTTCCTTAGTGGTTATAGGTCTGTTCAGGTTTTCTATTTCATCCTGGTTCAGTTTTGGTAGTTGATACATCTCTAGGAATGCCTCCATTTCTTCCAGGTTATCTAATTTGCTGGCATAGAGTTGCTCATAATATGTTCTTATAATTGTTTGTATTTCTTTGGTGTTGGTTGTGATCTCTCCTCTTTCATTCATGATTTTGTTGATGTGGGTCATTTCTCTTCTCTTTTTGATAAGTCTGGCCAGGGGTTTATCAATCTTGTTAATTCTTTCAAAGAACCAGCTCCTAGTTTCGTTGATCTGTTCTACTGTTCTTTTAGTTTCTATTTCATTGATTTCTGCTCTGATCTTTATTATTTCTCTTCTCCTGCTGCGTTTAGGCTTTATTTGCTGTTCTTTCTCCAGCTCCTTTAGGTGTAGGATTAGGTTGTGTACTTGAGACCTTTCTTGTTTCTTGAGAAAGGCTTGTATTGCTATATACTTTCCTCTCAGGACTGCCTTTGCTGCATCCCAAAGATTTTGAATAGTTGTGTTTTCATTTTCATTGGTTTCCATGTATTTTTTTAATTCTTCCTTAATTTCCTGGTTGACCCATTCATTCTTCAGTAGGATGCTCTTTAGCCTCCATGTATTTGAGTTCTTTCCGACTTTCCTCTTGTGATTGAGTTCTAGTTTCAAAGCATTGTGGTCTGAAAATAGGCAGGGAATGATCCCAATCTTTTGGTACCAGTTGAGACCTGATTTATGACCTAGGATGTGATCGGTTCTGGAGAATGTTCCATGGGCACTAGAGAAGAATGTGTATTCCGTTGCTTTGGGATGGAATGTTCTGAATATGTCTGTGAAGTCCATTTGGTCCAGTGTGTCATTTAAAGTCTTTATTTCCTTGTTGATCTTTTGCTTAGACGATCTGTCCATTTCAGTGAGGGGGGTGTTAAAGTCCCCCACTATTATTGTATTGTTGTCGATGTGTTTCTTTGCTTTTGTTATTAATTGCCTTATATAATTGGCTGCTCCCATGTTAGGGGCATAGATATTTACAATTGTTAGATCTTCTTGTGGGATAGATCCTTTAAGTAGGATATAATGTCCTTCCTCATCTCTTATTACAGTCTTTGGTTTAAAATCTAATTTGTCTGATATAAGGATTGCCACCCCAGCTTTCTTTTGGTGTCCATTAGCATGGTAAATGGTTTTCTACCCCCTCACTTTCAATCTGGGGGTGTCTTTGGTTCTAAAACGAGTCTCTTGCAGACAGCATATCGATGGGTCTTGTTTTTTAATGCAGTCTGATAAACTGTGTCTTTTGATTGGGGCATTTAGCCCATTTACATTCAGGGTGACTATTGAAAGATAGGAATTTAGTGCCATTGTATTGCCTGTAAGGTGACTGTTACCGTATATTGTCTGTGTTCCTTTCTGGTCTATGTTGCTTTTAGGCTCTCTCTTTGCTTAGAGGACCCCTTTCAATATTTCTTGTAGGGCTGTTTTTGTGTTTGCAAATTCCTTTAGTTTTTGTTTGTCCTGGAAGCTTTTTATCTCTCCTTAATTTTCCATGACAGCCTAGCTGGATATAGTATTCTTGGCTGCATATTTTTCTCGTTTAGTGCTCTGAATATATCCTGCCAGTCCTTTCTGGCCTGCCAGGTCTCTGTGGATAGGTCTGTTGCCAATCTAATGTTTCTACCATTGTAGGTTACATATCTCTTCTCCCGAGCTGCTTTCAGGATTTTCTCTTTGTCTATGAGACTCGTAAGTTTTACTATTAGATGTCGGGGTGTTGACCTATTTTTATTGATTTTGAGAGGGGTTCTCTGTGCTTCCTGGATTTTCATGCCTGTTTCCTTCCCCAAATTAGGGAAGTTCTCTGCTTTAATTTGCTCCATTATACCTTCTGCCCCTCTCTCTCTCTCTTCTTCTTCTGGGATCCCAATTATTCTAATGTTGTTTCGTCTTATGGTATCGCTTAGCTCTCGAATTCTGCCCTCGTGATCCAGTAGTTGTTTATCTCTCTTTTTCTCAGCTTCTTTATTTTCCATCATTTCATCTTCTATATTACTGATTCTCTCTTCTGCCTCATTTATTCTAGCAGTTAGCGCCCCCATTTTTGATTGCACCTCATTAATAGCCTTTTTGATTTCTACTTGGTTGGATTTTAGTTCTTTTACTTCTCCAGAAAGGGTTTCTCTAATAACTTCCATATTTTTTTCAAGCCCAGCTAGTATCTTTAAAGTGCTGATTCTGAACTCTAGATCTGACATCGTACTAATGTCCATATTGAGTAGGTCCCTGGCAGTCGGTACTACCTCTTGTTCTTTTTGTTGAGGTGATTTTTTCCGTCTTGTCATTTTGTGCAGAGGAGAATAGATTAATGAGAGAACAAAATGCTAGCAGAGTAACAACGTCCCCAGAAAATATACTCTAAACAAATCAGAAAAGACCTGAAGCAGTGGGAAAAGAAAGGGAAAGAGAGAAAAAAGAGAAAGAAAAAAAAGAAAAAGAAAAAGATAAAAACAAAAACAAACAAAACAAAACAACAACAACAACAACAAAAACAGAATGTGATCAAATATGATCAGGCTGGTATATAGATCAGTGCCACACACTAGATTTGGGGTGTATTTTGGTCTTTTAGAAGAAAGTGCCTCCCAAAATTTTAAAGAAAGAAAAACTTATATATGTACAAAAATAAGGGTTGATATGATGAAGGGATGGAATATGACTGTAAAGATGGAAATTATAAAAAATTTTATAAAAGGAATTGATAAGAAGTTGTTTGAAAAAAGAAAGAAGAGGATTTAAAAAAAGAAAAAAGAAAAAAAAAGGGAGAGGATGTGATCAGGCAGGGGAATAGAAAACACCATATACTAGAGATTTAGGGTATATTTTAATCTGTTAGAAGAAACTCTCTCAAAATTTAAAGAGAGAACAACTTATATATATAAGCCAACAATACGGGTAACTACTATGAAGGGATAGAATATGACTGTAAATATGAAAAATAAAAATGTTTGTTTTTAAAAAAAGGGATTGATAAGATCTTGGTTGAAAAGGGGAAAAAGAAAAATTCAAAAAGAAAAAAAAAAGTTAAAAAAAAATTAACTTTGAAAGACTAAAGAATCATGGTAAAAAAGCCATGAATTCTATGTGCAGTATTCCCCTAGCGCTGGAGTTTTGCCATTCTCATTGATCGGTAAACTTGGTCTTGGCTGGCTGTTCTCCTTGATCTTCTGGGGAGGGGCCTGTTGCCGTGGTTTCCAAATGTCTCTGCTGGAGGCGGAATTGCCCCGCCCTTGCCCCCTCCCGGCTAAGTAATCTGCTCGGGTTTGCTCTCCGGGGCTTTTGTTCCCTGCGAGCTTTCCGTACAGCTTTGGAGGTGGAGAGTGAAAATGGCGGCCTCCCAGTCTCTGCCCCGGAGGAGCCGAGAATTCGGGGCCCTGCTCCTCAGTGAGCCCCCAGAGAAAAGCCATCAGTCACTCCCGTCTCCCCGGTCTCCGGCCGCACTCCGTGCTCACCCGGCCTGTGACCGCGCGTTTCTATCTCTGGCACCCGACCCCGGGTGGAGTCTCCAAACCCAGCAGATCCCTGCGGTGCACTCCCGCGCGGCTCCTCCCGGGGGAGGAAGGTGAGTCTCCCCGGATCTGCCGCTTGTTGGGTCCCTGCTGGAGGAGCAGGGGCCCGACTGTGCCGCGGATCACGGTCTATGGCCACCCCGAGCTGAGAGCCCGCGCCTTGGCTCCGCCTCTGCAGCCGGCTTCCCTGCTCCGTTACCTGGGAGCTCTGCCACACTCAGGCACCCCCGGTCTTTCTGTGACCCCGAGGGTCCTGAGACCACACTGTCCCGGAGGGTTCCACCCCCCGCTTAGCCACCAGAGTGACGTCCCTTGGCGGAGCAGACTTTTAAAAGTTCCGATTTTGTGCTCCGCGGCTCTATCACTTGCCAGAAGCGGCCAAAGGAGGCCCCTCCCCCGCCGTCTATCCTCCCGAATATTGCCTCGGATTCACTTCTCCGCACGTCCTACCTTCCAGAAAGTGGTCGCTTTTCTGTTCAGAGAGTTGTTGCTATTCCTTTCTTCGATCTCCTGTTGGGTTTGTAGGTGTTCAGAATGGTTTGATCCCTATCCAGCTGAATTCCTGAGAGGAGACGAAATCCAGGTCTCCTACTCCTCCGCCATCTTGCTCCGCCCCCCCTTGTCTTTATTTTTAAAATATATTTTACCGGGTACTGAATTTTAGGTTGTTTCTTTCCTTTAACACTTTAAAGATACTGTTCCATCATTGTTTCTGATATGAAGTTTGTTGTCTTTCTTACTTTTGTTTCCCTGTATTTAATGTCTCCTCATCCTCCCCTGCTGCTTTTAAGATTTTTTTTCTTTATCACTATTTTTTTTTAAGCAGTGTAATTATGACTTATCCTGATGTGGATTTCTTTTTGTTTATCCTTCTTGTAATTCATTGACCTTCATGAATCTATGGGTACTTTTCATTGAATTTGGAAAAATTTTGGCTATAATTCTTTCAAATGATTTCTATCTAACCCCCTTTTTTCCTGGGACTCCAATTACATGTTAGTCTGCTTTCTACTGCCTCACAGATCACTGATATTCTATTTATTTTAATGAGGGATGAGAGCTTTTTGTTTTCTGTGCTTAATTTTGGAGAGTTTCTTGAAAATACCATTATGTTCACAGTCTTCTGCAATGTTTAAACTGCTGTTAATTCCATCCAGTGAATTTTTTATTTCAGATTTTTTTTCATGTCTACAAATTCCATTTTTAAAAATATTTTTCATCTCTCCACATTGTGCTCATGTTTTCTTTTAATTCTTTTAGCATCTTTATGACAGACTATTTTTTCCAGTATGCTCACATTCTTTTCTTTTTTTTAAAGATTTTATTTATTTGAGAGAGAGCACACATGAGAGAGCACCAGAGAGAACATGAGAGAGAGCATGAGTTGGGGGGGGGAGGGGCAGAAGGAGAGGGAGAGGCAGATTCCCCATTGAGCAGGGAGCCCAATGATGTGGGGCGCGATCCCAGGACCCCGGGACCATGACCTGAGCCAAAGACAGATGCTTAACCAACTGGAGCCATCCACGTGCCCCACATTATTTTCTGTTGCACATGCCCTTCTACAGCTTTGCTACTGCCTAATCAAGAGATGGCATCTATGTCTCCTCACTTGAAACTGGTCAGGCCCTTGTGGATCTGTTGCCTGAGAATATGGATGTTATGACACTGTTATTTCTAAGCCTGGGTCATAAAAAGTATACAACTTCTACCTTGTTTTCTCTCTTTTATGTGATTCTCTCTCTGATACCCATCTACCATGCTGTGAGAAAACCCACATCAAATGGAGAAGCCCATGAGGAAATGAACCAAAGGCCAAAGCCTTAGCTACTTAGCTCCCAGCCAATAACCAGCACCAGCTTTCCAGCCATAGTAGTGAATTGTCTTGGAAGTAGGTCCTTTAGATCTCAAGTCAAGTTGCCGCACCTGATGCTATGTAGACTTTCCTTCTGAGCCCTGCCCAAATTCCAGATTCATAAACAAAATCATGATTATTTTTTTAAGCCAGAAGTTTTAAATTGTTTGCTGTATACCTGTAGGTATTTATATTTTCTGTCTTAATTCCTTATCTTTTTATTCTGTCATCTCTGTCTTTTGCATATTTTTATTGACTGTTTTTTTTCCTCATTGTGGGTCACATTTTTCTGATTCTTTGTAGTAATTTTTGATTGGATGCTGGATTTAGTAAATTTTGTTGAGTGCTATGTATTGTTTTGTTTTAAAAGAGGATAGGACTTAGTTCTGGCAGGCAGTTAAGTAACTTAAGTAACTTAAGAATCAACTTGATCTTTTTGAGGGTTGATCTCTTTACAGTGGGACTAGAGTACTTTTTACTCTCTGGTGGGGTTCAGCAAACTTTTTTTGTAATAGGATAGATAGTAAATATTTTAGGCCTTGCAAACCTTATTTTAGGCTGTTGCAGCTGCTCAAATTTGTTATGCAAAGCAGCTGTAGACAGTAGGTAAATGAATGGGTGCTTCTTTGTTTAAATAAAACTTTATTTACAAGAATAAGTGGTGGGCCACATTTGGCCTGTGAGCACTGTTTTGCTGATCCCTGCTCTAGGGCAGGAGTTCTTTAACTTTTTTGGTTTTAGTACCACTTCAAACTTTTATCTAGGTCTCCAGAGATCTTTTGCTTATTTTTTATGTATATCAATATTTACCATATTAGAAATTATAGCTGAAGAATTTGAGTCTTTATTTATCTAAAATTAAATAATGATTAACCTATTATATGCTTGGATAAATAACATTTTTTAATGAAAAATAACGGTTTCTTCCAAAACAAAAAATAGTTAGAATAATGTTATTGATTTACTTTTTTAGTGTGAATGTCTTTTGTGTCTGGCATAAGAGAGAACAGCTGGAGTCTCATATGTGCTTCTTCATTAAATCTCTTGCAACATACCATTTCAGATAGCATTTGTAACACTCCATTGTGTACTCATAAGAGAATGATTCTGAAAAAGGCAAATAACATCTTGGGATTATTAGGAAGATAGTTGTGACCTTGTTGATCCCCCGAAAGGGTCTTGAAGTCCTCCACAGGTCCCCAGACCACACTTTAAGATCACTTATCTTGGGCAAGATTTGCCTCAAGTATGCTAAGGCTTGACTCTTCTGGGATCTCAAATGAATGTGCTAGATATTTGAAGAGGTATCCGTACTCTGCACTTTGGTTGTTGGGAACTCTAGTGATTCCCTACCCTTTGTGACCTCTGGGAATTGTTTAGCTTACTGCTTCCCAGTAATTGTTCCTTTCCCAGCAACTGCTGTTCTTTGCTTGTCTTTGTAGTTTCACCCTCTGCATGTACAGCACACTCTGCAGACTTCTGGAGTTTTTCCGCGGGATAACTCCTTCCTCAACTTAGTGAGACTGAAAGATTCTCTTAGGCTGTGCCCTCCCTGCATTGCAGTCTAGAGATTGCCTTCAGTCAGAAAGCGCAGTTGTTCATAGGGCTCACCTCATTCATATCCATTCTCGCAGGATTCTTAGTGGTGCCTGCAGATTGTTGTTTCATATGTGTTGTCAGCATTTAGTTGTCTATGGTGGGGGGAGGGGCAAGTCCTGTAGCAGTTATTTCTTCGTGTGCAGACATCTCTGATTGTTTGTTTCTTTGGGTTTTGTTTTTAACCATATCTGCTGAAACAATTACATTGAGGTCTTATATGTCCTCTTAAAACATGATATTTGTTGTCTTAGCCTTCAGTAAAAACTTTCATTTTAGTATTCTGTTCATGTTGATGAAAAATAACTTTTACACAAAGGGGACATTTTCCACCATTGTATGAGGAACAAAGAAGAATGTAGTCATTTATTATATATGTAAACCATTTGTTTGCCTTTTGTTTTAGGCAAGTATGTGGGCTCTTTATATCTCAGCCTCTTAGTAAAAATGTATCTAGCATGTTAACAGGAAATGATAAACAGAATATTATAACTATTTTGTTTTTTAGTTTTAAGTCTTGTACCTCAGGAGTTAGTAGCTACTCTTACATACGGTAGTCATACAGACATAGATTCAAATTCTGGCTCTGTGCTTTACTAGATATGTAAATGAAACTGTTTGCTTACCCTGAATCTGAGCCTCTGTTTCCTTATCTGTAATGTGGGCATGATAATGCTATATTAAATAGGAATGAGAACTTTTGGTAACAGAGCTGCTGCTGCTTTTTTTTTTTTTTTTTTTTTTTATAGAGCTTTTAAAAAAATTTTTTTAAAAAGGGGGGAAATTTTTTTTTTATTTGGTTTTTTTTTTTTTTTTTTTTTTTTTTTTTTGTAATAGAGCATCTAATAACAGTGCTTTAAACAAGGTGGAAACTTACTTTCTCTTTCTCTTCATATAAGAAGAACCTGGCAATTCAGGAGTGGTATGACAGCCCCACAGTGTATGTATTGTGGACCTAGATTCCTTCTCTTTCCATTCTACCATTCTTAGCTCAGGAGTTGTATCCTCAAGGTCACCTCATGAGTCAAGGTACCTACTGGAATTCTACCTCTCATGTTCATATCCCAGGCAGCAGAAAGGAGTAGGGGGGAAGGTAAAAGGGGTATATCTTCCTTTAAAGAAATGTTACAAAATACGGTCATTTGATTCAAATCTTACTGGCCATAACTTAGTCATGGGGTCATATCTAGCTTTAAGGGAAGGTAGGGAATATAGTCTTTTAGCAGGATGCTATGAAGAAGGAAGGCAAAGGGGCTGTTAGATTGGCATCCAGGAGCATCTGTCACTATTGTCTTCTCTTGCAATTTCATGGGTTCCCAGTGAGTTGAGAAATTATCCAGGAGTCAGCAGGTGGAGACCAAAATATCACCCTTGTAAAACTGACAAAGCTGATTCTTGAGAAAGGGGCTTACATCTGCAGTTAAGTGTGTTTCCTAATATTGAACCCTAGCATTAAACAGACTTGTCCATCCAGTCCATGAAAGTGCTAGGCCAGGTAGAGCCTGTCCCTATTAAATTTGTGGCTTGAAGGAACAAAGTCAATGTGTGTGTCCTGTCAGCAGCTCTTTCTCAGCATAAAGGGAGGGTGGGTGAGGACTAGAGAGGCTGGGAGTGTTACTTACGTCATCAGAAATGGGAAAGTGTTACCCTCTCCCTTCTCCCTTCCTACGATGCTTTATCCTAAGAGTTTAGCATGATGTTTGGCACTGAATAAGCATTCAGTATATGGTGCTTATTATTATAATGATGATTTGAGCAATTTGAGTAGCCACCATGATGTCTCAGAATCTATGCGTTTAATCTTCCCACATATGTTGCTATTTGACATGTAGCATGGTTTCTATGCAGTATTATTTTTTTTTACCTCACCATGAGATAAAATTGGTAAATAGTTTTAAAAGGCTGTATAGATACTTTTAGACTAACAGTTTTTAAACTTTTGGTGAGGTCACAGTTTCGTTTGCAAATGTAATGAAATTATGTAGATAGCATAAATTATACATATGCTTTCTGGGAATACATGGATCTTAAGAATTTATGGCAGATAAAATTTAATGAACTACAAATACCTCCATATTACTGTAAACTGGTATCAATGACTGTTGAATAAGTACAGTAAATTAACAGGAAGGTGAGAGTGGTTAAGATCATGTGAGGCAGATGGACAGACACATGTTTCAACTCCAACTGTGCCCACCTTCTAGTTATTATTAACCCGGGTGTTACTCTTTTTCTTGTTTTAAATCAGTAAAATGAAGGTGATAATAGCTTCTATATCCAAGGGAGAGGAGTAAATGAAATAATACATATAAAGCCTTACTTCTGGGCCAGAGTATCCACTTGCTCTTTTCTACTGTTGCTGTTGTTTTTATAGTCATTATTGTTGTTACCCTTCTTTGCCTTTCTGACCTCACCTTGATTATCTTGCAGGTTTCAGTGACTAAGTTATCTTGAATTACATAACTCGGAGATAAAATTATTCTGAGCAAACAGCTTCGTCCTTTAGATCTGTTTTTGTTTAAAAAAGAAAAGCAAAAGTCCTCAAGAGTAATCTTCATGATCTTTGATCTCTCCATAATAAGAAAGAACTTTCACAGCCTGCTTCTGGCTCATCAGGGAAACCATCTTTTGTGTGCCCTTCAAAATTTCCCCTTCTTCCCTTGCTTCCTCTCATGTCTCCTTCCTGGCCCACCAGAAAGAGAAAGATGTCAGTTTGATACCTCTGGCCTCTTCCGAAAACCTGGTAATGGCATTTATCCTGTCAGCAGTTCCTGGGTATTTAGTGTTTTACATCTTGATCTGTCTTTATTATTTGAGGAAAAGTCCTTAACTTTCCCCATTCCTTTCTGATGAATAGCTTGGGCTATAGAAGTTTGGTCCCCTCACTAAGAGCTACATACAGATCCCCTGCTGTTTTTATAGGTTGACTTTTGACACAGGCTACTTCTGTTCAAGGAGCTCATTGTTATTAAGTTAGTGCCAGTTTATACCAGAACTTAACTTTTAAAGCACATTTAAATAGACTTCTTAATGGTTTTTTTTGGTTGATGTTTAAAATTGTCTAGTGGTTTTTTTTTTTCCAAATGACCCAAATAGCACATGCTCAATGTAAAAAAATATTCAGAAAATATATAAATCATGAAGAAGAAAGCTCTCCCATAGTTCTACTCCACCAAACTAGTCACTTCTACTTTTTTAAATATGATTCTATCTCTATCTATATGTATGTATATAGATATATGTATAATATATATACCTATACATACATATAGTTTTATATGCCTTTAAAGGTTTTTTTCTTTTCCCCCAAATGAGATTCTTCTATATATAGTTTTGTATTCTGCTTTTTTCCCTAACCTATGTATGTGTGTGATTGTTTTAAATAGTTGTATAGGATTTCATAGAATAGATATAATTTACTTAGCTAATTCCCTATTGAGATGGATATTTAGGTTATTTATGATTTTTTAGTGATTTAACCCAGGATGGTAAACATTTTCTGCATCCATTTTTGAGTAGTTGTGTTTTTTTTTTTTTTTAGTGCATTCTTAGAAGTTTAATTCATGTGTCAAAGGCTTTGTACCTACTAACTGGTTATGAAAGTAACTTTTTCTAATCAAATTTGGGTATTATCAATCATTTTAATATTTTTCAGTGTGATAACAAAACTAATGTCTGAGTGTTTTAATTTCTATTTCTTTGATTATTAGAGATTAAACATATTTTTGTGGTTTTTGGCCACTTGCATTTTTTCTGAGATTAATTTTGTGTTATGTAGTCTTGCTAATCTTCCTAAGATATGTATATTTTAAAAACGGCAGAATTTTATTTCTTGTTTTAAGAGATTATATTTTAAAATTATAGTATTATATATGCTATAAATATATATTATCAAATTATATTACAAGTGATTTTGTTTTTGCTGGACTTAATTTCTTACTTAGCTAGTTATTTTCAAGTATTGACATAGGAAATTAAGTAATTAGTAAAGAAAACCAAGCTTGTTAGAATAATTTATTTACCTAAAATACAAATGAATTTGACTGAAATTCCTAATGCTTATTTGCACTTTAAGGTACCTATTTTGGTTTAACTTTTTAATTTGCTCACATCTGGTTCTTGACCATGTTCTAGATAAGAGATGCCTGTATAAATGTGTATCTGTATTTTTACTTGTTCATTTTCATCATTGTTAAAATGAAAGGAATTGGAGATTGTTGATTGAAGTACTCATTTTAGCAAACTATGATCAGAAGATGCTTGGATATGGGCGCCTGGGTGGCTCAGTTGGTTAAGCGACTGCCTTCGGCTCAGGTCATGGTCCTGGAGTCCCGGGATCGAGTCCCGCATCGGGCTCCCTGCTCAGCAGGGAGTCTGCTTCTCCCTCTGACCCTCCTCCCTCTCATGCTCTCTGTATCTCATTCTCTCTATCTCAAATAAATAAATAAAATCTTTAAAAAAAAAAAAAAAAGAAGATGCTTGGATATGATCCTTCCACATGATAAAGAGCATGTTTTTATTTTATTGCTTTTAGAAGAAAAACAACAGTGAAGACATTATGTATTTATGCAGACTACAAATCTGATGAAAGCTATACTCCAAGCAAGATTTCAGTCAGAGTAGGAAATAATTTTCACAATCTTCAAGAAATTCGGGTATGTCTTTCACATTTTAAAAAATATGTTATCTTGTTACTCTTGCTCTTTAGAAAATAGTGACATTTGACACTAGATTAGACAGATTAAAATGTTAATACATAAAAGGAAAATTATTAATATTTAAGAAAACACTTTTAATTTTTTATATTTAAAAAATTTTTTGAATTCCGATTGTCATCTTAGTTTTTTTCCAGTGTTCTATTATGGAAATTTTCAGACATACAGAAAAGCTGAATTGTATAGTGAGCCCCAGTATACTCACCTCCTAGATTCTATAGTTATTAATGTTTTGCTATATTTGATTTATTATCTGTCCATCAATTCATCTAATTTTTATACTCATTTCAAAATAACTTGTAGATATTTGTACCTACCACCCCAAATACTTCAGCATAACATATGATAACTGGAGTTATGAATATTTGCTTCAGGTTTATTTTTTAAGGTACAACTTATATGCAGTTTCCACAAATCTTAAATATATTATTTGTGAATTTTCACAAATGCAAACATATGTGTAACCCCGACTCCTATTAACATATAGAACATTTTCATTACTCCGTAAAATTCCCTTATATCCCTTCCCAGTCAATCTCCATGTCTATCCTACTCTCAGAGGTAAGTGTTGTTCTAATTTTGTTTGCTTATTCATCATCCATCTATTCATTCATTCATTCATTCATTCTATAGATCAGTTTTGCCTGTTCTAGCATGTCATATAAAGGAATCACAGATGGTGTAATTTGTTGTAAGGCTTCTTTCATTCAGTCTAATTTTTTGACAATCCATCCCTGTTGTTGCATGTAGCAGTACTTCATTTTTTTCTATTCCTGAGTTATACTCCATTGTTTGAATATACCCCAATTTATTTATCTGCTGTATAACTTTTTGAAGCTATTAGGATAATGCTTTTGTGACCTGAATGTTATTAGTCCCCAAATATTTACATTTCAGAGATACTTTCAATGAGTTTGAACTTTGTACTTGTAAAGTTCTGGCCCTTCACATTTTTTCTTGTCAGAAAGTCATTGAGCTCAAATAATCATTAAAATCTTTTCAGTTAGGTGATTCTGAGAGATCTGAGAAGCACCTGTGATTTTTGAAAGACTTCCAGCCAATTGGTGGCCTAGACTCTTATTTGACTTAGTGTTTATAAGACCCTGTCTCTACATTTATATTTCTTCCCTGAGTTAGTAATAAAATACTTAATAAGAATTACATATACTTTCATTATTTACTCATTAAATGCAGTGTTACTTCCTTGTGAAATTTGTTTATGTGTTGGCAAATAAGAATAAGTAAGGACATTGTCACCCACAGGTGTTTTGTTTTTTTGTTTTGCTTTTTCATCCTTTGAGGTAAGTTTGCAACTTTTTGAGATGACCACCTGGTCTTATTCTAGTTATCTTCCTTTAATTTTAAGGGATGATCCTATACATTTTCTTGACTACTAATTTGTCTTTGAAAAATCATCCTAAGATATTCTTCTTTTAGTTTAAAAATATTTATTTTGTGTGGCCATACTGGTTAATATGTACTTTCCATGCTTGAATAAATTCATAAATAGATTAGTTCTTCATTTTCTTTGTAAGTTTCTTCGTTTAACCCAGTGCTTTTTTCATTCAGAATATTTTAGATTCTTTTTATTATCATAATTACATTGAGCCTTTTGCTAGCTCTTTTAGTCATATGATACATTTAATCAGTGTTTAGTGCTTTAAGGACTTGAGATATTCTTATACTTTGTTAAACATTTTGTATTTATCACACGATTGGGTTACTCATAGTGAGCAGCCTTTTGGGAGCAGAGCTGGCTTGTTTGGTTTAAAATTAAAGGTTTATCATATAATCCCTCAAGCAGGTTGAATTATGTGACACTGAAAATAAAGTTTTGATCCAGGATGTGTGTGGCATATATTTGAAATGTCCACTAGATGTCACTGTTGTCCTTTAATTGCTAGTCTCATAATCCAGTTGTTAATAAGACCTTAAGTAGTTAGTCTTCGTTGTAACTCGTTTTTCTCAGAGTATATATATTCAAATATTCTTTGATGCATTTTGGGAAATGTACATATTCATACGTGATTTCTAGGTTTATGTACTAAATATATATTTTGTATTCTTTTGTAAATGGGACAAACTTGGAATGATATTTGGACCATTTCAGAATACTTTTAATCTAGTTTTTGCTTCTATTATATCATTTAAGTACTGAAACATTAGCCACATAGAATAAGGGCTCTTTTAGGTAGTCTCTTAATTTTATTCCAAGTATGTTTATATTTCTGTGTAGTGACCACATAGCCTCACGAGACCAGTAATACTAAATATTACCAGGTGATAATGTAAGTTGTTTTCCTGAAAAACTTAATGAACATACTGCTTTGCTGCCACAGTTCTCACTAAGGAACCATAATTTTTGGATTTTGCTTTAAAATATTAGTGCCGCCTTTGCAGCTCATGATATAAAGTATACTTTATCTTTTAATTATACATCTTTTTACGTGATTTATTCTGTTTACCTTTTTTCCATTAAAGAAATAATCTGATATCATTTTGTTTTTTAAGGGAAGATAAGCAGATCATGCTTTTATTTTCTTACATTACTACTGTATAGGATATAAATTGTTATTTTTTAAAAAATCTTCTAACTCAGATACTAAGACAAATGATTAAAATAGTGTTAACTTTTATGAGGTTTTTAGAGCCATCATTTCATTAGTTACAGGACTGATTTAACTGAGTGGAAAATCCAACTAAATCTTTTTATATTTTTCCATGGAGGGTTGCCCACGGGAGGGTGTAGTGTGTATTGGAGTGTTTAATGGGTTTTCCTTTTTTACTAGAAATTATGGATTTGTTTACTTGAAACACTCTAAAAACCTATTTTCTGTCATTTTATTATTGATTTGAGTTGATAACCTTACAAAAATTTAGTTCAGGACAAGAAAAGCTAATGGCTACAAAAATTATTCTTTTTTTTTTTTTTAAGATTTTATTTGTTTATTTGACAGAGAGAGACACAGTGAGAGCAGGAACACAAGCAGGGGGAGTGGGAGAGGGAGAAGCAGGCTTCCCGCGGAGCAGGGAGCCCAATGCGGGGCTCGATCCCAGGACCCTGGGATCATGACCCGAGCCGAAGGCAGACGCTTAACGACTGAGCCACCCAGGCACCCCAAAAAATTATTCTTTGTCTATCATCTGTTTTCCTTCATTTCAGTTATAAAACACACTATTCTATCTTGATCTTTGTAACCTCTGTTGAAAAATCTCTAAGAAGAGATCAGGCCTTCCCTTTACTCTTCTAGAATGCATATTTCAACCTCTATACCTGAGGAGGGACTTACAATGGAAATAAAGTTTAGACTCTCTGCTTATATTATACTTACAAGATACTCAAACTAGGTTTGGTTGAATAGAATGCTTTTGATGCCAGAACTTCTCTTGAATAACTTCCTTGATAACATGATGAATTCATTTATGCCACTTATTCTACTTTTTTGTTTTTAAAATTGTCCACCCTACAGATACTGGGAACCAACAACCTAAGAACATTTCATGAGATGCTTGTGATTTATTGCTTCTACACAAACTACTTTTTCTTTTTAATTTTTTTATTTTTTACATAAACTACTTCTGTGTAGAAGTGAGGACTTAGCATTTCAGAGTCTTTATGGCTTTATCTACTCAAAACACTTCATCTTGGGCACCTGGGTGGCTCAGTTGGTTGAGCGACGGCCTTCGGCTCAGGTCATGATCCTGGAGTCCCGGGATCGAGTCCCACATCGGGCTCCCTGCTCAGCAGGGAGTCTGCTTCTCCCCCTTCCCCCCTCTCATGCTCTCTCTCTCTATCTCATTCTCTCTCTCAAATAAATAAATAAAATCTTTAAAAAAAAAAACCACTTCATCTCAGTTGTGTTACTTTTGTGCAG
This sequence comes from Neomonachus schauinslandi, assembly GCF_002201575.2. Classification (NCBI taxonomy): domain Eukaryota; kingdom Metazoa; phylum Chordata; class Mammalia; order Carnivora; family Phocidae; genus Neomonachus; species Neomonachus schauinslandi. Next base: position 81,478,810 of record NC_058404.1, read on the forward strand.
GAAGTCATGTTCATCATATTATTGAGGAAGTTATTCAACAGAAGTTTTCAAATAAAGATAAATGCTTTTAAAATTTTTATTTATCTATCTACCTGTTTAGTTATGTTTATTTTTTTCAAGTAGGCTCCATGCCCAGTGTGGGGCTTGAACTCACTGCCTGGAGATTGAGAGTCCCGAGCTCTATGGACTGAGTCAATCAGGCCCCCCACTTTTAAAATTTTTAAATCATTTGCCTTTTAGCATTATGTTTTGGTTTAATGCTGTTTTTTTCCTTTGCCCTCAGAAGGAAAAATATGTGCGAAGGAAATGTTTTGTCATTTAGTGTGAGAAACCAAAGAATAGTCTGTCTTAGATGTAACCATTTTAACATCATAGAAAACATCACCAGCTAAAATTCAGAATTCAAGAAAACTTAAAGTCCTTTTCAGTTTGCCAACTAGTTATTTACCTCTTTAAAAACGATTATAGAAATTTTTGTACTTAAATATGAAACTAAAGTGATTTATTAGACGTAGAATGACAGCTCTCAAAATTATTTCTATACAGTTCTTTAAAAAACAACTTGTTAACTGAAGGTTAAATAGATATTTTCAGCATATGTGAAAGTTGTCCTTTGATTCATTGTTAGCATTTTGCTTCAAAAATTTGTGACTGCAAAAGGATAGAATATTAATGGAGCACAAGATTGTGCACTTAAGTGAATTTTAAGCTTTTTGTCTTCAGATAATAAAGCTGCTACCACAAGATTTTTTTTTTAAGAGGAAGCTTGAAACAAGTCTTCAGTGTTAAGAGAGCTGTAATGATATTTTTCTTTTCTTCCATGTGGGCGAGTCTTTTGGCTCTCTTCCTTGTGTCTTGAATCAGTAGCATGGCTATGGGAGTCCATATTTGGTACTTTGACAAAAGTGGTTAAAAAGTCAGCTCTTCTGTTAGCATAACATTTACTATTATAATTTGAGTTCTGTTAATGTGTGTGGTAGAGTAAGAAGATGCAGACAAAGTCTCTGACTCTATCCAGCGATCTTAAAATCTACTTATATTTACTTTCTGATGAGGGGTCTGCTTTAAACAACTTGATATAAAGTGGAATGATTTAGGCGGTACCTATAAACATAAATTGGTTTGATAGGACAGTGTTTAATTTACTGAGCCTTTGGAAAAAATAGTTTTTGCTGAATTTAGCTAGTTTAAAAGAAAATGTTTTTAAAAATTAGTTTTTATAACTGACCCTGGGACATCTTTGAAATGAGTGTGGAATATTTTGTTGTGATACACATAATTTTTAGGCCAGAAATGTTATCCTCTCTTATCCCTCTCAAAAAGTAACATATGCAATTTTTAAAAAGTTATTCATGAATATATACATTACTTATTTCCAAAATGGAGTTGAGATGACTGTGCATTTGGGGTTATTTCCTTTTGAATCTAAAATGTTACACAGTGGAATATTATGTATATATTTTAAAGATCTTATTTATTTTGAGAGAGAGAGAAAGCAGGGGAGGGACAGAGGCAGTGGGAGAGAGAGAATCTCAAGCTGACTCCACACTGATGTGGGGACCCGACCCTGAGATCGTGACCAGAACTGAAACCAAGAGTGGGATGCTTAAGTGACTGAGCCACCCAGGCGCCCCTATATATTTTTTTAAGATATTAATATTCTTTTATCTCTTGTTCTTTTGTTTGACCACAAAGACTGTAGAGGTGTATCTGGCATTTTCGTTACAAGACAGACTCATGCTTTATTCAGTAGATATTTATTTATGACCTGCTAAGTGCCAGGCACTGTATTAGATACTGGGGATACAGTAAAGATAGTCACTGTTTCTTCCCTTAAACACTTCATAGTTTGGTGGAAAAGGCAGACAAATAAATAAAGAATTACAATAGAATCTAGTAAATACACATGGCGCCGTTTGAACGCAATGGAATATTAGGAGCAATGTTTTAAAAACTTTTTCTAAAAGAGGTCATGGTTCAACTGAATCTTAAGGATAAATAGAAAGCCTACTCAGGTGGGGGATCAAGTGGAGGTATTTTAGAGGGGGCACAGCATATATAAAGGTATAGAAACAGGAGAGCATTACATGCAGAACTACAAGTAATTTAGTATTTTTGAAAGCTGGGTAGGTATGGAGGAGTGGCAAGGAAGACTGAAGAAGTGTTTATTCATTCTACACATTTATTGTGATGGTAATGGTAATATGGCCTCCATATTAAAATTAAATAAATAATTTTACTCCATAAGGAGTTCACATTCATTCAGGGAACAAATGTATAATTGTTGCAGTGAAAATATATAGGCAAAAATCAGATTGTGCTTACTGTCAGACTTCTAAAGAGTTTAAACTTTAAATGAAGAGACATTGATAAAATTTAATCTTGGGAATGCTGGGGCTGGAGCAATGTGAAGACTGGGTATATAGTGTCTAGGTGAAAATTATGAGGATTTAACCAAGGCCATGAGAATTGTATTCAAAAGAAAGGATGTATTTGAAGTAGAATCAGCAGAGCTTATGACTGATTGTTACCTAGGATATACTGGGAGTATGGGTGGGGGTTCAGGTAGGTGGGAGAGGGTATCTAGAATTCTTCTCCTGTTTGGCACCTGGTTGGTTGTTGTATTAATCAGAAATGGAGTACAGAGTTAAGGAACACTGGGGATGGAGAGAAAGGTTAAGCTAATGAGATTAGTTTTTGTCACTGATTTCTGGTATTTTTTCAGATGGAGGACTTTTCAGGGGGTAGTCAGGTAATTGGATCTGAACCCGAGGGAAAAAGTCTAGGTTAGAGGTGTAGATTTGAGAATTATCAGTGTGTAAGTAGAAGCTTAGGTGTTTGTTCTGATTCATTCAGGGAACATGTATAGTAGAAAAGAAGACTGCCAGGGCTGGAACTACAGAAATGCATGCCAGTATTCAAGGGCTGGGAAGAAAAAGATGATTCAATGAGAAAAAGCTGAGAGGAACTGCCAGTGATGAGAAGAAAATCAAGAGACAGTGTTGTCTCAGAAGCTGAGAATGGTCAGGAATATCCAGTTAGATAGGGACTGAAAGCTTCCTGCCTAAGCCTGTGTTACATGTTTTAATAGGCAATTTATTTAATGCAATTCTGTACTAAGGTGGCTTCTGCAAGTAGTTTAATCACTCTTTGGAGCAATAGTTTCTGCATTTATAGATTGGGGGCTAATGAAATTATTTAGTAGCAGGAATTCAGCTTCTCCTACCCTAGTATTTGGGCCAAGTAAGAAGATTCTGAAGGGGATTCTTGTTTTGTTTCATAATGCTTTGAATGGGAAGGTTTTATACTGCGGATGCACACTTAAACTTTGAAGTGGATGAGGTACTTTTAAGAGCATTGTGCTCTAGAGTCGCTTTTCTCAAGTGCTGTTTCGCAACAGTTATGGAAGAACTGCACTGTTTCTTGTAGGCAGAGTGATAGTAGTAACAGCCAAGGGCAAAGAAAACAAAAAACAAAATTAAAAACCCTTTATTTAATTGTATGGCAGGATACAATACAACAAAAATATGCACTTATGAAAATGAAAATGCTGTGGTTTCAGAGATACAGATTACCAACCCCTTTTATATAAGGAAAGCCTACTGAGTGAGCATAGCCAGCTGAACAGGGCAGGGGGAGGCACCTGGCTGAGAACTTAGCACAGTGTCAGAAACAGTAGACCTCTAATATAAAGTTGTCAAATAAATATACCAGCAGTCAGTCCCTAAGCTTGCCACTGATCCATGCTGTGTAGTTTGCTTCAAAAAAGATTATTTGGGCAAGTCTGATTCCTTCTCTCAAACATTAAAAAAAATTTTGTAATTGTGATAAAAAACATAAAATTTACCATCTTCACATTTTTAAGTGTATAGGTCAATAGTATTAAGTGCACTCACATTGTTGCACAACAGATACCCCAAATTTTTTTCATCTTGCAAAACTGAAAATCTATATCCGTTAAGTAGCTCTTCCTCATTTTCCCCTCACCTTAGCTGATAACCACCATTCTGCTATCTGTTCCTATGAATTTGGCTACTTTAGATACCTCATGTAAGTGGGCTCATACTATTTGTCTTATTGTGACTAGCTTATTTCACTTAACACAATGTCATCAAGGTCACCCAGGTTGTAGTAGGATATCTTCCTTTTTTAAGGCTAAATAATATTCCACATTATGTTCATTCATCCATCCATCTGCTGATGGACCTTCCGCAAGAGGTGTGAATAATGCTGTTATGAACATGAGTGTGCAAACATAAATATCTCTTTGAGACCCTGCTTTCAGTTCGTTTGGGTATATGCCCAGAAGTGGGATTGCAGGATGAGGTAATAGTTCTATTTGTAATTTTTTGTCTTTCTCAGAAATATGACTCACAAGAAATAGGCAGGTTAGCAGCAAGACTTGATACAGAGAGATAGTGATATGGGGGGGTGGGAAGGTGAAGGACCATGTGCATTCTGAAGTTTTAAAGTTAGAAGAGTATAGACTATGAGATATGGGAGGCGGTAGGATGGTGTATAATGAATAGAGTGGATGCAGGGACACAGTCAGATCGACCAGCAGAGAGAAAAATAGAGTTGAACGAATGACTGGTGCTCCCAGTGTTCTTCATTTTCTGACCTCTCTGGTACCTGGTTATTTACTTTCTCCAGGGTTCCCATGGGCATATAAACTTTTTGGTAAGCCCCCTTTCCCTGGAGAAACTTTTGAATGCAACTTTCTTTATTCTTGGTAACTAAAAATGGCCCTGATTAGAACAGAAGGAGCTGGAGCAAATTTTGCTGAAAACTGCTGAAAAATTTTATCATAATTTTAAAGTGTATTTTAATTGAGGTCAGCCCACTCAGGACCTTCATTTTTTTTTTCTCAGCCTCTTGTTTTATGCATGGTGAATGAAGAATTAATAATCTCTAAAAATTAGAGGCCAGTAGCAGATTTTTGATAGGATCAGTGCTGTGTTTGGAAGAGAAGAAATCAGCACATGAATTTTGATTTAGATTGGATGGACCATCACAGAACTGTTTTTTGAGTCCTCTTGTTCACTCTTACTTGTGTTTGTCACCTCTGCTGTTTATCCAGCACTCTCAGCACGCATGTCACTGTGCTAAGCAGTCACCACTCATTATTTCATTCTGTCTCCAAAGCTCAAGTGGTGATCAGATGTTGTTGTTATCCCTATTCAGGGAAAGTTGAGACTTAGGTTACATGGACGTTTTGCTATATGGCTCACTCTAAATGTGAGAATGTTAGAGCTGAAAGAAACTTTAGAGGTAACCTATTTCATCAAAAACTTAGATGCTAAGCAGTCAGGCAGGTAATGTAACAGCAAGATTCCATGCCTTTATGCAAAGGGAGCAGCTTCTATGCAGTTTCAGCCTTTATTGCCACATGGGAATGTAGGCCCAGTATTGTCAATCTTAAAATTTTTAAGGAGAAAGTGGGAATCTGGATTTGAGTGTAAAATTTCCCTGTTTTTAAAATATGCTGGGCAAACAAGGTATGTCCACAGGCTGGATGTGGCTAAAGGACCACAGTTAGCAACTTCTAATAAAGTACAATCCCATTAATTTACAAATGAGACATAGAGGTGGAGTGAACTGCTCGATGTTCCACAGCAAGTCAGTGGTATAGCTGGGAATCAACATGCAATACATATTCCTTCCGTTTTTTTCCTTAAAATCACATTAGATTATAAATTACCATAATATTTCCTTAAATTTTTTAGAATAATTGAAATGTGGAGCCGAGGAAATGAGCTAGTGATGGGATCGATTGTAGAATTTTGAAATGTATTTAAAAATTATTTACTTCCTTGATATATTCTCTTGAAAATTGATACTGTAATGCTAATGCTTTTGGCATAAACATTTACAAATACTTGCTTTTCTTTCTGTTGATTGCTTTTGCTTAATGATGGTATAAAGAGCTTTAAACAGTGTAATTTGGAGCATAAAATTTCTAAGGAAAAAAGAAAAAAATCTCCAAACCTCTGAATAAAAGAGTGAGAATATTGGAGTGGAAACTGTGGGAATATAAGCCAATTGATTCTTTCTTCTCTGGTCATTTTACCTTCATAAGGGAGTTAAGAAAAATCATCATTCTAGGGTTTGCAGGTTTGGGGGGCAGTGCGTGGTTTTTCCTCTTGTGTTTGCAGTTATAGTTGATGGTCAAAAACAAACAGTAGCTCAGCAATCTCAGCAACATTTTCAGAATAAATCGTCTACTTTGTAATTAGCTTAGAATGATATAATTAGCTAATTGAATGGTCCACAGCTAGTCTTGATCTTGGTGCTTAATTAAGTAGGACAGAGGCACTAGGCAGAGGAGATCCCCAAGGAACTCTGATGAGAAAAGATCTAGATTCCCAGACTAAGTGGTACCATGACTTTAAGACAGTAGTAGGGAAATTGTCCAGATAATATGTTAGCTCAATTTTTATTGAGCCTAGAGTCTTTTATCTCGTTCCAAATTAATATGGTGTTTACTAAGTAGCTGTGTAAATTTTCTGTTACTTATTTTTGATAATGAAGAGTGTAAGTTCTTGCTGTGGGGGGGGTGCCTGGGTGATTCAATTGGTTAGGGTGATTCAATTGCTTTCTGCTCGGGTCATGATTTCGGGGTTATGAGATTGAGTCCCACATCAGGCTCCGCACTCTGGGGAGTCTTGCTTGAGATTTTCTCTCTCCCTCTCCTCCTCCCTCCTGCACGTGCTCTCTTTCTCTCTCCAGATTAATAAATAAACCTTAAAGTAAGTTCTTGCTCTGGATCCTATATATTCCATAGGTTCCCATTTCTTGGTCACCAGATAAATAAAGTTATCACATGGTGACAGGTACCTCAGGTTGAAAATACGTAATATCAAGAGAATGAGAAGACAAGCTACAGACTAGGAGAAAATATTTGCAAAAGACACATCTGATAAAAGACTGTTATCCAAAATATACAAGATACTTTTAAAACTCAACAATAAGAAAGCAAACAAGAGGCCAAAGACCTTAATAGACACCTCACCAAAGAAGATTTGCCAATGGCAAATAAGCATATGAAAATATGCTTCACATCATGTCTTCAGGGAAATGCAAATTAAAACGAGATACCACTACAAACCTATTAGAATGGCCCAAATCCAGAACACTTACCATGCCCAGTGCTGGCAAGGATGGGGAGCAGCATGGGCTCTCCTTCATTGCTGGTAAGAATAGAAAATGGTACAGCCACTTTGGAAGACAGTTTGGTGGTTTCTTACATGACTAAACATACTAGCCATATGAGTCAGCAGTAGTGCTCCTTGGTATTTACTTAAAGGAGTTGAAAACTTATATCCACACAGAATCCTTCACATGGATGTTTATAGAGCTTTACTAATTATTGCGAAAACTTGGAGGCAACCAGGATGTCCTTCAGTAAGTGAATGGATTAATAAGCTGTGGTACATCCAGACAATGGAACGTTACTCAGCGCAAAAAAGAAATGATCTGTCAAGCCATGAAAAGACATGGAGGAGAATTAAATGCATATTGCTAAGTGAAAGAACCAATCTGAAAAGGTTGTTTGTATAATTCCAACTATGTGGAATTATTTGTATAATTTCAACTATGACATTCTGGAAAAGGCAAAACTATGGAGACAGTAGGAAGATTAGGAGCTAGGAGTTGGGGGTGGTAGAAGGGATGAATAGGCAGAGCACAGAGGATTTTTAGGGCACTGAAAATACTCTGTAGGATACTATAATGATGGATACGTGTCATTATACATTCGTCCAAACCCATAGACTGCACACCAAGAGTGAACCTTAATGTTGATAATGAGGGAAGCTCTGCATGTGGTGGTGGGGGAGCAGGAGGTATATGAGAAATCTCTGTACCTTCCTCTCAATTTTGCTATGTATCAAACTGCTCTAAAAGTTGTCTTTTTCTAAAAAAAAAAACCAAAACTCTCTATCTCCTTTCCCACCTGTCAGGGAAACAAGTTTTCATAGGATTTGACTGGCATGTTGAACTCATCTGAAATAATTATAACATGCTGGCAACTTCTGTTTTCGCTACTTCTTCCCTAAGACTACATACTTGCTGCAAAGCAAATGAGATTTCATAATAATGAGTACCCTAATATTTTTTCTATAGGAAAACATCTCCAATTTTATAATAGAAATTAATAAAATAATTACAACAAACTTAGAGCCAATTACTATTAAAATGCCATTTTAGTGTATTATATATCTACTTTATCTGTATTTAGAAAGCAACTTTGAAAATACACAGATTCTAATTCTGTAAAATGTTTCGACTAAATAGTGTTATTTTACTCTAATTTTAAAAGAAGATTCCCTGGGGCGCCTGGGTGGCTCAGTTGGTTAAGCGACTGCCTTCAGCTCAGGTTATGATCCTGGAGTCCCTGGATCGAGTCCCGCATCGGGCTCCCTGCTCGGCAGGGAGTCTGCTTCTCCCTCTGACCCTCCCCCTCTCATGCTCTCTCTCTCTCTCTCTCTCATTCTCTCTCTCAAATAAATAAATAAAATAAATAAAAAAGAAGAATCCCTGTTAACATAATCTTAAATTCTTTAACTTAACTGAATTTCAGTTTTATATGGGTTAACCTAAGTATTCAGATTCAGTAAACTCCTCTGAAGTTGAGGAAAAACTACTCTGATTATTTAGTAGTAGTGTGTTTAGAGTGTGTTTTTGCTTTTTCTCTCATTTAACTTAATTGTAGTGAATCTAGCCAATCAAAAATGCTGTTTACATAGTTTGTCTCTTTTTATAATAGTCATATACAGTAATAACTGTGGCCTTTGACTTATTCCTCTAATTGCCGTTTCTTTGAGATTCATGAGAAAAATGAATAGCCCTTTATTTTTTTATTTTTAATTTTTTTAAAGGTTTTATTTATTTATTTGTCAGAGACAGAGCGGGCACAAGCAGGGGTAGCGGCAGGCAGAGGGAGAAGCAGACTCCCTGCTGAGCAAGGAGCCCGATGTGGGATTTGATCCCAGGACCCTGGGATCATGACCTGAGCCGAAGGCAGATGCTTAACCGACTGAGCCACCCAGGTGTCCTATGAATAGCCCTTTTAAAAAATATTGCATCTGTTTTCATTGTCCACTAAGTATGATACTCATTTTAGATATAATTGCTAAAACCGCAAAACTTAATCTGAAAGCTCTATTTTCCTATGTTTTATGAATTACAGTTAAGAGGTGTTACACATAAAACTTGCATAAGGAATGACTTTGATGCCAGTAGTCTTAAAAGCTTATTCTTAGATCTTCAGACTGTTCTTCCAAGAGTTGAATTTCCTATTTTTTTCCTTTTTTTTTTAATTGGGAGCTGCTTGAAAGACATGCATGTTCCTTAGTTATTATAAATATTATATTTTGGCTATATTATTTTGTAAAATTGCTTTTAAAGAAGTTCTCTTCAGCAGCATTCCATAGGCCTACATTGAGACATATAGAAAATTATAAAATCTATTATTGTAATTCTGTTAGGAATATTGTTGAGAATGTAGTCCACTATATCACAAAGTGGTCTTTTAATACAGATCCAGAGTAAAAATATCCTTCCAATGTGGATTCGGGAAAGAGCATTTTGGTTATTATAACACACACGCACACGCACGCACACACACGTTCCTCTTCTCAAGACCTTTCAGCTTAGGGACTTTGGTAAATATAAAAAACCTGTTGTGAGGGGGCAGTGGTTGAGTGGGAGGAGTATGGCAACTGTTAGTCACCAATAGATGGTATTAGCAGTTGTTTCTGTAGTTAAAAATTTGCACATATGATTAAATGGACTTAATGATAGCTCTTTGGATACTAATCTGTTTTTAAGTACAAGTACTGTGTCAGAACGAATAATGATACCCACTTTGCTTTGACTGCCAGGAACCGTGGAGCCGAATTTGTGACCTACTTAATAATTGTATATGTATTTTTGTGCAGTAATCTCATCCTTCTGTCATTTGTTAAGTAATTTTATGGAATATTTCTTTTTCTTTGTTTTTAGTTTTTATTTAAATTCCAGCTAACATGCAGTATTATATTAGTTTCAGGTGTACTGTGTTGTGATTCAACACTTCCATATATCACCTGGTGCTCATCATAGCAAGTGCCCTCCTGAATCCCCATCATCTATTTCACCCCTCCCCCCCGACCTCCCCTCTGGTAACGCAACCAGAGAACTACAGTTCTCTGTAGTTAAGTGTTTCTTTGCCTCTCTCCCTTTGCTCATTTGTTTTGTTTCTTAAATTCCACATATGAGTGAACTCATGGCATTTGTCTTTTTCTGACTGACTGACTTCGTTAAGCATAATTCTCTCTTGCTCCATCCATAGTAGTTGCAAATGGCAAGATTTCATTTTTTTTTTTTTATGGCTGAGTAGTATTCTATTGTGTGTGTATGTATATACCACATCTTCTTTATCCATTCATCAATCGATGGATACTTGGGCTGTTTCCATAATTTGGCTATTATAGATAATGCTGCTATAAATATCAGAGTTGCATGTATCCTTTTGAATTAGTATTTTTGTATTCTTCGGAGAAATACCTAGTAGTGTGATTGCTGGATCACAGGGTAGTTCTGTTTTTAACTTTTTTTTTTTTCTGTCAAGTAGTGTATCTTTCGTTTTTAAGTTTTTATTTAAATTTTTTTTTTAAATTCCAGTTAGTTAACATACAGTGTAATGTTAGTTTCAGGCGTACATTTTAGTGATTCAGTACTTCCATACAACACCTGGTCTCATCACATATTTTCAACTTTTCGAGGAACCTCCATACTGTTTTTCAGAGTGGCTGTACCAGTCTTCATTCCCATCAGCAGTGCAAGAGCATTCCCCTTTCTCCGTATCGTTGCCAACACCTGTTGTTTCTTGTGTTGTTGATTGTAGTATGCCATATTTCTTATCAGCTGCCACAAATCTCTGATGGCTTCCACTAGTACAGGGATAGTATCTGTCTTGATCATCCTTGTGCCTGAGTACCTGGCACATAGGTATTCAGTTAATATTTTTTCAAATTTTTTTTTTTTTTTTTTTTTTGGTCTATGCAGTGGCCCTTGTACTTACTCTAAAGATAGTGGAGGGACATTTGTTTTAGCTTTGCTGAAGAAAAGGTCCCAAAGCAGATTAGTTTTTTTTTTTTTTGTAATTTTATTTTGGTTTTTAAACCGATTCTACCCAGGCAGCCCCACTTTATGGTATAAGCATGTGATCTTAGAGATAATGACTAAAGGGAAAGTAATTTACCAGGGAGAATCCAGGAGACTCATAAGTTAACCTCTTATCATGGCCCTAAGGTGATGAGCTTAGGTTAAGTATGATAAGGAAGGCACTTCAGGGAATGAGAACAAACTGAGGAACGAAAAGGAATCTGTCTTCACTCATCTACCTTAGTATTTTAGGTAGCTGCTTCACATTTAAGATAATAAAAGGATAAAGAAATCAAAATTTTTCTCAGCTAGTTTGTAAAATCTAGTTGTTAAGTGTTAGCTTTATCTACTTATACATTTGACTATTTCTCTGAGGAAAATTAGTGAAAGGCATTGAGAAGTGTTCCTTGCTTTAAAATACTTATTTTCTATGAAGAGTTGCCTTGTGTTGAGAGAGAATTGTCTAAGGCAAATATGGAATTCAAATTTGAAAATTTCCTATTGACTAAGATAAGGATTATCGGTGGCATGGAATTATCATGACTCACTGAACTCCATTTAACCTGAATCTGTAGTCATTTGAAACTTGCTGCTATTCCCCCAGAGTCCTGTTGTACTTGCCGTTGAACGCAGAGTTCTCTAACCTTGGCTTACAGGGGCAAAAACCCAGTCTGTTTCATAATCTGCAATCTGGGTTTTAAATATTGTATTCAAAGTGGGACAGAAGGATGAGACCTAAGCCAGAGGAAGGAACATGTTTCTAGATTATCTTTGCCACATGCTGCTTTAATCACAGGTTTTGTAGTCAGATTGGAGTTGCAGTCTTGGTACTGTTAATTTCTTTATTTTGTGAAATAGGGCAGTTTCTCTGTTCTTTTTGAGCCTGTTTACTTTAAAAAATGAGACTCACAGTACCTGTTTTGTTTGGGTGGTTGTGAAGATGAAATGAGATTAAGCTGTGTAAAAACATCTGCAGCATATGCCAAACACATAGGAGGTTTCTCAGTCAATATAAATTTATGTCCTTCTTTTTTCTTTAGTTTTATAATGGCTGCTTGCTTTATCCTCATTCATGACTGCACAAGGTTGGAAAGTGCTAGATAAATGTGTCTTCTCTTTATTAAGTCATGCTCCTAGTAATAGAGAGTAGATAGGTTGTCTTGGATTCAATTCCTTACTGCCGGATCTAAGTGTGAGGTTTCTTTTTTTTAATTAATGTTGATACTTTGCATTTCAATATCAATTGTTCAGAGTTGTACAGAGCATATATCCCATGCAGGTTTTCTAGTTTTTGTGTTTTATTCTAATGGAATTTCCATCGACAGTGGATTAAATATTACAGATTCAGTTCTTTAAAACTACAGCATCAGTGGCATTAGTATTATGTGGCTTTTAAAAGGGAATACATAGTTTAGCAATTTTAATTTTTCTGATGATCCAGTTAATAGCATAAGATCTGTTGGATCACATGTTGATCCATTGTGTCAATATACTAGATCTTTCTTTACAAATTGAGGCAGTAGTTTGCTAACTTGGATACATCCTTTGATTTTGTACTCTGTTACTGAAATTTTTTGTGCTTATGGGATTTATTTTTATTTGATTTCTTTAAAAAGTAAGCAAAGCTGACTTGGTGACTCTGAATTCTACTTCTCAGCCCTTCTACTTTCTTTGCAGAATATATTCTTTTAAACTAATACAATATTTATAGTAATAAACTTATAGAGTAGGGGGATAAATGGACATTTAAAAAAATACCATTTATGTACATCTTAACTGTCATTATTTTTAGTCAAGCCAATATTTTCGTAAAAGCTCTGTTTATCCTAATTGCACAAATATTTTTACAAATATTTCCACTAAGCAGTGAATGAAGCCCTGAAAGTTACTCTAGCCAATCTGAAGGCTCCCATAGCAGGGAAGTTGAGAGTAGTAATTGAATTTTGGGAATGCACAAAGGCTTGCTCCTGTTAATAGGCATTTGCTTTTAGGACAGTTTGCCCTAATGATTGAAAAATTGTTTCTGTTTGAAATTGGTAAAGCAAAAACAGAGGTAATCACAAAACAATTTTTGCTAGAATGTTAAGTAGGCTTACTTGATCAAATAGTTTTAAAGAACATTACTGTATGAAAAAGTTACTCAACTTACTTTAAAAATCCTTCTTTGCAAAGAAATTTGATACCTTGATACCTGCAGTATTAAGGCAGCTTTTCACTTCTTTGTGGCCTGGCGTAACAAATGATACTTTTGGCTTAGAAATCAGCAGTTATTAAGTGTGACAGTTTGGATGACTTTGTGTGGGTGTATGTGGCCAGGTTGTTGTACAGGCCTGTGTGTGGAAGATCACATGTACATACATATATGTGAGAGTGCATTTGGGTTGGAAGTGATATGAAAAAAAATAAATATTGTCTTACTATTATTAATAAAACTTAATGATATGATTATATGGATATCAAAACACCCTTATTCATTCATTCATTCATTCATTCATTTATTCATCTCTTGTTGCGCAGTAATAATTGGATGTCATTCTTTTATACAGTGGTTTTGAAGCTTGGCAGTTAGGTGATACTGGGAATGACTGGGTATTATCTCATAGTTTTTAGGCCAAGTGATGTTGAAAGACACAATTTGGCAAACTAGACAGATCTAGTTTTTTTTTAAAGGTTTTTTTTTTTTTAAGATTTTATTTATTTATTTGAGAGACAGAATGAGAGAGAGAGCACATGAGAGGGGGGAGGGTCAGAGGGAGAAGCAGACTCCCTGCTGAGCAGGGAGCCCGATGTGGGACTCGATCCTGGGACTCCAGGATCATGACCTGAGCCGAAGGCAGTCGCTCAACCAACTGAGCCACCCAGGCGCCCTAGACAGATCTAGTTTTACATCTCTTATTTTTGCTACTTATTAGCTGTGTGAAACCTCTGAAACCTCAGGTTCCTCATACATAGGATAGGGATAACAGTGCCCTTTTCATTGGATTCCTGAGATGATTAAAATAAAGTTTGCAGAGTACTTGTTCATATTGCCTGCCACATAGTAAACACTCACATAGCGCAAACTCTCTTTTCTTTTGTGTTTTAAAAATTAAATAATATTTGACAACTTAAAAGACTTTTTGAATATTTGAAGTACAATACAAACTAATTTCCACATAATATCTGGGAGAGCAGAAGTGCTTTTTGCACTTTCGGAGAAAGCTTGATAAGAGCACTGGATATTAAAGGATTCTCGTATTCTTTATTTAGTTGTATAAACCATATACATATAAACCGTAGGCATAATAGCTGATTATTGTTTTTTAAAAGCTTCAACATCTTTGTGGTGAACTTCCTTAAAATAGAAATTATGTAATTTATGTACCGTAACTTACAAATTAATTCAATTTGGGCAAAATATAGAGTTTCTATCAAATAATATTCCACCATTTTGGGAAAAAAGATATTACTGTGGTATGTTATTAAGATAAACTGAAGATCCCATTAGATACTAGTATTGTTATGTTTTTGAGGTTAATTGGCTGCATTCAGTTATGGGTTATGAATGGTCCCACTTGAATAATCCACCAAGCTATCAGGCAGAAAGACCAAGAGTTCACAGGACTAATTGACCTTGTCAGTATAATAGGAACACTTACAAATAAAATTCTCTTTGCCAACAACATTGCAAATGAAAACCCCAGAAGAAACTGTTATGTCCTGTAACTGTCCTGGAATGCTATGATTCAGTTAGCAGACTGTGGCTGGAGGTGGGTCATGGTGGGCAGGAATTGGGGGGGAGGGAAATGTAAAGGATAAGAGGGAGAATTTTAGAGGGAAATAAATCAGGCAAAGTGTTAGAGAGACACACACAGTTTTAGAAATGATTTTAGCCACCTTGGATCTCTATAAGTAATGTCCTTGGATCTCTGTAAGAGTAGTGTCTTAAGTTTTTAAAATTTTTTCACCCTTCCTGGTCTGTAAATCAAGCCCTTTTGTACAGATTTGATCGTTATTATTGCAGTGAGCTCTTTTCTGAAAGGTAAGAACACATCTTTGACAAAGCACAGTGCTGTTATGAGGATGAAGTGTGTTTGTCATCCTGCAGTCTTGCTTCATTTTTGCGTTATACCACTATAAGACAAGTATTATCAGGGCACCGTTATATCCTTGGCTCTAAAATGGATTTTCATTTTTGTTTGTTTGTTTTTTGGTATAGGTTTAGATTTGTGCCAGAGTGGGGGAAGGGAGGAATAGGAATGTTGGGAAGAGACATAGAATTAACACTCATTCCATGACAAATTTTAGCAATTTGTTTCTCTCTCTGTCTTTTTTTGGTAATGATGAAAATCATGTATTTTGTTAAAAAAAAAAAAAACCCAAAGTAATAGATCAATTTTTCTAAAAGCAGATATTTCAAATGCTCTAAGAAACGTAGTGAACCAATACCAAGGCTTGGTCTTTAAAGGAAAAATAAAAAGAACGTTAGCTTAAAATGCATTTTAGGTAAATAGATCCCCAGAATAAGCTATGAGAAATTGTGCAGCAGATATCAGCCTCACTGTAATACTGTAGTAGAGTGATAACATTCCTGTTGTGTTTTCTTTTTTAAAAAGGCATCTTTTACATTGTAAGGAAAAGACAGATTGTTAAATGGGCTTCAAAAATAGTAATAAAAAAAGATTTATAATGGAAAGAATTGATGGTATATTTCACCTAGAGTAAGAAACAATGTGTAATAAGGGATTTTGTGGTTTTACAGCTCAGTGCATGTGTTTGAAAGCTGTTCTCTCAGCAACGTGGGTGGCAGGTTATGCTACCATATAATGTATTGTAGTTGGCTCTCCACACTTGTCAGGGTTAGTGTTCAACCATTCGGAAAATTTTCCCATTGTTCTAGCATGTGAACCAAGACTAGTGGTGAATTCCCAATAACTTACAGAAAAAAGGTTTAATTAGAAAGTTTGAAGTTTGATTACATCTTTTTGTTTTAATACAGTGCTATGTATTTTAGTATTTTATCTCTGACTGCAATTATTTCAGTCAAAAATCAGAACTTCATCTTTTTCTTTTTTTAAATAGGTTTTACAGAAATTTGTATACTGAATCTTGCTCTTTTTTCTGTATTAACACTCTATTTCCATCTTAAGCATTTTGCTTTAGATGGACCATGGCTCTTGGCAGCTAGTGCATTTTTAGCAAATAATACTGTTTCTAGTAAGAGTTGCAGAGAGAGAAAAAAAAAAACTTAGTGTGAGGTCCTTGTAAACTGAACCTTTGGAACATTACTTTATTTCTTCCCCCCCCCCCTTTTGTGCTTCTTCTCTATTTGTGTAATGGTTATAAATTGCATCCTTTGAAAAGAAGAATTAAAAACATTTTGTTTTGTTATTTTTGTAATTGATTTTTTTTCTTTACCTGCTATTTTAAAGATACACAGAGAAATAAGCAATTATAGTATTGAAATTCCATTGTGCCAGCACCTCTAGAGCATAATCCAAAAAAAACAGAAAACCGCCTGCTGGGTTGTCTGCAGTATGCTTGTGTGAACATCAGTGTCTGCTGTTCACACATCATTTTTTTTACCAAAAGTTCCTCTTGGAATAAAGACTCTGTGTTTTCTGAGTGTAGTGAAACATTTGTTGGTCCTTACATTTTAAATGTGTGAGGATTTCTGTTTATAGAATAAGTTGTTATAGATGTATATTACATGATTGTCACTGGCACATCAAGAAGTAGAGAAAAGCCTTGTATGTTTATGTACAACAAAAGAATGAAAAACTTTAAATGAAATTATAAGTTATTAAAGGTGAGAAGTAATGAGCTTTTGATATAAAGAAGGATTAATTTAAATACTGACTTTTGCCCTTTAAAATCTATTTTACTTATAAAGTGAAGTGTATCTTGGCTAGAGCGATATAAAAATATCATAAATTTGTCCTGTATTCCCCTTGAAATTCGGATACTTAAATATGGTGGCTTCTTGAAACATTAGTAAAATTTTTCAAATGCCCCTGCAAAATTACTCTAATCAAGAAGTGTATTAGAAAGTATATTTATGGATCCCTAGATTGATTTTTTTCTTTTCTAATAATATTCACTTCATTCAGTTTTACTCTTATTATGTGGCCGGGTATCATATTAGACAGAAAACTTGCAAAATGTGGTCCAGTGTATTCACAGTCTCTGCCTTTCATTCGGACTCATAAAACATCAAAAAGAAAAAGCATTTACCAGATAATAGGGAACTTCAGTTTTAAATTTGGTTAAATGGAAGTCAGTGCCCACAATCTCCCGAACAGTTTCTTTGAATCATTCAACATCATTTGTTTTTTTCTTTGAAACTTTCCGAGTAGAGGTTAATAAGAGTAAATATACACACATCTTTGCTGATACTGGGTTTTTACCCATATCAACTGTTTTTCATCGAGAGATAATTTCAGGTTTGTTTGCCTCTGAATTCCATTCTGAATTTCTTGACCAATTAAAATGCACTTTTACATTTCATAACAATTGCATGAATCTTTTAATTATCGTTTCTTCTGATTATTGGGATGAGATTATTGTCTACCTGGGACCAGTTAGTACATTTAGTCATTAGGTCCAGTAGACAATGATGCTTGCTAATCTCTCAAATATTCTCCCCAATTTGCTTCTTATCAGTTGTCTTAACCTTTCAGTCCCATAGATGGAAGAGATTGTCATCTATACCAGATATATCTTACATATGCCTCCTGGAAAGGGAAGTAAAAGCACCAAGTCTTTAACATACTAGTTTTCTAAGGGCCTAAGACTCCTGAGTCTCCTGATTGCCACGAAGCCTAATTGCTCACAAGGCAACCTGGCACACTGCCATTTCCCTACTGAGCTGTTTGTTGGTGCTTGTGAATAGAACAAAAATGTCTTTGCTTTTTCTACTCAGTTGCCACTGATTGCAGTTTTAGGAAACAAGTTAACATTTTTCTTAAAATTATAGTAATTCACATCAAGATGAAGTCAAACCTCAGAGTATCTGAGCAATAAGTTTATAGTTAGTTCAGAGCTTTTAAAATCTATATAAAATAAAATTCATTACTTCTTACTCCAGAATACTCATTTTGTATAATATTACCTTAGCTATTCTAGACAGCTGTTCTAGGTTTGGATAAACACTTTGGAAAATAGATTATAAGGTGAGTTTTTTGAGTTTTTTCGGACGAAACCTGTTATGTATGTGAATTATGGGACCAATGGAAATCACAGATCTGGCAAACAAAGTGTATGTGTATGGACAAATGACTTCAGCTGTTTTGAAACCTGTTATTGAGAATACTAGAGATATTTGCATTTTAATTTTTAATATAACTGGAGGTGCATTATGGGTTTTGACCTCTGCCTCGACCTGTAACAAGAATTTCATTTGTTCCCGTTGTCATGCTTTACTTCTAGGTACCAAAACTAAGAGGAAACAGTGAGTATTGTGGGACTGTCACACAGTTGAGGTGATTTCTTATTTTCTTCCCAGTCCCCTTCAGAGTTCCGTATCTCTTTAAAGCATATATAGTAGTATAGCTTTTTGAATTGTCAATATTTATTCACTTGTATTTATCTCAGAATATATTCTTGTTTTATTTTTATTCCAGACATATTTTAAGACTGCTTTATTACTTTGATGTTCACAGTTTTGGCAGGAAAATTACTTTCAAATCCTGGCTTCATCCTTCCAGCTAGGTGACCCTCAGCAAACTCTATAACCTCTCTATGAACTTCAGGTTCTTCAGCTATAAGTTCGGGATGTGGTGTTCGGATGATTAAAACAAATGTATGTTAAGTGCCTCGCACATGGTAGCGGCACAATAAATGGTAGTCAAAAGGAGCAAAGCCTTGAAAACTAGTAATGTTTTTATAGTCTGTAAAAGCATCCACTACTATGCTTTTCCGTATAATCTTTTGAAATTGGGTTTAACTACACATAACTATTGGATATACATTTATGTCTTTGAGTTGATTAAGATTCAAGAGCATGGGTTTTGGAGTCATCTGCTGGGGTTTGACTTCCTGCTCTGCCACTTCACTGCGAACCTTGGAAAGTTAGCTTTCTCTGTGCCTCAGATTTCTTGTGTGTTAAATGAAGATGAAAATTGGGCTGTTGCAAGGCTAGAATAAATCAGTACACGTAAAACTCTTAATGCCTGGCAAGGAGTAAGTGCTCCCAACATGTTAGTTGTTGTTAACTAGTATTATCTCCTAGGAAAAGAAAAATCATAAAGCCAGAAAACTTGGACTCAGCCCTAATTACTGAGTGTCTCTTTCATCCACTCCTAAATACTTCCCATTACCTTCTTTCCAGTTGTTTCAGAGATCCACATCTCCTTAAAGTACAGTTAGGATTATATAGAGCAGTTAGAGTTCTGCTTTTTATCCATTGCTGTCATAGAATTGTGATAACCTGATAGTAACAATTTTAGATGTCTCTTAATCAAATGGAGCTGTTGAGTTTGTCACCTGCTTCTTATAGGTCTTGCCCTAGTTAGGTTTTTAACCGTCCCTTTTGAAGGCAGCTTGATTGTGAAAAGACCTTTTAAAGGAGTCATTGCTATATTGAATGTTCTTTTTAAAGAGTAATTGCATCTCCATGTATCTTTCTTCTTCAACTGGATTTTGTACATAAGCAATTATTTACTTAGTGGTTAAATGATTGATATAGAAGTATTTTATAATGATTCTTTGGAATCTTAAATTTCTGATTCTCCCATTGTTTTTCAGTGTTTTATAACCCAGTGGTAGGCCATTAGACTGCCTGTTTCCTTAGATATGTTACTGAAGTGTGTGTGAAAGCTATCTCTCACCTTTCTTTGTTTTGAGTGTTTGTTTACTATTAAGATTTATGGTGATAGAATGATAGTGTACTTTTTAATTTACTTAAAAATTACTCATGCATGTGAAAAGTCCAAATTTGTATATATTTGCATAAGGTTTTCTCAGATCTGCCGTACATACAAATTCTGTTGCATTTTTGTTCTGGGATAAAAGATAATTTACTCTGTAAATGAAATATACATTCAAATATTTTTAAAGCTCACTTAATAGCATATTATAATTCACTTGGAATATCAAGGACTAGGGAAAAAGCTAAACTCTATATACAGCATGAGAGGTTCTATACATGTGTGCTGGAGTTTCAGTTGTGTGCTTAGTGCTACCTCATCGCCAGCGTTTATAGAACACTCATACAATTTATGTGTGTATATAGCCTAGTTAATGTAAGAAATAGAACTTGATGACCATCCCAGAAGCTGGGAGTGTACCCTCTTCCCTTCCCTATCACAATCCTTTCTCTACTCTTTAGAGGTAACCACTATCCCAATTTTTATGGTAACTTCTTAGTTTTCTGTATAGTTCTACCACCTGTGTATGCATCCCTAAGCAATTAGTGCCTGTTTTTGAACTCTAAGTGGCTTAGACTTGGTATTGTCAGATTTTGCCCTCTCTTTTTTTGTTTTTGCCAACTTGATGAATCTTAGTCTTTAATTTTCAGTTATGCTAACTTTGAATTTTTTAAGCTTACCTTTTTAAGTTTAATTTTTAAGCCTAAGTGTATTTTTACTACAGTGGAACATATACATAGGTTAAAGTCTGGAAGGACTGCAATAGCATTTATAGCAACAGCACCTATCTCCCTATCCCACACTCCTGTCCCACTCCGTAGGAGCAATCCTCTTAGTTACTTTAGCCTTTTTTCTTGTATTTGCTTTCATATTTCTAAATAATATATGTACACAGATTTCTATAATAGAGATGTACAACTCTAAATGTGTGGATACCTATCTATATTTAAAGACATGATCTAATAATATCTTAACTATGAAACACTGGGATTTAGTCGTATAATCCCATTTATTCTTTCATAGACTCCCCTTCTTTTCATCTTCCTAGTACGACTTTTCATGGTATTTGCTGAAATTATGCACATTTTCATTATGACCACATGAGTGTTGTTCATACCTGATTCATGTCATGTCCTGTTCTTAAATTTCCTTTTCAGGTTTAATTTTATTTTTCTGGAATTAATAGTTGCCTCATTTTTTTCTTAATGTTTAAAATGTTACCAGATATCAATACATCCCAAAATTCTCTTACAGACCTATAAAATACCTTTGAAAGGTCTTATGTACTCTCTCAGTTCTACATGTTTTTCTTGAAGACCTCACTCCTGGGCCTCCAGCTCAGCCAATGTTGTCAGAGTGTCAGTGGAAGTTCAGTTAGAGAAGCAGAGCACTAGGGTGTGTTTGTGTGTGTGTGTGTGTGTGCACGTGTGTATGTGTATGTGTATATATGTATATAAATGTGTGGGGAGGATGGGTGGTGGTATGTAATAGGGGGTTTGATATAGGGATTTTGCCTTACCAAGTAGGAGGTGGTTAAATTTTAAGGCTGTTGCTTTCATGTCTGATGCTGGAGCTTGAAATTCACAGAGCAGGAAGTCAAAAGTGAACACAAATGTAAAGTGGTGGAGAGCAAAGATAAGCTGGAACCCATGAGCACAAACTAGCTGAAGTGGAATCCTTGTCAGTTCTTACTGCCTCCAACCTTGTGATGTGAGTGTTCTGCAGAAAAGAAGCTGATGCCCTTTGTCATGGAGTAAACGCATCAGTGCCAGGAATCAGAGAATTGTAGGAGGAAGGTGGAGCAGTTGCATGCCTGGCTGCTGGCCCATGGAGCCAGCAAATAGTGGCACCATGTGTGATCTACAAGAACACCTACCTCAGTTTGGGTGTAAAAAACAAAATGGCTGCTGCTTCACTTCAGCTCTTCAAATCGTGTATGAAAATATTCCTTGTGTCTCATATACCAGAAACGTGTGAGGAAGAGAATCTTGGGAAACGTAGTTTAGGCTAGCCATGGTAGCACATTACAAAGCCACCACAGGTGGCCATGAGAATGTTCCTCTCAGATCTCTGACTGTGGGGAGTAACTGACTGATGGCCCCAGCTGCTGCTTTCTGAAATCCATCACCACGTTTGTGCTGAGGCCATGCCTCCCACAGGCTGCCCCCAGCCAGTGACTGAGACAGCAGGGGTACTAAAGCAGCTCATTCCTGGGGACTCTGGAGTCCTCTGACAGGCAGCCTTGGCTCAAGGAATCCCCGATGGCCTCGCTGAGCGTTCCCTAGAACTGCCCTGCCGTCTAACACGTGTCCACCCAACCTTCCAACCATCCTTCCCTGCCTGTCTCCTTCCCCTGGGGTCAGACCTGCATCACTGACAGCTCTACTAGACTCTCGAGCTCCCTCCCCATGTTCTCTCACAAATGTTTCCCCTAATACATTTCTGGCATTTCTAATTTCTAACTTCTATGCATGCCTTGGTATCTCTTTCTCAGAGGACCCAGTCTGACAGCTATCTTCTTAAGGCGTCCCTTTAACATCATCCTGGGAATTTCCTTCCCTTTCTCTTTTGGTAGATCCCTTGTTTCTTGGATCCCAGGTCTTCATCTTTTTGATTTACTTCCTTTTTTGGTGGAATGTATCCTCCACATGGGAGGTAAAATTGTTGAAACCTTGCATGACTGAAAAGTTTGTTTTAATCTCACCCTCGAGGGATGATTTGGCTGGGTATGGAATTCTAGTTTGAAAATAATTTTTCATCAGAATTTTAACCACATTCTCCATTGCCTCATAGTTTTCAGTGTAGAAGTTGAGAAATACAATACCACTTTTGATTCCTGATGCTTTGCATGTAATCAGTTCTTCTCTGTAGAAACTTTTATAATCTCCTTACCCTTGATGTTCAGAAATTTCATGCTGCTATGCCATGCTTGTGTGTGTGTGTGTGTGTGTGTGTGTGTGTGTGTTTCCTTCATTGTGCTGGGTGTTCAGTGGATCCCATCAGTGAGGAGGGACCTGTCCTTTAGTTCTGGGAGGTGCTCTTAGGTTCTTTCATACTTTTCCTCTCTGTTTTCTCTGTTCTTTCTGAGTTCACTCTTATTACCTATGATACCTCCTGCATTGAGCCACTGATTTTCTATCTCTTTTGTTTTCTCGTCTTCCAAGCAGATTGTTAAAAAATTTTTAAATTTTTGCTCCCATATATATAACCATAGATATCCATGATGGTATATATCCATGACAGTTGACCCATTTTAAATGACATACAATTAATATCTGTCAGCTCTCTATCTTTGGAGTATTTTCAGAGCCAGTTTCCTGTACACTGTAAATTTGTTTTTGCATTACTGTAGGTTATATGGCTAAAATATAGATGAGAGACCATTCAGGCTAAGGCTGAAGAGGTAAGCAGAGACCAGATCACACAGGGCCTTACCAACTATGTTAAGGTTTGTGGATTTATTCTTACTGAAATAAGAAGCTAACGAAAGGTGTTTCAGCTTTACATTTTTATCACATGACTCTGCTGATAATCCAAGCTTAGACTGGAGGAAGACAAGTGACTGGCAAGACTAGTTAAGAGGCCATTAATAATAATTCTGGGTAGCAGATAGTGTTGATTACCTATGCAGCATTCCTCCATCTTTCTTCCCTGCCAACGGAGACCACTTTCCACCATAAAAATAGAAAATGCCTTATTCTCCATTTCTACTTTCCTTTCAGTTAGTGCTTAAACATGTGATCCAGACATGGCCAATGGGAAATCTGATAGCTTCTGGAAAATATTTTCCTTCATAATTAAAAGAGGAGAAAGCCTTTTTGGACATTGTTGTGTGAGAACATGATGCTTGCAGCTGCTGCAGACATCATGGACACACACAACATGACAGAGCAGAAAGGTCTGGGTCTTTTTTTCTAACTTTTAATTTTTATATTGGAACAGTAAAGCCCATATATCATAAGTGAAAAGCTCACTGAATTTACACAAACTGAGCACACCTATATAACCAGCAACCAAATAAAAATCCTCTTTATGTTTCCTTACGCTCCCTCAAGGCTAATCATTATTCTGACTTCTAACAGTATAGATTACTTTCATCTGGGTTTTTAAAATCTTGTTTTATTTTGTGATGTTTTACTTTATAAAGATGGAATCATATTGTGCCTATACTTTTTTTTTTTTTTTACGTAAGCTCTACACCCAACGTGGGGCTTGAACTCATGACCGTGAAATCAAGAGTGGCACGCACTTCAGACCAAGCCAGCCAGTCACCCTGTGCCTATACTTTTTTGTGTCTGGTTTCTTTTATCCAGCATTTTTGTGAGACTCATCTGTATAGTTGGGTAATTATAGATTGTTTATTCTCATTGGCTGAAGAATATTGCATTTTGTGACTTCATTCCAGTTTATCCATTTGACTGTCGGTCTGTATTTGGATAGTCTGGCTATTATAATTAGTGTTCCTGTGAACATTTGAGTGTACACTGTTGAACATCTGTATGCATTTCTGTTAGGTATATACCTCTTTGATTTGTAGTGGTTCTTTTAAATATATATATATATTCAAGATAGGTATCCCTTGCTGGGTATAGGCATAATATTTCCCAGTCTGTGGCTTGTTTTTTACACTTTCTTAAGTGTGTCTTTTAATGAACAAAAGTTCTTAATTTTAAGATAGCTGATCAATATTTATTGATTAGTGTGTTTTGTGTCCTGTTTAAGAAAATTTTATCTACTTTATGAGACTGACGCGCTGCCCACTGCACCAAGAGGGCCGCTAAATTTTATCTACTTTAAAGTTACATGTTTTATTTTCTTCTGGAAGCTTCTGACATTTTACCTTTGACATTTAGATCAAAATCCATCTGGAGCTCATTTTTGTTTATGGTAAGAAATGTAAGCCTCAAGATTATTACGGGTTTTTCCTCCCTCAAATGGAAGCCCAAATTATCCAGCATCATTATTTGAAGAGACCATCTTTCCTCTACTGCACCGGAGTGTCATCCCTGACAGTAATCAAATGACTGTAAATGTGTCGGTCTGTTTCTGAAGTCTCTTAGCTGTTCCATTGGTCTATGACTCTGTCTTTGCACTAATTCCACGCTCTTTTAGTTATAACTTTATATTGACCTTGTAGCCAGTGATCTTGTTAAATTTTCTTATTAATCCTAATCGTTCATAGATTCTTTTGGATTTCTAGATATGCAGTCATATAATTTACAAATAATGTTATTTTTTTCTTCCCTTACCATCCTTTTTCATCCTATCTCCTCCCTCCTACTTCTCTCTCCTTCATTTCCTTCCATTTTCCTTGCAGGATTTCTCCGCTTGACACCTCCAGTACAGTATTAAATAGAAGTGGTAATGATCTTGTTTTGTTTATAATCTCATTGGAGAAGTTTTCAAGATTTCACCATTGTATATGAATGTTGTAGGTTATTTGAAAGATGCTATTTTTCATATTAAGGAAATTGCATTCTGTTCTTATTTGCTAAGAATTTTAAAATTATAAATGGGTATTGAATTTTTCAGATGTTTTTTTTGCATTTAACGAGATGATTATATGATTCTTCTCCCTTCTTCTATTAACAAAGTCAATTACATTAATTTTTAAATGACAATCTAGCCTTGTATACCTGGAGTAAACCCCATTTGGCTGTGATACATTATCCTTTTTATATATTTCTTGATATGATTTATTACTAATATTTTGTTCTAGATTTTTTTATTTGTTGTCATGAGAAAGATGGGTCTGTAATTTTTCTTTCTTATGTCCTTACCAAGTTTTGGAACTAAAGTTATGGTGCCTTCATGAAAACAGTTAAAAGTGTTCTTCCTTTTTCTATTCTCTAAGCATTTGTGCAAAATTGATATAATTTCTTTGAATATTTGGAAGAATTGACTGGCAAAATTCTGGAACTAGTGTTTTATGATAGATTTTAAATTATGAGGCAATTTCCTTAATAGACATAGTTCTGTTCATATTTTCTATTTTAGCTTTGATAATATTTTTGAAGAATATGTTCATTTTGTCTTTTCATATATATAACTTGTTAAATCAATCTGATGAATTCTTTTTTTTTTTTTTTTTTTTTAAAAGATTTTTTTTATTTATTTGAGAGAGAGAATGAGAGAGAGCACATGAGAGGGGGGAGGGTCAGAGGGAGAAGCAGACTCCCCGCCGAGCAGGGAGCCCGATGCGGGACTCGATCCCGGGACTCCAGGATCATGACCTGAGCCGAAGGCAGTCGCTTAACCAACTGAGCCACCCAGGCGCCCAATCTGATGAATTCTTAATTGCAGATACTTTATTTTGAGCTCTGTAATTTCCATTTAAAAATACATTCCAATTCTCAGATGAAATTCTTTATCTTTTCATTTATTTTCTTCATCTTGGCCTCTTATTTCTTAGCCATGTTAAGAGTAGTAATTTTTTATTGATTGCTAGACATTGGGGGGGAAATAAAGTTGTTTTTGTAGCTCCGGATCTGTGCTGTTCATTCAGTATCCATTAGCTGCATGTGGCTTTTAATTTTAAGCATTTGCAATGTGACTAATCTTAATGCTGGACTTTTTGGTACAGCAAAAAAGAGTGTAAAGTATCTCATTAACAAATGTTTATATTGATCACAAGTTGAAGTGTTATTTTGTATATATTAAATATAAAATTAATTTGACCTGTTTCTTTTTACTTTTTAAAAATGTAGTTAGTTATTAGAAAATTTTAAATTATGTACGTGGGTCACATTTGTGGCCCACACTATTTTTCTACTGAGTGGTGCTGCTCTTGATATTTTCTCTCTCTAGAAAGAGTTTGCTTTTTCCTGGGCTAGACAGATAGATTGAGTAGCTTTACTCCTCTCAGTCTCCAAGTGGAATTGAGGCTTTGTTCCAATTTGGGTAAGGTTCTGTCTACCTCTGTTCTTTAATACTCCTACATCATAACTACTCAAGGTTGCTCAAGGCTTTCATCTAGGGGCCTGATGTATTCACTGGGTTCCTTCTCCTTGGTACATCCTAGACTCTAGTATCAACCCTGAGAGATTACCAGAAACTCTGTTCTGTTCTCAGTGACCCCTTGCTTATTCCATCAGCCTCCCATTTCAGGCAGTTTCACAATGTGGCAAATGTTTTAAGGGGAAAAATAAGATGTGTGCTTGAAACTCAGTAATAGCTCTGCATGTTTCTCTGGCTTTAAGAAGCAGCTCTCTGTCTGGGCAAAACCACAGTTCTCAGCATCTTGCCTCATCCCAGAATCTATAAATGCGCGCGCCCCCCCCCCCCCCCCCCCCCCCCATGGTTGACATGGGTGCAGAAAGACCAGGAACCTCAGAGAGGTTCTTTCCTCCCCAGGATCCTGGCCTCCTCTAGTCCTCTTTGCTTCAGCAGCTCTCTGATAACTCTAAAATAATGATTGTATTTTACCTATCTGCTACAAACTACCATTCTCTTCTATTTAAAAGAGACACTTTTAAAGTCCAGACCTTTCTCATGTGGCTTCTGTGGTGGAATCTTTCTGTCTTGCCTTGCCTTTCGTAGGTCCTTTGCTAATCCCTTCAGAAGTTGCCTCTTAAAAAGGAGATATAAAATTTTGAGTCTTCAGCATATAGCCACTTGAGGTATCTGAAGTCATGGGTCTGGATATGATTATAGAGGACAATTGTGTAGATTGAAGTCTGTTGTGAGACTAGCTTTAGGACAGAACTATGAGAAATACAACAGTTAAGGAACAGACAAGGAATCTCCAGAAAAAAAAAAAAAGAGAGAGAAAGATAGTAGGAATATCTGAAGAAGGTGAAATCACAGAGGCCATGAGAACATTTCAACAAAGAGGTTGCATCAAATTATATAGAAAGGATAAGAAGTTTCAAAGTTCTTATCACTTCAAACAGTTAAGTCTGGTTAACTCGGCTTCTCAAGTTTTGTTGTTGTCCAAAAATTTTCTGCAGTTTCTTCTTAGCATTTCTTTACCATTTTGGGCTTTTGATGAAATTATTATTTTTAAATGACATTACTTTCAAATTTATTGAGAATTTTTCATGTAGATTAGTAGAACACTCTACTAGTTCTTTTATTTTCGTTAAGCCTCTCTTTTTTTTTTTTTAAACAGGGCACTTTAAGACCAATTAAGCTATTTAATCTTAACTCTCTAGGAACTCATTCTGGAGTAAATTTGTCTGTGTAGAAACTTTTTCTGACTTACTGTCCAAAATGAATGTCTTGACAGTCTGTAGCAAGGTGACTGGTTTTGACCTCAAAGTCACCTTCTTATGTAGTTGCCTTCTTCACTAGGGCAAAAGAGCTTGCTTTCCATACTGAGCCTTTCGAGAGTCAGATTCTTTCTTTCTTATTAAGCTGCTTTTGTGGTATTCTTACTTTTAGCACATTTGGAACTTCTGAAGTTTCTTTTGGATCATATTAGACTTTTTTTTCTCTACAAGTAGGTCATCATTTCTGTTAACTGGGTCTATTCCTTCGTAAGTGAAAGGATGGTTAAAATTCCAGAATCTGCTGCTTTATGTGTTGACAGTTCTCGTTGAGATTCTATAGAATTTTACCAAGTCACAGCTATGGTTAACGAAGGAGGAAAAGATAAGAGTAGAGAATAGAGGACAACTTTCTTGAAACAACTATCAAGTAGTTATTCCTTATTTCATTAATTTTCCAGGGATGTGATTAGCAGTCGCAAAGGACATATAAACAACTTTGTATTTAATATTTCACATGATTTTTATTGATGAATGACTTTTTTTTTTTTAACGTAAGCTTTGTTTATGGTGGAGTTAAGCAGTGTGTCCTTAGAGGGGTACATCTGCTCTTAAATAAATCATAGCCAGAGTAGAGGTCATTACGTAGGCTGGTGATCAGAAGCAGAAGATCCCAGAGCCAGGCTGAGAGATACCTTCATAGAGAAACTCGAATGGATTGTATTTACATACATACTGATATCAAGGAAGGAATGTTAAGGAAAGATGGTGGCTCCTGTTCAGAAGTAACTTAGTAGGCTTTGGGCTGGCAGTAGTGCTGATGCTGTGGTCCATTACATGGCTCTTCCTGCCACTAGGTGGAATACCTACTATGTAGGTTGCTTCTAAAACATATTGAAGAAGAAACTAAATTACAAGATCACGGTCAAATAATGAAATGTGGTTTTTAAAAATATTTTATTTGTGTATTTGCGGGGCACCTGGGTGGCTCAGTCGGTGAAGCATCTGCCTTTGGCTCAGGTCATGATCCCAGGGTCCTGGGATCGAGCCCTGCATTGGGTTCCCTGCTCGGCCTGGAGTCTGCTTCTCCCTTTCCCCCTGCCACTCCCCCTGCTTGTGTTCTCTCACTCTCTCTCTGTCAAATAAATAAATAAAATCTTTAAAAAAATATTTATTTATTTGAGAGAGCGTGCTCAAGCAGGGGGAAGAGCAGAGTGGGAGGAAGAAGAACAAGCAGACCCTACATGAGCACAGAGCCCGACATGGGGCTCAATCCCAGGACGCTTTGCTGAAACCAAGAGTCGGATGCTTGACTAACTGAGCCACCCAGGCGCCCCAAAATGAAATATTGAAGAAATATGTATTTCATATTAACATTAGGAATTGTCTCAGTTTGTTACATCTGTTTGGGTTAGTTATAAACACTTGTAAAACCCTAGACATTTTCTAACGTGGAATTTTCACTAGTCTTATATAAATTTTTCAATATTCATTATTCATCTGATGCCCTATGTATTAGTTTTCTGTTTCTGTGTAACATTTTACCACAAATCTAGTGGGTTAAAACACACACATCGTTTATCTCACAGTTTCTCTGAGTCAGGAGTCTAGGCATATCCTAGCTGCATCCTCTGCCTGGGATCTTACAAGGGCTGTAGTCAAGACGTGCCAGGGCTGTGGTCTTATCACAGGCTTGACTTAGGAAGGCTCTCCTTCCAAGTTCACTCAGGTAGATGTATTTTTAAGCACTTAACTTCCAAGTATTTAACTTAGCATTAATAAGAGTTGACTTTATTAATTTTTAAATTTATCTGTCTTTACCAAGTTACCACTTATTTTCTCTGTAATTTAGAACATTCTCTTAACTATCTTCAGTAAACCATGTTATGTATTTTGTGTACAAAATTGTGTTTAAACTACAATGTAACTTAAAGCTTTAAAAGCCTTAAAACATTAAATATAAATAGATATTGTGGTCAGGATCATAAGGTAAAATCATTAGATAAAACCCAGAATTCAGTAATAAACTGTATCAAAGAACTGTTCTGAGAGGGAATTGATTTGGCAAGTTGGGGTCCCTGGTGACTTTGAACAGATTGGTCAAAGATTGGTTTCAGTGGTGGGGACAAAATTCAGGTTGGAGTGAGATAAAAATAACTAGCAGGTAAAAAAATAAACTTTTTTAAGGAGTTTTGTGGTAAAAGGGAACAGAGAATTGGGGGGTAAGTGGAGGAGGACATAGAGTTAAGAAAGGGTTTTATTTTTAATTTTTATTTTATTTTATTATGTTACGTTAATCACCATACATTACATCATTAGTTTTTGATGTAGTGTTCCATGATTCATTGTTTGCGTATAATACCCAGTGCTCCATGCAGTACGTGCCCTCTTTAATACCCATCACCAGGCTAACCCATCCCTCCATCCCCCTCCCCTCTAGAACCCTCAGTTTGTTTCTCAGAGTCCATAGTCTCTCATGGTTCGTCTCCCCCTCTGATTCCCCCCCTTCATTTTTCCCTCCCTACTATCTTCTTCTTCTTCTTCTTTTTTTTTTTTAACATATAATGTATTATTTGTTTCAGAGGTACAGGTCTGTGATTCAACAGTCTTACACAATTCACAGCACTCACCATAGCACATACTTTCCCCAGTGTCTATCACCCGGCCACCCCATCCCTCCCACCCCCCACCACTCCAGCAACCCTGTTTGTTTCCTGAGATTAAGAATTCCTCATATCAGTTAGATCATATGATACATGTCTTTCTCTGATTAACTTATTTCGCTCAGCCTAATACCCTCCAGTTCCATCCATGTCATTGCAAATGGCAAGATCTCATTCCTTTTGATGGCTGCATAATATTCCATTGTGTATATATACCACATCTTCTTTATCCATTCATCTGTCGATGGACATCTTGGCTCTTTCCACAGTTTGGCTTTTGTGGACATTGCTGCTATAAACATCGGGGTGCATGTACCCCTTCGGATCACTACATTTGTATCTTTGGGGTAAATACCCAGTAGTGCAATTGCTGGGTCATAGGGTAGCTCTATTTTCAACTTTTTGAGGAACCTCCATACTGTTTTCCAGAGTGGCTGCACCAGCTTGCATTCCCACCAACAGTGTAGGAGGGTTCCCCTTTCTCCACATCCTTGCCAACATCTGTCGTTTCCTGACTTGTTAATTTTAGCCATTCTGACTTATTTTTAATTTTTAAAATGACAAATACTGTGGCATGTTCAAATGCTGATGATAGTGATCCAATGGAGAAGAGAAAATGATTTGGAGAGAGAATGTTTATTAGGGAGCAGAGTCTTTGGTTGGGAAAGTCTTTGCAAAGGGATCTGTTGGCAAATGGAAGAGCTGGCCTCAGAAAGGTCAGGAGCAGTTATTTTACTGTATAACAGCTGATGGGAAGATGGTATTCTTTTTTTCTGATTGTCTCTGTTTTCTTTTTCTTTTTTTTTTTTTTTTAAAGATTTTATTTATTTATTTGAGAGAGAGAGAATGAGAGACAGAGAGCATGAGAGGGAGGAGGGTCAGAGGGAGAAGCAGACTCCCTGCCGAGCAGGGAGCCCGATGCGGGACTCGATCCCTGGACTCCAGGATCATGACCTGAGCCGAAGGCAGTCGCTTAACCAACTGAGCCACCCAGGCGCCCCTTGTCTCTGTTTTCTTAATGAAATAAGATATTAGCTCAGAGAGAGATTAGAGGAAGTGTTAGGATTTGAGGAGAAGCCTGGAAATAGCTGTCCCAGAGACAGTGAAAGCAAATTTTCTAAAGGGATATAGTAGGAATTTTGCATTGTGCTAAATATACACTTGAATGGACACTTGTCGTCTTGAATTTGAAGTGAGAACCAGTTAGCATGGTTGATTATTTTTCTTCAATAGGTATAGAATAAGCAGAGAGTTGGATTTAACCAGGATTGTTCTTTTCCTTCAAAAAAAGAAAAGAAACAGTGAGAGAGGGACATTTAAGTGTGTAAAAAGATTGATTATCATGATGAACTATTGGATGTTATTGAGATAAAGTGGGAGCTAAGAGTGAATGGATTAATGAACAGTAAGAAAGTAGATGGAATCAATGGTGTAGCTATTTTGCTGGGGGTAATACTATTGCCGTGGGGATCACTAGAGAAAGCCAGTAACTTAGGAGCGTGGAGCTGGGGATATTTTAAGTCAACATTTCAGCTATATTGCAGCCATTGCTCGTGATCAAGTACAGAATATGACTGTGGAGGTATAACTAAGGCAGAAGTCAAAATCGTTGGAAGTGAAGAAATTGAGGAGAGGAGAATCCATATTGTTAAATGGATTGTCTCTATGGATGTAGAAATCACCAAGAAGGATGAATCTATTAGTGGAGGAAAGGAGTACTCTCAATGAGATACTAAACTCAGGTACTGAAACGTTCTGAAAATTTTTCCTCCCCCAGCCACCATCAAATTAAAAATAGCTTTTTAAATAAGATAAATACTTGTTTATTAAGAAAAACATAGGTAATACATAAAGTTAGAATAAAAGGCAAATGACCCATATTCTCATCATTATAGATATTGTCTATTTGTATTTTGATGAATATCCTTAGACTTTTCTCTATCCACACAAAAATAATCTATAAAAACGTATATAAGATCATACAAAAGTTGGCGTCTGGGTGGCTCAGATGGTTAAGCGTCTGCCTTCGGCTCAGGTCATGATCCCAGCGTCCTGGGATCGAGTCTTGCATCGGGCTTCTCCCTCTGCCTCTCTCTCTCTCTCTGTCTCTCATGAATAAATAAATAAAATCTTTAAAAAAATAAATAAAAGATCATACAAAAGTTATTTAGTATTTTGCTTTTTAAAATTAACCAGAGATAGCTGCAAATAACTGCAAATATATAGAGAGAGATTCAGCATTTTTGCTTGCTGAATAATCAACCATGCTAACTGGTTCTCACTTCAAATTCAAGACGACAAGGATATGGACCATTATCTATTTAACTACTCTGTGTTTTACTATTGCTGTATAACAAATAACCTAAAACTTACTGGTATTAAACAACAGTAATCATTTATTATCTCTCATGATTTCCATTTAGGAATTTGGAAAGAGCTTGGCTGGCCATTCTCTCTTATAGTCTCTCATGCAGTTATAGTCCTATGTCAGCTAGGCTGACTGAAACTGGAGAATCATCCCACTTCTAAGGTGGTTCACTCATGTGGCTGGCAGGTTGGGTCTAGGTTTGTCTCCATAGGGACTCTCCTGGGGTCTTCTTGAGTGTCTTCATGTCATGGTAGCTGGTTTCTCCCAGAAGGAATGGCACAACAGACCAAGGCAGAAGCTGCAATGCCTTTTATGACCTATCTGCAAAGTCTCATTGTCACTTATGACATACTCTTGGTTGCAAAAGCCAACCCTAACCCATTGTAGGGAGAAACTAGTTAAGAGCATAAATCACTGGGGTCATCTTGGGGGCTCGCTACCACAACCACCCTTCTATTGGTAGCCATTTAACCTGTTTGCAATTACGAATATTATTACATATCCTTGTGCCGTTAAGTATTTCCCTGTAGTTCCAGAAGTGAAGTTACTCTGTTAAAGGATAGTTATATTTAAAATTTTGATAGGTGTTACCAGATTTCTCTTCTGGAAGGTTATACCTATTTAATTTCCATATAAGTCCATGAGAGTACATTTCCCTTACTCTCACCAATAATTGGTGTTCTTAATTATTTTAATCTTTACCAATATGATAGATTTTTTTTTAATTTAAATTCAACTAGCCAACATATAGTACATCATTAGTTTCAGATGTAGTGTTCAACGATTCATCAGTTGTATCTAACACCCAGTGCTCATCACCTCACATGCCCTCCTTAATGCCCATTGCCCAGTTACCCCATCCCTCCACCCACCTCCCCTTCCGCAACCCTCAGTTTGTTTCCCAGAGTCAAGAGTTTCTCATGGTTTGTCTCCATCTCTGATTTCTTCCCATTCAGTTTTCCCTCCCTTCCACAATGATCCTCTGCGCTATTTCTTATATTCCACATATGAGTGAAACCCTATGATAATTGTCTTTCTCTGATTGACTTATTTCACTTAACATAATATGCTCCAGTTCCATCCACGTCAATGTAAATGGTAGGTATTCATCCTTTCTGATGGCTGAGAAATACTCCATTGTATATATGAACCACATCTTCTTTATCCATCTGTTGAAGGACATCTCGGCTCCTTCCACAGTTTGGCTATTGTGGACATTGCTGCTATGAACACTGGGGTGCAGGTGCCCCTTCTTTTCACTACATCTGTATCTTTGGGGTAAATACCCAGTAGTGCAATTGCTGGATCATAGGGTAGCTCTATTTTTAGCTTCTTGTGGAACCTCCATACTGTTTTCCAGAGTGGCTGCACCAGCTTGTATTCCCACCAACAGTGTAAGATGTTTTACATATATATTTAACTTGTATCTATTTCATTATTGAGATATAAATGGAATCGTATAGAATGCAGTCCTTTGTGACTAGCTTATTTCACTTATTTTCAAGGTTCATCTGTGTTATGCATATATCAGTGCTTCATTTCTTTTTATTGCCAAATTATATTCCATTGTATGGGTATACCCTGTTTTGTTTATCCATTCATCAACTGGAGGACATTTAGGTTGTTTGCATCTTTTGACTATTATGAATCATGCTGTTATAAATATTTGTGTACATGTTTTTAGGTGAACATATGTTTTTTATTTCTTTGGGATATACATCTGAGGGTAGAATTGCTGGGTCATATAGTAACTATGTTTAATCACTTGAGGAACTGTGAGATGATTTTCCAAAGTGGTGGCACCATTTTACACTTCTATCAGCAGTGTTTTAGGCTTTCAATATCCACATGATTTGGAGTTTTTTTTAGTTAAACAGAGAACTGGAGTTTTTGTGTGGTTAAAATATACATAATGTAAAATTTACCATTTTAATCATTCATAAGTACAGTTCTGTAGCATTGAGTGCATTGTGGTGCAACCATCACCACCATCCACCTCCACAACTTTTTTTTTATCTTCCCAAACTGAAACTCCGTATCCATTAAACACTAACTCCCCATTTCCCTCCCCCTGCAGCCCCTGGCAACCATCATTCAACTTTCTGTCTCTGAATTTGACTACACTAGCTGGGTACCTTATGCAAGTGGAATCATGTAGTATTTGTTCTTTTGTGACTGGCACATTTCACTGGCATAATATCCTCAAAAGAACCTGTTTTTGTTGTTGTTGTTGTTGTTTTTAATGTTATTGTTAAGTAGTCTCCATACCAAACATGCAGCTCGAACTCACATTCCTGAGATCAAGAGTCACATGCTCCACCAACTGAGCCTGCCAGGTGCCCCAAGAACCTGAGTTTTTTAAAGGTGGTGTTTGATGCATACATGTATCTTTTATGAACTTACTTTAGACTTTCTATATAACATCCTGCCATGTCCTTTTTAAAAACTTTTTTTTTAGTATATATAATACTATTTACCTTTTTCCTCTGAAGATTTCAAAATTGAAATTCTATTTTTAATTCTCTTGTTGTTCCTTTTATAATTCCCTTTATATCCTATGTGTCTATGTTTGTTTATGTGTAGGATATAAAGGAAATTGTATTATGATGAGGAGATTAGTGGGGAATTCTCTCCTACCCTTATTTCATTAATTCATGTTTTATTTGTATAAGATAGGAGTTCAGATAAAATTATTACTACTAAATTATTATCTTTATATAATGTAAAACACATTATGTTTTTAAAAGCATAGTCCCTGGAATCACACTGCCTGTTTGAATCTCAGCTCTGCCACGTACCAGCTGTGTGACTTCACTGAAAGTACTTAACCTTTCTGTCTTGGTTGTCTCATTTGTGACATCAGGATAGTAATATTACCTGCCTCATTGCTAGGATTAAATAATTAATATACTTAATGCACTTAGAGCATTACCTGGCACGTAATAGTGCTAGGTAAGAGCTTGCTGCTAGTATCACTAGCATTCTTTTTGAGGAATTCTTATTGACATTTACTTTTTATTTTATAAGCATGTTGATTTATTCTTTTTGACTATTTTTGTTGTTGTTTCTTCCTCACTACTAGTATTTTTATTATAACTTCTTTCTCGAAGTCTTACTATCATGTTTAAATCTTATCTCTTTGTACCTCTGTGAGTAATTCTTTTCAGGCATGATCTGTCTTATTTGCTACTGTATTTTTTGTTTATTTGTTTTCAGTCCCTAGAACATTGTTTGGCACATAACAATTGCTCAGTAAAGATTTGATATGTTTGGAGCCCTTGCATGTCTGTTAAGCTCTGGTAAAAAGGTGGGCTAGAGGGAGATTGCATGGCAGGAAGAGAAAAAAGAGACTTACTTCCTTGTGTTTGTGTCCTGTTTGCTTTCCATCATCCTAGCAGGGTTTCTTCACAGCAGTTCCTTCCCACAGCTATAGCTGAGTCCAGTTTGCAGTTTTTCTAACACTCACAGTACCAGCCTAGTGAACCCTATGTCAGAAATGTCAGCACCACAAGCCACTTGGCTCCCACTCCTCAAGAGTTCTGTATGTCAGCCCCACAGGGCTCTTCCTTCAGGAACACCAGCATCAGCCAAACAGCTACCTCCTGCTACAAAATCTTAATATAACTTTCAGTACACTAAAGCATTTAAGATATGCTAAGAAGATAACATTGAGTCTATCAGAAATAATGGTTACATTTGTCAAAAGCATTCTATTAGTAAGGAGTTGAATTTAGAATCTTAGTTTTACTTTTTGTTCATTGTTGAGGTTCATTATAGTACATTTAACTTGAGAATAGATTCTTCTTTTGCCCAGAAGATCTTTCTTCTTCTCTGAACTCCTATAGTTCTCTGAACTACAAATATCTATTGTATTAGTTTCCTTTACCTGATATAACAAATTACCACACAGGCAGTAGCTTAAAACAACACAAATTTTTATCTTACAGTTCTAGAGGACATAAGTCCAAAAATGGGTCTTATGAATTAAAATCAAGGTTTCAGCAAGCTGCCTTCTTTCCTGGGGATTTCTAGGGGGAAACCATTCCTTCCTTGCCTTGTTCAACTTCTAGAGGCTGCCTACTTTCCTTGGCTTATGGTCACATTACTCCAACCTTTGCTTCCACCATCACATCCCTCTGTCTCTATTGCTTTCCTCTTATAAGGGGCCTTGTGATTACATTATGTCCACCTAGGAAATCCAGGGTAATCTTCTCATCTCAGGATCTTTAACTTAATCACATCTGCAAAGCCCTGTTTGCCATATAAGTTAAAATAACCACAGGTTTTGGGGAAGGACGTGGACATTTTTGGGATTCCATTATTCTGCTTACCATATCTTTCTTTTATTTAGAATCATTAGATGTCAGAGCTGGAAGGGACACTGGATGATAACTTGTCCAATCCCTTTATTTTATACTTGAGGAAACTGAATGAAACAAATGAAGGTTGTTTGCCTCTGAGCTTGTTTTAAGGTTAGGAAGAAGGCCTTACTCATGTTTTGTATGCTTAAATATACTTAGAAAAATACCTTGAACATTTCAAGTACTCAATAACTATTTGTTACCTGGTTGAATAAAAGGTTAGTGATGGAAACCAGATATATCTGGTCTCTAATTCTTTCATTTTAAGTTAGTGCTAATAGAAGTTTATTTAAAAAAAAAAAAACAAAAAACCACTGACTAAAAATACCACAAGGAGTAATGATTTCTTCATTAAGCTTACATTCTGTAGTTAAAAGAAGAAATCATTCAGTCTTAAAAATAATTACCTCTTTTTAGGATTCCTTCTCTTTTTATCTTGTCCACATCTCTACTTTCGTCTACCCACCCTTTTCCTATAAAAAAATGAATGAAGGAATGAAGAAAGAAGAAGGAGGGAAGAAGGGAGGGAGGAGGGAAAAGGGAGAAAAGAAAAATGAAAAAGAATGAAAGAAAGAAAAAGAAGAAAAAGGAAGAAAGGGAGAGAGGGAAGGAAAAGAAGATACAGTGGAAGAAGATTCGCTTAATTGTTTTGCTAGAATAACTAACTCATGGAATCCAGATTTAGCTTCTTTGACACTGCTATTTGGCTGTGCTGATAAGATAAACCTATATTTTTGGTGATGTATATAGTTTATATATGTTCAATAATTAAGATAATTTAAAAAACAATAATTATCTTTTAAAAACTACTTCATAACTTTAGAAAAACTTTTAGAAACTTAGGTTTACCTTTTGACTTATAATTTTTTTTTTAATTTTATTTTATTATGTTACTCACCATACATTACATCATTAGTTTTTGGTGTAGTGTTCCATGATTGTGTATAACACCCAGTGGTCCATGCAATACGTGCCCTCCTTAATACCCATTACCGGGCTAACCCATCTCTCTACCTCCCCTCCTCTCTAAAACCCTCAGTTTGTTTCTCAGAGTCCGTAGTCTCTCATGGTTCGTCTCCCCCTCCGATTTCCCCCCGCTTCATTTTTCCCTTCCTACCATCTTTTTTTTTTTTTTTTAAACATATAATGTATTATTTGTTTCAGAGGTACAGGTCTCTGATTCATCAGTCTTACACAGTTCACAGTGCTCACCATAGCACATACCCCCCGCAATGTCCATCACCCAGCCACCCCATCCGTCCCATCCCTCACCACTCTCTGAACCCTCAGTTTGTTTCCTGAGATTAAGAGTCTCTTATGGCTTGTCTCCCTCTCTGGTTTCATCTTGTTTCATTTTTTCCTCCCTTCCCTTATGATCCTCTGTCTTATTTCTCAAATTCCTCATATCAGTGAGATCATATGATATTTGTCTTTCTCTGATTGACTTATTTCGCTTAGCATAATACCCTCTGGTTCCATCCACATCGTTGCAAATGGCAAGACTTCGGGTTTTTTGATGGCTGCATAATATTCCATTGTATATATCTGTACCACATCTTCTTTATCCATTCATCTGTTGATGGACATCTTGGCTCTTTCCATAGTTTGGTTGTTGTGGACATTGCTGCTATAAACATTGGGGTGCACGTACCCCTTTGGATCACTACATTTGTATCTTTGGGGTAAATACCCAGTAGTGCAATTGCTGGGTCATAGGGTAGCTCTATTTTCAACTTTTTGAGGAACCTCCATACTGTTTTCCAGAGTGGCTGCACCAGCTTGCATTCCCACCAACAGTGTAGGAGGGTTCCCCTTTCTCCGCGTCCTCACCAACATCTGTCGTTTCCTGAGGTGTTAATTTTAGCCATTCTGACTGGTGTGAGGTGGTATCTCATTGAGGTTTTGATTTGGATTTCCCTGATGCCAAGTGATGTTGAACACTTTTTCATGTGTTTGTTGGCCATTTGGATGTCGTCTTTGCAGAAATGTCTGTTCATGTCTTCTGCCCATTTCTTGATTGGATTATTTGTTCTTTGGGTGTTGAGTTTGATAAGTTCTTTATAGATTTTGGGTACTAGCTCTTTATCTGATATGTCATTTGCAAATATCTTCTCCCATTCTGTCAGTTGTCTTTTGGTTTTGTTGACTGTTTCCTTTGCTGTGCAAAAACTTTTTATCTTGAAGTCCCAATAGTTCATTTTTGCCCTTGCTTCCCTGGCCTTTGGTGATATGTCTAGGAAGAAGTTGCTGCGGCTGAGGTCAAAGAGGTTGACTTATGATTTTCTTTCCCTTGTTAAGGAAGGATAGTTTGGACTCTTGATTAAAATAAAGTTAAGAATTAAAATTTATCTGGCATTTCTTATTAAAAATCTAGATTTTAGGTTTAGAATATCATCCAGACTAGATAAATCACTTACTGTTGTTCAAGAAAAAAAGCTTTGTTTGATTTTGTTTAATGATTGATTTTCTTTTTGTTAATATTCTTGTAGTTTATATAGAATCTGATTTATTTTTAAATGTGTTTAAGTATATTAGGTATGGTCCTTGAAATAAAGTATACCTGAAGCATAATGTTAGATTCTTTTCCTACTTATATCAACATGGTCTTCCATTGGCTGTATACATGTGTACATGTCTGATTCTAAACTTGTAAGTTATACAAGTTTCCATAAACACTAAGACTGCATACATCTATTTTTATTTTGTCTACTAACATGGTACATGTAGAGTGCTTATTAGCAAGTGTAAAAACGGACCATGATGCAAAAGTGCCAAATAACTGGTAATGGTTGTTACCATATTGTCATTCTCTCAGTGAGCAAAAAGTTAATTTTAAGTCAACTTTAGAATGTATTCATTATAATAAATTATATTCATTGGGTGAAAACATAATCTGACTTTCGTTTTCTTGGCAGCAACTTGAATTGGTGGAACCAAGTGGCTGGATTCACGTACCCTTAACTGATAATCATAAGAAGCCAACTCGCACATTCATGATACAGATTGCTGTTCTAGCCAATCATCAAAATGGAAGAGACACCCACATGAGACAAATTAAAATATACACACCAGTAGAAGAGAGCTCCATTGGTAAATTTCCTAGATGTACAACTATTGATTTCATGATGTATCGTTCAATAAGGTGACCTTAACACAGGACAAAAGTCATTAAACATATCTTTGTTTTATCTTGTCAGTAAATATTATATCTGGAATCTTTATTGAAAAAAAACATCAGTTACTCTGCAATTTTGTATGCATTGAAGAGTATTTTATTGTAACTTTAATAAATAGATTTTGGGTCATATAATTTTTATTTTCTTTAACATATAATGAAGCTCACATATTTTACATTATTAAAAAAAGATTTGAAGCCAATCATTGAATTTTTCATTATAACAAAAGAAAAACAATTGAACTGAAAATTTTAAGAGATAACACAATTTTTTTTACTAAGTGATTATTTCATATAGTGAACGTGCATTAGAGTGATGCTTTATTGCATGTTTGGGAACAATACTATGTTTTATCAATAGATACTGTCTTTAATAGGCCAGAATTCTTCTTCTTCTTTTTTTTTTTTTCTTTCTAGGGGAAGCTTATTCTTTTAAAACTGGGCCTTTTAAAAAACAGTATCAAAATAGACTTAGCATTCGGTATCTTATGAGAACTATTCTGATTTGGAAAATATAGTTATGTGTCTCATAAAGTTTTTTAAATGTATGAGATTGTTATTTGTATATAAAAATATTTTAAAGGCGCTTAAATGTGTTTTCTTTCTATAGTTTAAAATGAGTAGATTTGATTCTGTATGCTTTTTTCCCCCCTGTATCTATTACTTTTTAGGAGGATGATTATTTAGCCACAGAACTTCCCCAGATTGGTTCTTGTTTGGAAAAGATTCCTTGGTGGTTTTTACATTGCTGGGTAGATTGAAGTCTTAAACTGTAAAGTTTTCATTCTTTTTTTTTTTAATTGAAGTATAGTTAACATACAATGTTCTATTTGTTTCAGGTGTATAACGTAGTGATTTGACAATTCTATGTGTTACTCAGTGCTCATCACGATGAGTGTAGTCACCATACAAAGTTACTGCAATGTTACTGACTGTATTTTCTATGCTGTACTTTTTATTTCCAGGACTTACTTATTTTATAACTGAAAGTTTGGATCTCTTAATCCCCTTCACCTATTTCACTCATCCCCCTAATCCCCTCCCCTCTGGCAACCACCAGTTTGTTCTCTATATTTAAGAGTTTGTTTGTTTTGTTTTGTAGACTACACATATAAATGAAATCAGATGGTCTTTGTCTTTCTGTGTTTATTTCACTTAGCATAATACCCTCTAGGTCCCTGCATATCGTGAATGGCAAGATCTCATTCTTTTTTATGGCTGATAATATTCCATCCTGTGTATTTATATAGCACATCTTCTTTATTCATCTGCTGATGGACACTTGGGTTGCTTCCATGTCTTGGCTATTGTTAATAATGCTGCTTTAAAACATAGGGATGCATATATCTTTTTGAATTAGTGTTTTTGTTTTCTTTGGGTAAATACCCAGCAGTGGAATTGCTAGATCATATGGTAGTTCCATTTTTTTTTTTTAAGATGTTATCTATTTATTTGAGACAGAGAGAGAGCATGAACGGGAGCTAGGGGCGGAGGGACAGGGAGAAACAGACTCCCCACTGAGTAAGGAGCCTGACATGGACCCCAGATTATGACCTGAGCGGAAAGCAGACACTTAACCAATTGAGCCACCCAGGCGCCCCATGGTGGTTCTATTTTTAATTTTTTGAGGATCCTCCATATTTTCTACAGTGGTTGCATCAGTTTACATTCCCACCAATAATGCAAAAGGGTTCCCTTTTCTCCACATCCTTGTCAACACTTGTTATTTCTTGTCTTTTTGATAATAGCCATTCTGACAGGTGTGAGGTGGTATCTCATCATGGTTTTGATTTGCATTTCCTGGGTGATTAGTGATATTGAGCATCTTTTCATATATCTGTTGGTTATCTGTATGTCTTCTTTAAAAAATGTCTATGCAGATGCTTTGCCTGTTTTTTTTTTTTTTTTTAAAGATTTTATTTGCTCGAGACAGAGAGCACGAGAGATCGAGAGCACAGGCAGGGGGGAAGCGGCAGAGGGAGAAGCAGACTCCCCGCTGAGCAGGGAGCCTGATGTGGGCCTCAATCCCAGGACCCTGGGATCATGACCTGAGCCGAAGGCAGACGCTTAACTGACTGGGCCACTCAGGTGCCTCTTTGCCTATTTTTTAATTGGATTGTTTGTTTTTTGGTGTTGGTTGTGTAATTTCTTTATATATTTTGGATATTAACTCCTTATTGGATATATTATGTGCAAATATCTTCTGTCATTCAGTAGATTGCCTTTTTGTTTTATTGGTGGTTTCCTTACCTGTGTAAAAGCTTTTTATTTTGATGTAGTCCTAATATTTTATTTTTGCTTTTGTTTCCCTTGCTTGAGAAAAATCCATAAATGTGTTGCTAAGGCCAATGTCCCACAGATACTGCCTATGTTTTCTTTTAGGCGTTTTATGGTTTCAGGTCTCACATTTAGGTCTTCAATCCATTAAATAGTAAAGTTTAAAAAATAATTATGTGTATGCTTTATTCTGGCAAGGAGTACTAATTTACATGGATACTCTAAAAAAGGCTTTCATTTTTTCACTTAGTAGTATGAATTCCACTTAAAAGAAAAGGGGAGAGAGGGGCACCTGGGTGCCTCATTTGGTTAAGCGTCTAACTCTTGATCTCAGCTCAGGTCTTGATCTCAGGGCTCCATAAAAACAACAACAACAAAAAGACAACAACAACAACAACAACGACAAAAAAGAATCACCAAAATAAAAGCAATATTCACTAGGTACTGTATTGAATGTTCTGCTTTAGTCTGATAAGGAAAACATTCATGTAAACATAAGGTCTTAGTATAAGAGAGAAATCTAATAAAAAGTACAGAAGGTTTTATTAGTAATAATGTTACTACTTGCTAAATGCTTTTTAAAATTTTGCTTAAAAGAAACAAGGAAGAAGGCTAATTATCATTTACAAGATCCACTCTGTTATCTCCTACGAAGAGTTTCCTAAGAGGCTCCTAAAATCAGGAGGGATTAAGAAGAATGTTGAGAAAATCAGTATGTTTTCTATTTCTGTTCTTATTCTCTCTGTTTTTATATGCCAGCGGGCTGGCCACCTTTATTAGGCATGGGAAAAATTGGTAGTGGAGGATTATGGAGATAATGGTTCCCTTTTATAAGGATTATTTAAAATACAGATAGACCATGTATTATAATATTGACAAAGCATAATTATCTAAAGTAGTTGCATTTCTCTTTTAAAAATGCAAATAATATACCTAATAAAGGATTTGTATCTAGAATATATAAAGAATTCTTACAACTCAACAGTAAGAACCCAAACAATTCAATAAAGGAAGCAAAAAATTTGAATAGTCACTTTCCAAGGAAGATATAGGATTAGCAAATGAACTTGTAAAAAGATGCTCAGCTTCAATTGACATTAGTGAAGTGCAAAGTAAAACCACAGTGAGATACCATTTCACAGCTGCTAGACTGGCTAGAATTAAAGATAGTTGCAAGCAATGGCAAAGATGTGGAGGAACTGGACCTCACACTGATGGTGAAGTTGCAATTAATGTATAACCATTTTGTAAAACAGCTCAGTGATTTCTTAACAAGTTAAACATCTACCTATTATATGATCCAGTCATTTCACTTCTTGATGTTTACCCAACAGAAAAGAAAGCATATGTCTATACAAAGAATATAACATAGCTTTATTTGTAATACCTGAAAACTGGAAACAACCCAAATATCGACCAAAGGAGCATATATGAACAAATAGTCATATATCCATATAATAGAATACTGTACTCAACAATAAAAATGAATGAACAGTTAGTACATGCAGCAACATGGGTAAATTTTCATAAAAATTATGCTGAAAGAAGCCATACAAAAGAGAGTACATACTATTTGATTTTTTTTTTTTTAATTCTAGAAAATACAAACAAATCAAATGACAGAAAGCAGATCCATGGTTGTGTGG
This sequence comes from Neomonachus schauinslandi, assembly GCF_002201575.2. Classification (NCBI taxonomy): domain Eukaryota; kingdom Metazoa; phylum Chordata; class Mammalia; order Carnivora; family Phocidae; genus Neomonachus; species Neomonachus schauinslandi. The sequence goes on from NC_058404.1 coordinate 81,523,501, forward strand.
GATGGGGAGTTGGGAGAAGTAAGGGGAGATGGACTATTTGGGGGAATGATAGAAATGTTCATTAATCTGATTGTGGTACTGGTTTCACAGGTATATACATATTCCAAAATTTATCAAATTATACACTTTAAGTATATTCAGTTTATTGCATGTCAATTAAACCTCAATAAAGCTGACTTAAAAATAGCTTATTCTACCTGTTTCACATAGTAATCATTCAAAGATGCTAGATTTGAAGTAGTTCTATGTCTTACTGAAAGGATCTGAAAATAAAAAACTAAGATTGAAGAGCGATTTTAATAGCTAATGAAACAGTGACAGCAAATTCACTCATTCATAATCAGTATTTGTTTTTGAGTATTGGACAAACTGTGCAGTTATAAGATTTAAATTTTTAAATTTCACATCTAATCTAAATGTAAGATACTTTCAAAGTCAGCTTATTAGCTGGGGAAATATTGTCATAAGAAACTGTATAAAACTATGGAATTTTAAAATACAGCATTTCCAAATCACTAAGATGTACAGCTGAAACTAATGTAACACTGTGTGTTAACTATACTCACATTAAAAAATTAACTTTAAAAATTAAAAAAATAATAAAATAAAATACAGTGGTTCATTGAACACTAATAAACAGGCAACTCTAAAAAAGACTAGTAGATATTGGGTATTAAATTAGATTTAATAAGGAGACCAAGATAAATATGATGCAGACCTTGCTTTCCAGTTGCTTATAATCTATTAGGGGAAATAATAGATCTCTAATGAGCCAAATCAGAAATTAGAGTGGTAAGATCTCTAATTGATGGGTTAGGGTATAGAGGAAGGGAAAGTTGACTTTCTGTTCAGGAAGACCGAGGTGAAGCTAAAGAAGACATTTGTGGAGAAAGTGGAATTTTTAAAAGACTATTTGTAATATCTAGTTATTTACTTTTCAAGCCTATTCTTGAATCCAGACTATCATTGTTTTTATGAGTAACAATTTGAAACAGATGATTTGTGTGTTAAGAATTAAGTGATGTTTTGTATATTTACTCTTGTTTGAAAGTTTCCAACAATTAAAACACAATCTTGAAAGTAATTTTAGTTACCATGCCTTCTGTTCTTTCAGCCATTATGACTACTAACTTAGTAATTAAGGTAATACACTAGATTAATACACCACAGTATAAATTTTTATGAGTGTAAAATTCTAGTGTTTTAGAAAATTGTTATTGTTCTAAAATTCTTAATAAAATGTTGGCTTATATGTTATTTTTATTAATTGAATTCTTGGTTACTTCTTTATTTTGTCAATTACCTTTTTAAAATGATAAATTTTCGGGGTGCCTGGGTGGCTCAGTCGTTAAGCATCTGCCTTCGGCTCAGGTCATGATCCCAGGGTCCTGGGATTGAGCCCTGCATCGGGCTCCCTGCTCAGCGGGAAGCATGCTTCTCCCTCTCCCACTCCCCCTGCTTGTGTTCCCTCTCTCGCTGTGTCTCTTTCTGTCAAATAAATAAATAAAATCTTAAAAAAAAAGATAAATTTTGTAAAATGTGTTACATTAAAGCATTAGGGAAAATAATACTTTGTAGTTGTAATTATATGTGGAACTTTTGCCTTGAGCATCTTTTAAACCAAGATTATCTTCTTTTGCCCACATCGTTTGGCTTTCCCCACTTCTATGACTCCCTAGGTGAAAGTGCCCTCTCTTTCTTCTGTGGCTAATCCCATTACCATCGTTTGTCTTCTCTTGTCCTATCTGGTGAATAGAACCAACTTACTATTTTGTACATATAGGCAAAATTACAATTGGACCAATCTAAAAGTGTTCTACTTGCTTATGAAACCTTTTTCTGGGTGAATTTTTATTTCAGGAAATTGTATTTCACCTCATGTATTAGTGAAGCTCTAGCATTTACCATCTCAGTTGTTATAATTACTGTTTGTGGCCATCAGCTTTCCACTGATAGAGTTCAGTGATCATCATAAGATATTCTTCCACTTTGCATTTGCTTTTCTGATGTTGAGAGTAAATTATGATTCTCTCCCTGTGGTCTTAGAAATAATTTCCCAAACTGTTTTTATAGACTTTATTCTGCGACTAGCTCTCCTCTTTACTCTGGCATTCATCTATAGCTGGAGATCCAGATTTTAACAGATCATTTCCTGTTATTACTACAGCAGTATCAAAATACTGATCACTTACCAAGAAGCAAAGTATCCAAAAGACTGAAGCAGAGAGTTCAGCCAGCTGTTTGTTTTTCAACTGTTAAAATTTGTAAGAATCATATGTTAAATGGATATGGCTACAAAATGAACCAGGGATAGCCTAGGTAAAAGGAGAATGGTAAGAAGCCATCCAGCTCTTAAGTTAAAACAAGCTCACGTGTTTACCAAAGACAAAGAAACGGAATTTTGCTGTTTTAAAGTGTTGTTGTTTTAGGTAGCATTCAGTAACTACTAGGAGATGCAGGTAACCTGTTCTTTGGAAGTTTTATTTCTTTTCTAAGTCATTAGGGCTGTTAATATAAAACCCTTTTTTTTTTTCTTGAAATTTTCAGTTGTTAGACTGGCAATCGGGTATGATTTTGACTCCTCTCCTTCATCTTCCCATACTCAGTAATGCCAAGTTCTGCAGATTCTTTCTCCACATTAATTATCACTTTTAGTTTCACTCCATTTGCATCTCTCTAGGCCAATTGCAGGAAGCTCCCAACTGGACCATTGGTCTTTAGTTTATGCAAAGATAAAATTATCCAAACAATATTCCATCATATGGCTTTCTGTAAAATCTATACTAATTGCACATTACCTATATAAATTTACCTATGTAAGTAAACCCAAAGTCTTCTGGCATCCCTTCAAGGCCATACATCTTCCCTGCCTCTTTTATAACCTTTTCATATGAATTCTCAGAATTTTTGTTCTAGCCCAGCAAATATGCTTGTCTGTTTTATGCACACAACTCCCTTATTCTCATTTTACCATTTTATAGTAACATCTAATGGCCTTTAATATCACTGTTCTAACAATTGATACTTTCCTAAACAAATTGGCTCAAAAGTCACTCCCTTGAATGCCTTTACTTATCTGATTTTAATTCTGTGTATTTTGGTAATTCTTTTATTCTAAATCCTCTCAGCACTTACATATTCTGCCAGTACTGTATTAACATATGAATGTCATATTGTGTATGTTGCTAACTCCTGAAGACAGAGTCAGACAAGGAATGCATTATTACAGTTCTCAACATATAGTAGGCATGAAGTAAATATACATTGTTTTTCTAAGATCTTGTATTGACATACTTTATGCCTTATATCTCATTTTCACAAAATCACTGTGTCAGGGCGACGTTTAATTATGAATAACAAATCCCTGCCACGGTGACTTAAATAAGTTTTTATATTTCTTGTATATTAAAAAGTCTGGAGATCCATGTTTGTTTCACTGGCTTCCTGAGAATTCTTAGGTCCTTCTCATGGTCAAAAAATAGTTGCTGTCATCCTAACTCTCACATTGGCACTTGAGAGAGAAGGGAGAAGAGTAGCACTGGCCATATCTGTCTTCCGTTATCCCCAGGAATCTCGTCAGAACTGGGTCTTACGGTTGTCTCTACCCAAGAGGGAAGCTTGTCTGGGAAGGCAGGGAGCACAATTGTCGTTGTTGCCTTAGGCAAACTACTATTTTCTAGGGCAAAACACATCATCTCCCTAAAAAAAAAAAACCAAAACACAAAACTACAAACAGTATTCTCTCTGTGAGGAAGAAGGGAGACTAGATATGAGGTAAACAGTAAGCAGTATCTGCCACACACAATCTTTCTAAGCCTCAACACCCTCATCTGCAAACTGGAAATAATAGCAGTACTCACCTCGGAGGTTTAAGTGAGATAATAAATGGAAACACTTAGCACAGTGTGTGGCAAATAGCAGTATTCAACAAAAAGTAGCTGGTTTTGTTACTAGTTTGTCTTCAGTTCATGTGGTTTGATCTGAGAAATCTATGGGGAAGAAATGGCTGTTTTTCCCCCTCTTCCCTCATGAATTCTGCTGGACTTGGGAAGATAACCGCTAGTTCTGCAACACCGCCTGTATGGTAACCTTAGAACCCCTTTTTAGCATCTGTATTTTATTATCTACCATATACTTACACCCTGCCATGATAGCAGTTATGTAGAATTTTCCCACACAAAGCAGTAGGACCCTCTAAATTCTGTAAATTCTGTTACAGTGGGTGGGGGCTAAGACAAACTTTTTAGTTATTAACTACATTGTCCTTTTGAGCCCATGCAAAATATCAAAGCTCATTTCTTGCATTTTTCAACCTTACCAAAAAGGAAAACATACTTGATAAAACTTTCCAGTGTTGTAAGCTGGAGTAGATGAACAGCCCTGTAAGTTCTTTAAGACACACATTTCCAGAAGCAGGAAGTGAGTATCATGCTAGAAGAGAAGCTCCAGCACACTTACCATATCTAACTAGTTCTAAGCCAGTCTGCTAGACCCTTTATTACTCCTGATCTAGGTCTGAATCCCTTAGCTGCCGGTAGCTACTTCTTGTTGATGTCCTGTCTTGCCCCTTTAGAATTTTATGTTAAGCACTATTTTGCTAGCTCCAAACTTGTCTCTTTTCAGTATCGTTCTCTCAGGCCACTATGAATAAGCTTTCTCTGTTTTGATCCACTGAGAAGAAGTTCCTGTTCTAGACTATCTTTAATAACATAACTAATCAAGTTAGTAATACTGTGCCAATGAAGAAAGATAAGTAGCTTGGCTTAGGATATATACTAAGGCTGGAAGGCATACATTTTATAAAGATTTACTTAGAAGGGATTAACCCACAGTGTCAATTTTTAATTATTATGGATACTTGATTGCTCATTCCTATCAAACAAAAAAAAGATGTTTATAATGCTGTGAAAAGGAAAAATATTGCATCTTTTTTCAAACAACATGTACTATTGAATGTCTTAAATCCCGTGTAGAATACAAATAAGAAGAAAACATATGTCTTATTCAGAAAGAACTTATGGTCTAGCTGTTGATGGCTAGGGACACACAGAGACATTCACACATCCTCAGTATGAAGTAGTATTGAGTAAACCAGATACCACCAATGCCTAGTGTAGTTGTAAGGTTCTTATGGAAGAGAAAGACACTCATGTATACAAGGTTATCTGAAGAGGCCTCCTTCCTTGGTTCTGTACACGTTGAGAAACAAATAGTGAAGATGAAGGCTGAAATAATTACCTTCTTTCCTGAAGGCTGATGGATGTCTTTCGAAGTCTTAGCTAATTTGGGTTTCTAATAATGAATCCCTAAGATTCATGTCATGGCTGGTTGCACACTGAATGGGGGAGGATGCTCTCTCAAAGAAGGAGGATGGAACAGAGCCATATATTCTGAATTGTTCTTCCTATATTCACAAATCAGTTGTTAACCTCCTCAGGGCCATGTGACAGGTTGGAGAGAGGTCCAGAGTAAAGGAATTGAACCTCCTTCTAGTTGAGAATCATCAGGAGTGGGGAAAAAAGTGTTCCTAAATTTACACTCTAGTTCCAAAACATGCAAATTTAAGTAGAGTGAGATGAAATGGGGAGGCATTTAGGCATGGAAAATTACAAATTTGTGGAGGAGTGAGGAGGTTATTTTCAGACTGTAGTACAGTGGGGTGCTAACCTGAGTAATCTGTAACATCTTTAAGTTACAGGATGGAGAAAAGGGAGGGTAGGATGTGGTGAAAGTTTACTCTTACCCTGTTATAACTATGGTTTTATATCCATACCTTTATATATTTCTTATATTTAATGCTATATTAAAACTTCGGAGAAGAAAAGAGGCAGTATGGGTAGCCTAACACCCCCTACCATTATAAGTTGTAAAGGACACTGTGGAATAAAAACCCTAGTTTTTGAAACAATTTTGTGTAAATTAAAATGTTTAATATTTGTCTAAGATTATCTAATATTATCTAAGATTGAAACCATGGAGAAGGTTATCAGAAGTTTGCCTGGGGTAAAAAGCCGGGTGGAAATCTGTGTTTTTCCAAAGGGCATTCCTTAGAGATTGATGCTTGTGGAATCATAGAAATGTCCACCCAGTTTGGATCCATTGTTCCAGGTTCCCTCTTCCATTCCAGAGATTTAGGTAGTAAATGGAATTCTTAGAAAAATACACTTGTAAAAAAGAAAAAAAGAAAAATACACTTGTAAGCAAGACCATCAGAAATCACACACAGCTCCAAATAAGGCTCTCAAGTGGCCATTACAAAAATATTTGAGTTCTTGGAATATGGCATGTTGTGTTTTTAAACAGAATCATCATTAGTAGGAACACAACTTCATTCCTTTGGGTCCAATTCGTGCTTGTCTTACGTCTAATTGCTTTTGGATTCAAAATAAGAAAGCCTTATTTTAAAACTGAAGAAGGCTTTGAAACAGTATTATTCATACTATAATTCTTTTTAAAGATGTGTCAACTGAAGCATGAGATATACTAGTGATATGAAGAAACAATACAATCTAAGCAGTTTCTTGTTTTAAATAATAGTAACCATTTTGCATATACTCTGTAGCTAGTGAATATAGTAAGAGGAAATATTTTAATGGGAAGGTTCTGTATGTGAAATTTTTCTTTATTATTTGCAAGCTAGAAGAAAGTCACTTGGTTGTATAGGAATTAGATGAGCACCTGAGTCCTATCTATGATAGTCTTTGGCTGATTTTGTCAGCTTTTTTTTTTTTTTTTAGCCTTTTTCCTTTTTAGTTGTGTGTATGAAGCATAATGTATATACAGTAAAGTGCACCAAATACCAGCTTAATATATTAGATCAAGGTAGACACCTATGTACATGCCAAAGATTAGAACACCTCAGTATCCTGGAAGCTCTCTCTGTGTCCCCTCTCAACCACTTTTTTCTCCTAGATCAAGTTCTTCCAGCTTGTTCTTTTTTAACTATTTCAAACATTCTTGGCCTTTTTCATTACTATATACATTTTATATTCAGCTTATCAGCTTACACATAAACACGTACACGCACACACAAACTATAGAATTTTTATTGGGATTGCTTTGAATCTATAGATCAATGAGAACACTTTTCAATATTGAGTCTTCTGATTTACAGAAGACTCCATTTGTTTGAGACTTTAATGTCTTTCAATAGTGTCAAGAGTTATCTTGGGAGACATCTTGTATATTTTTTATAGATTTATTCCTAGGAATTTGATATTTTTGATGCTATTACAAATGATACTTGAAGTTTATTTTGGTAAATTGAAGTAAAATTGATTTTTGTAAATTTATAATCAGCAACTTTCTAACTTTCCCCTTAATTAAAATAATTTTTCTGTAGATTCTTTTGGATTTTTTACATCTCTAAATGATGCCTCTTTTTTATTTTTCTTTCCTTATACTTTTATTTTTCTTATTATACTAATTATGCCTCCAGTAATGTATTAAATAGAAGTCTGAGATGTTAAATTGAACATTGAAAGCAGTCATTCTTCCCTTGTTTCTGATCCCAGTGAGAAAGCTTCAAGATTTCACCATTTTGTATGATGTTTGCTTAGGTTTTTTCCAAGAATGCTTAGGTTTTTTTTCAAGAAACCCTTAATAAAATTAATGCTAATCTTTTCTATTTCTAGTTTACCAAAATCATTTGTTCATTTTAAAATCATGAATGAATACTGAGGGTATAAAAAGCTTTTCTTGCACCTATTGAAATAACCATATGATTTTTTTTTATTATTATGTTGGATTATATTGGTTGATTTTTACATGTTGAATAACCATCTTTCTGGAATAAATCTAACTTGACTATAGGCATTATCTTTTGTTATGAATCACTGAACTTGGTTTGGTAAAAATTAGTTTAGAAATTTTTCATCCATGTGCATCAATGGTTTTTGCATCGAGTGAGATTAGCCTATAGTATTCCTTTTTGTACTGTCCTTTTCATGTTTTGGTATTGGAATTATTTTGGCTTCATAAAATAAATGAGAAAGTTTTTGTTTTCTGGAAGAGTTTGTATGAGCTTAGAGTAATTCCTTAAATGACTTAAAATATTCATTGTGAAGACGTATTTATAGGTTTGATTTCTAATTCTAAATAGATGAATTATTTAGATTTTTGTACTTCCTCTTGTGTAAGTTTTGGTAATTTGTATTTTTCTGGAAGTTTATCCATTTTGTCTACATTTCAAATTTATTGGCATAAAGTTATTCAGATTATCATTTTATGATCTTTATAATGTCTGTAGGATCTGTATTATTAGATCTCTCATCATTCCTGATATTGATTATTTGTGATATCCTTTTTCTTTTTCATTAGTCTCAGCAAAAATGTATCAATTCTGTTAGTATTTTCCATGAAACAAATGTTGGCTTTATCCTTTCTAATGCATATATTCTATTTCATTACTTTCTGCTCTTTATTATTTTCTTTGGGGCTAATTTGCCTTACTTTTCTAAGTTTTTGAGATGAATACTTAAATTACTGATTTCCAGCATTCTTCTTGTCTAAAATATGCACTTAAAGCTGTAAATTACCCTCTAAGTACAGCTCTGGTTGATCTTAGCACTATACCACTAACTATACCACTAGCATCTAGTTAAAATGATATTTGTTATCTATTAGAATGCTTCTCTTTGACCCATGGGTTATTTAGAAGTACATTTCATCATTTTCTTTCCAAAATATGGGGATTTTCCACGTATCTTTTTTTTTTAAAAAGATTTATTTATTTATTTTAGTGGGGGAGGGTCAGAGGGAGAAGGAGAGAGAGAATCTCAAGCAGACTCCCTGCTGAACATGGAGCCCGACGAGGGGTTCTGTCCCATGACTCTGAGATCATGACCTGAGCTGAAATCAAGAGTCCAGTGCTCAACCGACTGAGCCACCCAGGCACCCCTCAAAATATCTTTAATCATTGATTTCTAGCATAATTACTCTGTGGTCTAAGAACATATTTTGAAATTTGTTGAAACTTGCTTTACTAGCCCAGCATATGCTCAATTTTTATTAGTGTTTCATAAAAAATTGTATGTTGCAGTGCTCCATTTATGTTAATTAGATCAGGTTTATTAATTATGTCCAATATTTTAAACTCAACTGATTTTTTTTTTGTCTGCCCATTCTATCAGTTAATAAGAAAGTTGTATGAAAAACTTCCACATGATTGTGGATTTGTCTACTTTTCCTTATAATTCTGTCAATTTTCTCTTTATATATTGAAGCTAGAATTGTTATATCTTTCTGATGAATCAAACCACTTAAAATGAATGTACTTCTTTGTCTCTATATTGTTTTTATTTTTTGCCATAAAAGCTACTTTTCTGATTTAATAAAACTATACCAATTTTCTTTTGATTGGTGTTGAATGTTACATCTTTTTCCATTCTTTTATTTTTGACCATTTCATATCCTTATATTTCTTATATGTTTTCTGTAAATTGAATATAATTGGGTTTTGTTTTTTACTCAGTTTGGCTTTCTGGGAGGAAGAAATCTATATGGCTTATTTGGAAGATATTGCTTCTCAGGGTACCTGGCTGGCTCAGTTGGAAGATTGTGACTATTGATTTCAGGGTTGCGAGTTCGAGCCTCACTTAAAAAAAGGAAGATACTGCTTCTCACTTGATCTTAGCCAAAAGGCCAAGAAGTAATGGAAGATACTGCTTCTCAAACCCATGCAAGTAAACATCTAGGAGAGAGGTGACAGAAAACTTTACAAAGGTAGTTTTGGGCCAGATTTTGGAGGGCCTTTTAAAGTCAAGGTAAAAAGTTTGGCCTGTATCTTCTTTCAGGGAACCCTTGAAGAGTTTTGAATAGGTAGGTGAGTAATACGTGTTTTAAGAAGGTTAAATCAGTAAGATTCAATTGGAGCAGGAAGCATTGGAGGCAATAAAGATAAGTTCTGAAAGCATCTTAGTAATGTAGCATCTGGAACAACAGTACCTGATAGATAGTAAGCTTGCAATGAAATATTTGATGACTAAGTGAAAAGCCCAGGTGGGATGTATGAGGGGCCAGATAGGAATATGGCAATAGAAGTGGCAAGAAATGACTGGAAATATAAAATAGGCAGAATTCTTTGTTTGCTAACATGTGGCTGGGAGGAGATTTAGGTAAAAGATAATAAACAGATATAGATATCATGCTGAGATGTTTATACAGGTATCTATTACATGGGGGCCTCAGAATAATAAATTAGGTAAGGAGACAATGGTGAATATATTGATTATTAATTTATAAAGTTAAATTTTTATATAAATTTATACAGTTAAATTACAAATAGTTAAATATAGGAGAAAATTTAAAGAAGAGTCTGACATTTTTCTTCACTACCACCTCGTCCAACTTTTAAACTACTGTGTTCATTTTGATGTGTAGACCAGGATCCTCCAGATCCTATACAGGTGCTTGCTCCACATCAGTGTTTTTGCAGGTACTTTTGACGAAAGAGCCTGAGTTTGCACATTTCCAAAAGGAGGCCATGTTATCCTCCAGTAGCTAACTATTAAGTGCATTTACAACTTTATATTCTTACATGGTGCCAAAGTAATTCAGTGGCAAATAATTGAGTATTTCCTGTTTCTGGGTTTGCCCTGATCTTTCCCCAAAACACAATTATTAAATTATTAATCTTTCCTGAATGGCTACTCATCCATTTTTCATTTTTGTCTATGTTAAGGAATGCAGATTTGTATTAGTTACTAGAATTTTAGGGAATTTTAGACTAATTAGTTAAAATATATGATAATTCTTTTAGTCATGATTATCTAGTAGTCTCTGTCAGACATTTCTGTTGTGTTAATTTCTTGGGTGTTTTAATCTGTTTTTGTTTTCTCTTTTGCCTTAAATCTTGGGTTATGAATTTATCTATAAAATTCATGTGCAACTTGAGTTAGAGTGTTCTTCCAAAATAGTTTTGGATTTACTTCTGTGTGCACTCATTGGAGATCCTTGGCTTAGGACTTCGTTCTTCATAATCGTTTGACTTGTGGCTTTCTAGACCACATGTGACATAAATTCAGTTCTCTTTTTGTTGTGCAGGCCCAGATTATACATTCCCAAGGGATTTATTTTACCCCCCCCCCCCAGCACAGATAAACCAGTTTCCCTATTGTCTATTGTCTTCTTTTTCTGGTGGGGAGATTTTTTTTTTGCCCCCAACTGAGATTTTAGCCCTTCTAGTTTTATGCAGGGATCTTTTTTTATTTTTTTTAAAGATTTTATTTATTTATTTGAGAGAGAGAATGAGATAGAATGAGAGGGGGGAGGGTCAGAGAGAGAGGCAGACTCCCCGCTGAGCAGGGAGCCCGACATGGGACTCGATCCCGGGACTCCAGGATCATGACCTGAGCTGAAGGCAGTCGCGTAACCAACTGAGCCACCCAGGCGCCCTATGCAGGGATCTTAATTTCAGTTTTCCACCTTGCAAGAGCCAAGTTCTCATCTCCTGTCCTTTGCATTACCTTAAAAGCCAAATTCCTAGGTTGCAGCTGTTACTCACCACCCATCATTAAGGCAAATGCAGAGTAGCCTACTCATTTGCCAGTTCTGTTTTTAGTTGCTTCAATATTCCTGGCACCTGGATATTTTTCTTTTATATGGGCTTAGCTGTGCGTTCCTTTATAGTTTGTGTAATTTTTCTCAGCGTTTCCAGCTAATCTAGCAGAAAAGATTTTTAATGTATAGTCTGCCATATTGCTGAAACTCAAATCTTGAATTCTTTCCACATCGATAGAGTTTTTTCTCCATATATTTCCAGATAGCCTTGATTTCATTTTATTTTTTAAGGACATTGCATTTCATAGTTGGAGTGGCCTTAAAATAAGAATATTTTCCCTTTTTTGATTTAATTTAAAATTATGATGTTGCTAGACCTTGCCACATCATAAATTCTACTCAGAGGCACAAAGGGAATAATTCATTCTAAATATTGATAAAAGACTAGCCTTTTTATCTTGGTCTGAGAAAGTAACCTTGAGAATGCATCCCATGTGACTAAATAACACCAAATTCAGTATGACGACTACCTTGGGGTCTAGGGGAAAGAGGAATTAGGAATGAGATCATTAGGGGAGGCTTCAATTACATTTGTAATGTTTTATTTCTTAAGCTGAGTGGTGTATACCCAAGGGTTTATTATAGTCTCTACATTTTAAAACTATATGAAATGCCTCATAGTAAAAATGATTGCAAAGGGAATTATCACCATAAGGAAATTGTACTGTATCTTTTAATTTCACATAACAGAAGCTACATGGGGCATTTGTCACTGTCATATGCATTTGTCAAGTGAAAAGATAGTCTTCCATATTAAAGAAGGAGTAAGTTGTTATTTCAACTACTGTTCACATTTAGCTCTTTCCATATTAGACTTTGTTTCCCCATGCCTGTTAAAAATGTTACATGCCTGACCACATACTCCAGCCTGTCCGGTGATTATGCTACTTCCAACTTGGGCAGTAATTCTAGCTTTACCCAGAATAGCCACAGGTTAAATATGAATCATCTTCCATGCTAGAAAAGGCCCTTTTCAGTGTTTTCACAATCAGATTCTCCACTGATTTTCTTTGTTCACATTCAGTGCAAGCGTTGCTGTTGAGTGATCTTGTTCACGCGCATCTTTAACACTGAAGTATGAGAGGAAGGAAGGGCTGGCGTGCAGAAGCATCCAGGTTCTTTCAGAGGTTTACTGAGGCCTGGTGGTCTCCTTGCTGCCTTGCATAGACTCCCTCTTGTCCTCATAGCAACATGAAAAACAGTGAACACTTACCGAGTGCTCTCTCTTTGTGCCAGTCCTTCGGAGGCATTCTTTATGTATTATCATATTCAACCCCTGTAATAATCTTGTAGTTATTATTCTCCCCTTCTTAGAATGAAAGAAACAGATTGATTGCTTTGACTAAATCACACAGCTACTAAATGATGAAGTTGAATGTTTGCTGAAGTAACTTTTCTTCCTCTCTCTCTGTCCATAAAATACCATCTACTGTTGATACCACCTTGCAGTAATCAATAATTTAATATTCCTTAAGCATCAGAAACATTCACATAGCTGTGATGAAATATGTAGGGCTTAGCTGATTTGTGTTTAGAAACAGTAGAGAAGAGGGAAATACAAGGAATGGATGAGCAGTCGAAAGCCAGCTGGCTCATCAGGATGCCGGAGTGGTCGGAGGGCAGAATGCCTGTTAGAATTCAGCTGCCTGAGGCTGTGGTAGAGTACCTATTGATGTTGATGGTATGTGTGGATAAGAGAGGTATGCGGCCTCTGGTTTTACGTTTTCTGTCATACCAAAGACTATTAAAAGGACAATATTGTCCTGGGATTCTCACCTTTGACCTAAACGAATAAAACCTTCCCTCTCACATCACTACTGTGAGGAGAGGGGGTGGGGCAGGATGGGGATGCAAGGATAAAGAAATATGGAAAGGTGGCCAGGCCATATTGCTTCCTATTTCTTTATAGACTTAGCCCATTGCTTTTTAGAAAAAGAAAAGGAAGAATGGAGGGGAGGGCTGGAGGGACACAGAGATGGAAAGCAGGAGAGATTGATTCAATACAGAGAAGAGTATTCACTTAATATTTCTGTCTGTGGCTTCCTACAGATTAAGGGGGCTTGCATCACTATGTTGTGACTTTACAACTTTGAGAATAAATCAGTGTGATTTAATTTAAACTGAGCCTTGTAAAGAGCAAGGGATCTCTTTCCCCCAGTCTTTCTTAGAGAAACTCACATATCTCCAAACTTTGTCTTGAATTATTGTTTCTAGGTCATACTGAGGCTTGTGTTTAATTATTCTGGCCTCGTTTAAGTAATTCTGGGCCTGAGGCATTTAGACCTTTAGGGCCCTTCATTGGCTTCGCAATAAATCATAAATTAGTATAATCTCAATTAAAATAATACTTCATATATCCAACTTTATATATCCATTGTCATCTAAATGTGGTCTACTCTAAATCCCACTATGAATATAGTATAATAATTACTAATAAATTAGTAATAACATTAGGTCATAGGACCCTGAGGCATGAATAGGGATGTGAGCAGACATTTTCTTTTGCCTTCAGAATTTCACAGGTGTCCAAAAACATTGTAAAGATGTGAGAAGGGGCCAATCTAAGGACAAGTGCCCCGAGGTGGCCAATAAATAGCTCTGCTTGTGTGAATATTTTGCTGCTTTGTAGTTAAAAAATCAGTAATTAAATTGAAATTAGGTCTTGTGGAAAACTGTGAATCTATTTTCTTCAGACTTTCTTAGAAAGATTCAAGTATTTTCAGCGCTCTCCCTGATGTCAGATTTTGAGCTCTCTGTTCTCTGATCCCTTGAGCAGCTGCTACCTCACTACCCGCTTCCCTTATGTTTCTGATAAGGACAGTTGAAAATTTTACTGGGAATCTTTTATAGTCCTTTTGAAACTTTTTAATAGAAGTTTCTTTTAAAAATATTTCATTCTCTGCACACATAAGAGGAAAGTGAATTATTCAAATATTTTCTAAAGCACTTTATTGTTTCTAAGGGCCATTCATGGCCATTGCCTCATTTAGATGCTTAAAGCAATCTTGTCAAGCAGATAAGTCAGGTCTTCTGACTCTTAATCTAGTGCTCTTGCCTTATTTCAACTCATTCCTTAACCAAATGCCAATGAAAAGGTTCTATTTTAATGTGCATTCTTGGGTTTTCATATTATTGATACTAACTTTTTGAACCTTTATGGACTCATTAGGACTATCACTGTTCATCAGACGGACAATTAATAGTTAATAAATGCTCAGTCTGCTTCCGTTAACTGACTTTGTTTTCTCTTCCTGTCTATGTTCTGGGTCTCAGAAGTGCAGGATCAAGTGTGAATGGAGTTGGTGGAGGCCTTATCACTAAACACACATTTAACTTACTGCCGCTGGATGGTAAGCAGGTAATAAATGCCAACTTCAGAGAACATTTCAACATGATACCGAAGCAGATTCTTAATTCGGGATTCTAAGATTTAAACACCTTCTTCATTTAGTGGGAACTAGGCGTGGCTGCACCCAATTCAAGTCACTTCTTCCTAGAACTTGAGTGCTCTATATTTTCTTGTGTCTTCCCACAAGAGCAGTGTTAGCCCCGAGAATGCAACTGTGATGCCCAAAGGTTGTGAACTCTAACATCACTGTGTTTATTTTTATGAGAATTAGGTCAAGATTAGCCTAAGCAGAGGCACCAAATAACTGAGGATCACAAGCAAAATGGGAAATAAAATGCATTTTATACTGAATCTTTACAGATGGATTTTGCAAAGAACAGTTAATTAACTGTGGGACCAACTGGGGATACATTTTTAATGATTTGCAGGAAGTCAAAAGAAAAGCTAAGTAAAAAAATTCCAGCCCTAACTGCTCTTCTAAAATGGGCTAAGAACGATAGCAGTGAATTAAAATAACCTGTGAATTTTTCTAACCAAAATAAAAATACCAGTTATGAAATATTTCTTTTACTCTTTGCCAATTCTTTAATAGTCCGTTAGGTATTTCTAGGAGGTGGAGTAGTTGAGATGAAAATTTGAGCTCAGAAACCTGAAAGGCCAGCATCTTGAATAAACTGAGGGGAGATGGAACTGTGGGTGACGCGAGGCTTTTTCGGTGGCAGAGTAGCCCTCAGACTGGGCATGTGTGTCATTTGGATAAGTTTTTGGAAGTTCCAGGAATCAGTGAAAAAAGAGACTTGAAGGAACGTAGAAATAACTAGTCTAATTCTACTCTAGCCTAAGAGTAGGCCACTTCCCAGAGGAGGGATTCAGTTCCTTCTGTGTATGACTTAGCTAAAGTGTTCTGTCCGTTTCAGACCAAGAGGTAAGTCACTCAGCTTGGTTCCAGAATCTGCTCTTTCAACTCACACCTTCCCCCCACATCGGACCCTTGTTATAAAACCAGATGTCTTGTATACTGCACCTCGTTTCCCTGACCTAGAAATTATTGACCGAATGTGTTGTTTTTCATGTCATTGTTTATAGAGAAAACCAGAATGAGTATCTGGTCTTTACACTGGATTTCTTCTCAGCTCTGTAAGCCAACATTTAAGAATATTTGAATCTTCTTTCTGCTGCTTGCACTGGAAATGCTGGGAATTACATGGTCAGTGATTATATGATTAGTAATTAGGTGTCCAACAGTGAAGCTGAGTATAGTTTTATTCTTATATATTTTCCCTTAGGTTGTACATAGGAGTGATTTTCAACTCCCAGATCCTTTCCACAGCTAGTTTTTTGTTTTGTTTTGTTTTTAAACTCCTTAACTGCAATAAAAATAGTTCATTTACAGGGTCGGTCCCTTCTTTTGTGAGCTGGTTTATAACACGGGGATGCTGCCATGGTATTTATACCTACATAGATAGGTTTAAAAAGAAGATGCACTCGTATGGGACATTATTTCATTGAAGACAGTTTTCTTCTAAGTCAAAACTTTTATCTTCTTTTCTTTTTATGACTGCTTCTTTAAATAGCAGCCATTCCTGGTTTCATTCTTTAAATACTCCCCTAAAGGAGTAAAACTAAAATAGGTGCCTTCAGCTTTTCTTGTACCATAGAGATTTTATTTTAGAAAAAAAGGAAAAATCAAATTTCCTCGAGGCAAAAATTGGAAAAATGAGATAGAATTATGGAATGTTAGCTCTCAAAATTACTTCGTTAAATGTCTTTATTTAACAAACAGATAAGCCAAAGCCCTATGGGCTCTCCGGTTTTCTCGCAGATTACACAGATGGGTGGTGGGGAAGTCTGTGGGGATTTCTCTCAACTCAGAGTGATTCTGTTTAACCCTGAGTATTTGGTGGGCTCTGGCTTGGAAAGCAGCAAAAGAAGGGAAGCTAAGTAAAAACAACCCATGACAGGTTTATGGCCAGCTTGTTAAGTGAGATCCTTGGCTTGACACTGTATTGCTTTCTTTGCTGGGTGTGGATTGACAGGTATTGATGAAATGTCTTAGATTCTAATTCAAAATGCCTGGTGACAAATTATAGCTCTGACAAGTCGAGGTTATCAGCAAACCACAGGGTGAGTCTGTGGACTGTAGCCTGCAACAGCCATTATACCGTCTCTAGCAAGCTTCTGTGCTTTAACAGGGATGTACTTGATCTCTTCACCCCCCAAGAGTAGATTAAGTGCTTCAGTAAATATGCCATTAAGATACTTCATTGTACTAAGCCATTAGTACACACCTCAACTGCACTGGAAGCAGAGGGCTTTCAGCCACCCAAGAAGCATTATAAATGGCCTAGAGGAATGCCTAGTGCTGTGTTTGCTTGGATATTGCATTATTAAATACAGTTTTTCTCTTGGTTTGAATAAAATCAGAGTGGAGGAAATAGCAAATTCCTTTCTAGTCTACTCTAAATGAGTCCCTCTGCCACCATGTCCACTTTGTTGTGGTTCTGCCTACATTAATTCCTTGACTTTGTGCCCAAGTCAGACTGTAGCTTTCAGAGTACCCTTTCACCACCAGCTAAACCCCCTTGGGATTTCATTTCCATTTGAAGAAGCTAAATTGGAAGTGTTTTAGAAATGTTTACCATGGATATACTATTTATGTCGGTTGGCTGCTGTTTTCTTTCTTACCTTTCTGGGCATAATTCTCATGATAATAGAAACAACATGGTGATTGGATTTTGCCACCGCATGAAACCCAAGATATCATTTAACTCAA
Organism: Neomonachus schauinslandi; assembly: GCF_002201575.2. Classification (NCBI taxonomy): domain Eukaryota; kingdom Metazoa; phylum Chordata; class Mammalia; order Carnivora; family Phocidae; genus Neomonachus; species Neomonachus schauinslandi. The sequence continues at coordinate 81,541,182 of NC_058404.1, forward strand.
TCCTTCATTTTAGAGGTGAAGAAATTATAGGCCAAAGATGTGAAGGGGCAGTCATTTGTGATGCCTTTGCTATCTTATTCAGTATCTGTAGCTTATTTTTTTCCTAAAAATTTAAACCTATTTATCCTCTTAAATCCTTAGTTACGATTTGGTTTTCATCACCTTCTAGTGGTTGGTATGATTTGTGTGAGAAAACTTAGGTACAAAGAGATGCCTTAGCTAAAGTGAGAGATTGAGGTAAACTAGAGAAAAACCTGGTGTTGAATTTTGGGGTGCTAATCCAGAGAAGCCCTTTTTTAAAAAGCTTGTACTCATTTCTTTTGATATTGGAAAAAAAGAAATTAATCTGCATTTTTCACATTGATTTTTTTGCATAGATTTTTAAAAAATTTTATCTTAATTTTTTTGCTTAAGTGTAAGTGACACACAATGTTACACTAGTTTCAGATGTACAACATAGTGATTCAACAAGCTTATGCATTATGCTGTGCTCACCACCAGCGTAGCTACCATCTATCACCATACAAGGCTATTACAGTATCATTGACTATGTTCCTTATGCTGTACCTTCTATTCCCATAACTTGTTCATTCCATAACTGGAAGCCTATATTTCCCACTCCCCTTCAACCATTTTGCCCAACCCCCCACCCCCCTTCCCTCTGGCAACCATCAGTTTGTTCTCTGTGTTTACAGGTCTGATTCTGCTTTTTGTTTGTTTATTAATTTTTTAAAAATTCTACTTATGAGTGAAATTATATGGTATTTGCCTTTCTTCAGTCCGACTTATTTCACTTAGCATAATACCCTCTAGGTTTGTCTGTGTTGTTGCAAATGGCAAGATCTCACCCTTTTTTATGGCATAATATTTTATATATTTATGTAAATATAAATATGTATATATAAAATATAAATATATATAGATAAAATACAAATATATATATATATATATATATATATATATATAAAACACCTCCCTTATCCATTCATCTATCAATGGGTTTTTAGATTGCTTCCATATTTTGGCTATTGTAAATAATGCTACAATAAATATAAGGGTGCGTATATCCTTTCAAATTAAGGTTTTCATTTTCTTTGGGTAAATAGGTAATAGTGGAATTATTGGATAATATGGTATTTCTATTTTTAATTTTTTGAGGAAACTCCATACTGTTTTCCACAGTGGCTGCACCAGTTTGCATTCCCACCAACAGCATATGAGGATCCCTTTTCTCTACATCTTCATCAACACTTGTTATTCCTTGTCTTTTTTATTTTAGCTATCCTGACAGATTTAAAGTGATAGCTCCCTGTGGTTTTGATTTGCATTTTCCTAATGATCAGTGATGTTGAGCATCTTTTCATGTGTGTTGGTCATCTGTATGTCTTCTTTGGAAAAATGTCTATTTACGTCCTCTGCCCATTTTTTAATCAGGTTGGTTGTTTTTTTGGTGTTGAGTTTGTAAGTTCTTTATATATTTTGGATATTAACTCCTTATTTGATAATATCATTTGCAAATATCTTCGGTAGGTTGTGTTTTGCTTTATTGATGGTTTCCTTTCCTGTGCAAAAGCTTTTTATTTTGATGTAGTCCCAATAGTTTATATTTGCTTTTGTTTCCCTTGCCTGAACAGACATATCTAGAAAAATGTTACTACAGCCAATGTCAGAGAAATTACTGCCTGTTTTCTCTTCTAGGTTTTTTATGGTTTCAGGTTGCACATTTAGGTCTTAAATTCATGTTGAGTTTATTTTTGTGTATGGTGTTGGAAAATGGTCCAGTTTCATTCTTTTACATGTAGCTGCCCAGTTTTCCCAGCACCATTTATTGAAGAGACTGTCTTTTCCCCATTGTATATTATTGCCTCCTTTGTCATAGATTAATTGACCATAAGCATGGGTTTATTTCTGCGCTCTCTGTTCTGTTCTGTTGATCTATGTGTCTGTTTTTGTGCCAGTGCCGTACTGTCTTAATTACTACAGCTTTGTAGTATATCTTGAGATCAGACCTTGTGATACCTCTAGCTTTGTTTTTCTTTCTGAGGATTGCTCTGGCTATTCCAAGTCTTTTGTTGTTCCATACAAATTTTAGTATTATTTCTTCTGGTTTTTGAAAAATGCTGTTGGTATTTTTATAGGGATTCCATTGTATCTGTAGATTGCTTTGGGCAATATGGACATTTTAACAATATCAATTCTTCCAATCCAATTCCAGCATGGAATAACTTTCCATTTATTTGTATCATCTTCAATTACTTTCATCAGTATTTTACAGTTTTCAGAGTATGGGTCTTTCACCTCTTTGGTTAAGTTTATTCCTAGGTATTTTATTATTTTTGGCACAATTGTAAATGGGATTATTCTAATTTCTTTTTGCTACTTGATTACTAGTGTATAGAGATACTACTGATTTCTGATTATTAATTTTGTATCCTGCAACTGTACTGAATTTATCTCTTCTAGTAGTTTTTTGGAGGAGTCTTTAGGGTTTTCTTTTTTTTTTTTTAATTTTTTTTTTTTTTTTAGAGGGAGAGAGAGTACAAGCAGGGGGAGTGGAAGGTAGAGGGAGAGGGAGAAGCAGGCTCCCTGCTGAGCAGGGATCCCGACGTGGCGCTCGATCCCAGGACCCTGGAATCATGACCTGAGCCGAAGCCAGCCGCTTAACCGACTGAGCCACCCAGGCGCCCCGGAGTCTTTAGGGTTTTCTATGTATAGTATCATGTCATCTGCAGATAGCGATAGTTTAACTTTTTCTTCACCAGTATGGATGCCTCTAATTTCTTTTTGTTGTTTGATTGCTGTGGCTAAGACTTCCAGTACTGTGTTGAATAAAAGTGGTGAGAATGGACATTCTTGTCTTGTTCCAGATTTTAGAAAAAAAAACCCTTAGTTTTTCTTCAATGAATGAGATATTAGCTGTAGGTTTTTCATACATGGCCTTTATTATGTTGAGGTATGTTCCCTCCAAGCCCACTTTTTATCATGAATGGGTGAGTTGAGAGTTTTTATCATGAATGCATGTTGAATTTTGTCAAATACTTTTTCTAGATCTCTAGAGATGATCATGTGATTTTTATCCTTCATTTTGTTGATGTGGTATATCATGTTGCTTGATTTGGAAATATTGAACTACCCTTATATCCCTGGGATAAATCTCACTTGATTGTGGTAAATGATTCTTTTAATATATTTTTGAATGCACTTTGCTCATATTTTGTTGAGGATTTTTGCATTTGTGTTCATCAAGGATGTTGGGCTGTAGTTCTCTTTTTTGTGTGTGGTTTCCTTATCCGATTTTGGTATCAGGGTAATGCTGGGGTTGTAGAATGCATTTGGAAGCTTTCCTTCCTCCTCTATTTTTTTTTTAATAGTTTGAGCAGAATAGGTATTAACTCTGTAAACATTTGGTAGGGGTGCCTGGGTGGCACAGTTGGTTAAGCGTCTGCCTTCAGCTCAGGTAATGATCCCAGGGTCCTGGGATTGAGTCCTGCATTAGGCCCCCCTGCTCTATGGGGGGCCTGCTTCTTCCTCTCTCCTGCTCATGTTCTCCCTCTCTCTCTCTCTGTCAAATAAATAAATAAAATCTTTAAAAAAACCCAAACATTTGGTAGAATTCACCTGTGAAGCCATCAGTCTTGGACTTTTATTTTTTGGTAATTGTTGATTTTTGGTTCAGTTTTGTTACCAATAATTGGTCTGTTCAGATTTCACATCGATCTTTAATATTTCATCAGGTTCAAGAAATACTCTGAGAAGTCAAATACATCCTGCTAATTTTATAAAACAACTTTTCAAATGGCTTACCTGGAATGACTCATTGACTTACTAAGTTCAGATAATTTTATGACCTGTTTGTCTTTTGGGGGAAAAGGATGGTTATGATTGACTTCAGTGAAAGACTTCAGGTTGAATTGATAGAACCAATGATGAATATGAATGTAGAAAAAGTGTTGTTTATGGAAGGCTTCTTTGAAAGGAACCATAGTGGAACTAATCTCCAATAGTGTAAGAGTTTGTCTCCCTCAGCTCTAGAGTCATACACAAATCTCTTTGTGATCCTTGAACAACATGGAGGTGAGGGGTGCTGACCTCCCACATAATTGAAAATCTATGTATAACTTTTGACTTCTCAAAACTTACTGTTGACCAGAAGCTTTACCAATAACATAAAAGTTGATTAATACACATTTTGTATGTTACATGTATTATATACTAGCTTACAATAAAGTAAGCTAGAGGGAAGAAAATGTTATTAAGAAAATCATAAGAGAAAATACATTTATAGAACTGTACTGTATTTATTTAAAAAAAAGTCTGTGTAAGTAGCTCTGTGCAGTTCAAACCCGTGTTGCTCAGGGGTCACTTGTATTCTATAGATTTGAGTCATTTGCTAAATTGGGATCTAATAACTTTTATTATCACTTAAAGCTTTAAAAAAAGAAATGAAACAAAGGCCATTGTTCTTAAGCAAATCCTTTTTTCTGAATTAGCTCTAAGGAAATAGTATATCTTACATGAAGAACGAACGGGTTTTAGGAGTAATGTACTTACTGACCAGTATTACTCTCCTTATTCAGAAAAAAAAACATAGTTAAGAATAATAAAGTGATGGGATTGTGGATGATTTTTTTTTACAATAAACATGTTACTTTTATTTTATTTAAAAATATCAGAATTAAAATAATATGACTTTTTATAGTGATTTTGTTTTCTGATCAGATCACATATTAGTGCTCGCATAAGACCATGTATCATCATACCATCACTGAATTTCATTTCTATTTAAGTTAATAGTTTCAGAAATCCTTGACACCAGGAATACAGCAATGACTGACAGCCATCTTCTAACCTTGTGAAAATGTTGTAATACTCATTTGTACTGTCTTCTCCACAGAGACCATGTCTTACTTATCTTTGTTGTCTCCAGTTCATAGAACAACAATGCACTCAATGACTATCTTTTGGATGAATCTATTTATTAAATTCTATAATCCTGGTGTACATTCTGAGTTCCTTATGGGTAGGGCAAAATTCCAATTCTAAATGTATATAAAACAGAGTAATGTCCTAATTTGGCATTATTGCTCCATCATATATAACTTGATACAGCTGTTAAATAAATGGGAAGACGCTGCAAGGCATAGTAACTGGTAGAGAATGCCCCCTTCTCAATGCTGATGACATGGTTTTATTAATATGAACCACGATTTTCCTTTAGAAGCTGCTGAACCTATTGCCTACTCACTGTCAGAACAGTTTAGCATCAACTGTGCTACAACGAAAACCATTGTATTTGACAGACATTCTCTAGTATTTAAATGAACAATACTAAGTAACCCCATACAACAGGTCATCTCATTCAGCTATTGGAATGTATATTTTGCAGCTAACTTACTCTGGTGGGTCCATTGGGGATACAATTCTACTTAAAAACAAAACAAAACAAAACAAATCCCCCCCCCCCCCCACAAAAAAACCCAGACATTCACCAGAGGCCAGGCTGAACTGCTTTTATGGTCAAAGCAGCTCATTGGTAGTTTATAGAGTGCCTGGCTCTCTAGGAACCACCCTCCTCCCTGCTTAGAGAAGGGGATCCTAATCCCTCCTGCCAGCCTCCTTGCTCAAGATTACATGAGTCTTTAGATTCTGAGTAAAGCTGCCAACTGCCTTGACTGGAAAACAGATAAGAGAAACATTCCTGAGAAGGAGTGGTGCAGGCCAGGAGGGAGTTGAGCAGAGCTCCTGGAGGGAGCTGAGGGAATGAAGTCCAAAGAACAGATACACCCACAAAACAAGTTAGGATAGTGAACAAAGGCTCCCCTGTGCCTGGGTTGAAGTAGGATAACAAGGGGAGACTCCCATGGTGGTGCAGGAGGAGGATGACCAAGGGGTGAGGTCACTGCTTGCCAGGGGATGGTGGCAGAGGGAAGAAGTGTTCAGCTTGCAGATCTGTTCCTGCCTTTGCCTCTAGAGTCTTCCTTGCAGGGCTGTACCTTTGTTTCTGCCAATTGGGCAGCTGACATAAAGGAGCACAGACACCAGTGAGAACAGTTCTAAAGCTGTGGAAATACCGTGGGCCCATCAGTGAGATGCTACTCCTGAAGCCGTTGTTGCAAGTATGAACAAAGCCTGGTAATAAAGAACACCAGCCTTCAAACCTTCTCCAGCCCAGACTGTCTTCCATAGTTCATGGCACAGCACCCTAGGGTGTCAACTGAATACACACCTGAGTATTTGAGCAGAGTCAGTATTACGTTTTGAGAAAATAATTTGGTCCTGTTTATTAGGAAAACCCTGTGTCCTGTTTCTGCTCAGAGGTAGAGAATGTCAGGTTCCTCAGAATTTTAAAAACATAAGGTTTGTTCTGCTACATGTGTGGCATTATTTTAATAAACACTATGAAATATTGGCATCTCAGATACCAGTTGAGAATCCAATTATGAAATGACAGCAATTTGCTTGCCAAAGCACGGCCGAAACATCTATTAGGTTAAAGAAAGCTGTTAGGGCTGAAGGTCAAGTCAACGCTGTAGAAAAACTTTTGTGTTTCGATGGAAAACTAACCTTATCCACAGCGTACCCTTCCAGATGATCAGATTCTAGCCCAGTGCATTGTCTTTGCGCTATTCTACCACTCTGTAAGTCGTAGGGAACTAAAAGATCCATATATTATGTCTGATCCAGCAGTAATTTTAATTTACTTCCTCTACCACATGGAAAAACTAGTTTTGCCCTATTTGCAACGTTCCTTTAATCCTTATGAGTTTGTGCTGTTTTGACTTTTCCTTTGAACTGGTTTATAACATCTCCCTGGTTCCCTCATATCATATGATTAAAAAAAATTCTTTAACCCATGTTCATTTTAATAGCTGTATGGGAACCATGACTTTACCTTTTTCTGAAACTTATTTTTTAACAACTCTCTTTTCTGCTAGGCTATCAAAGTACTTTTTCTCTATTAGAGGTAAGAAGAAAAACTAGTATTTACGTATTTTACCAAATGTTCTTCAAGTGACCCAAGGAATCTTTGAGGTCAGTTCATCAGGAAGAAAATTACTACAGCCTCGCTCAAGCTCCCGCACTAGCCTGACGTGTTTGTCATTTGCCTTGATGTTCTGGTGCTTTTTTGGGTGCCTCTGTTCTTCTCATGCAAATTCATGTGAGCAGTTCTCTCTCTGGGGAGGTAGCTTCAGGTCTTCTGGGCCTCAGGTGAAGTTTGCCAGTTCCCACCTCTTTTGGCGCATTGTGGGGCATTGTGAACTGCCCTAAGTTCCTTTTGAAGAAGGTAGACTATATTTTTTTTTCCAAGTGCTATATGGATTTTATTTTTTTATTATGTTATGTTAATCACCATACATTACATCATTAATTTTTGATGTAGTGTTCCATGATTCATTGTTTGTGTATAACACCCAGTGCTCCATTCAGTACGTGCCCTCTTTAATACTCATCACTAGGCTAACCCATCCTCCCATCCCCCTCCCCTCTAGAACCCTCCGTTTGGAAGAAGGTAGACTATATTAATTCATCAAATAGCCCTGCCCCTCCATTTTCCTACTGTCACATAGCCAAAAGATCTTAAGGTTGCTCTGATGAAGTTCAACATGACTGATTTCATCTAAAAATGACTTTTCAGGATGTAAGGAACTGTTAAGAACCATAAAGAAAACTTATTTCACAAAGTTTGCTCATGTGTGGAGTATTTTGGGTGTTGTTTTGTGACTTAGTTATTCATGTTTGCATTTCACTCAGTGTTTACTGAAGCCTACTGTGAGCTAATAACCGTGTAAGAAACTCAGCTACAAGGATCAAGTAAAACAAAACCTCTGTCTTCAAGGAAGTCATAGGGAAACAACTCACATGTAGAACTAACTATAAAATAGTGTGAGAGACCATCCAGTAGCAGTAGCCAGTGAGGAGACCCTTGTGGGCCACCATGCCTTTCTTTGATGTGCAGAAAAGGCTGGGCCTTAACTTAGATCATTGGATGACAGTCCAAAGTGCTGAGCAGCCTAACCAGATTCCAGGTCAATGCCATGCTTTTGAAAAAAAAAAAAAAAAAAAAAGGATAGAATGTGCACCTGGAATCGGTGGTATCCATGCAGAGAAAGCGCAAGATTGAATTTGATGATCTCCTACAATGTCTCCTTTGGCAGAAAATGATGAAATGCCTGAGTGACACCAGGAGACAGCAGGATAAGCTAAATACACACCTCCACCTCACCACTTGGGCAAGGAGGATCCTAGGCTCTATGCAGAGCTGATGGCTGGAAGCTGATTTTCATGTTCTCTCTTCAGCTGTAAAGATGACTTACTGAAAACTTCTTTGTGCAAATGTCTAAAAATAAAGGATTGCTCTATCTTATTAAAAAAAAAAAGTCATGTGAGATCATGGCTATACTTAGCAGTAAGAACACTATAGGAGAAACAGAGTGGGTCCAAAAAGTGAATATAATTGCTTGGTAAAAAAATTTATCTAGAATTTTCATTGAACAGACTTGAGAGTTGTCCAATCAGTTTACAGATGAGGAGACCAAGTCCCAAAGATGTTATATGATCACAAATCATCCAATAATGCAAGCATGGAGATATATATTAAAGTGTGTGCTCCTACCATGATTGAATAGCGAATACATTTTACCTCTTAAGCTATAGCTGCTATTTTTGTCAGTACAGTGAATTAGCCTGCAAGACGTGTTGCTGTATTTCTAGTCACTCTACTTGTGAGTGTAAAGAAGTCATTTGTAAAGCTTTTGGCAGGCTAATGTGTTAGGCCTGGGGGAGAATTTCTCAGGTTTTGCTGGATATCCCATTATCTGAGCTGTTATCTGAGCTGCAATTCTGGGAGGTCTCCCAGGGCTAAAGCAGACAATCTAGCAACTGGGGAAGCTGGGATGGTAGTGGTGGTGGTACCCCTAGCAGGGTTTGTCTCCTGGGATGGCAAGAATTAAGTGGAGCAAGGGCTACAGCTTTTTTGGCTGGGGTTCAGGGCTGGGCTCCTATCCCAACAGGGAGCTAGGGTGAAAACCAGAAGCTGGGCAGGAGGCCAGTCAGATGAAATGGTAGCTCAGTTCCCGGGGGTCTCAATTTACCTCCAGGAACACTGGACAAACTAATTCCAGATTCTGCTCAGTCATGAGAAGGAAGCTTCAAACATATTGACGGACCGAGCCATTCCCTGCTCAGGACTCAGGTGGGGAGCAATTGGGTAGGCTTGGGACAGTCAGGGATTGACAAGGGTGGGCACTAACTTTTATAGATTTGGGGTTTCTTATAAAAATACACCTGTTGATAGAAGAAAACACAGATAAAGAGGAAGAGTTAGAATTAACCGTGAATTCAAAGACAATTTAAAATCAGACAATGTTATATATATTGTTAATTAAACTGATTTTCCACTCAATATTTTGTGTACATTTTTGAAATCAATAAATGTGTATTTTTATTAGAAATAGTTCTTTTCTTATTACACACATATAATGGATAGTTGTGTAAGTTAGTATTATCCCTGTTTGTGTAATTAATCTTAATTTTAATCACAGATTGAATTTAGCAGTTGAGAAGGACATGATAATCATCCTGTCACTCTCATTTCACAGATGCAGAAACTGAGGTCCAGTTTGATTCAGTGATTTGCAAGTTTAAACACAGTAGGTTTAAACAGAGCCAAATCTAAAATCACTCCGGCATACTTTATGCTGCACAGTGATATCCTGAATTATTCATTTCACGGGCATATGGCTTGTCTGCTTTGCCAGACTATGCGTTCCTTGAGGACAGAGCTGGTATCATGTGGTGCCTTGCTACTTCAAATGTGTCTTCAGATCAGCAGTAATGGCATCATCTGGAAGCTAGTTAGAAATGCAGAATCGCAGACTCCACCCCAGGCCCAATGAATCAGAATCTACATTTAGCAAGCTGCCTAGGTGATTCATATCCACACTAAAGTTTGAGTAGCACCGAGGGAGTGGTCATTAAATATTTGTGGTTGTTACAGTGTTTGGTCCCCATCCTCCCCCACCACTGGGCAAATTCATATGTTGAAACCTAATCTTTGGTGTTACAGTGTTCAGAGGAGCGTCTTTGAGAGATATTAGGTCATGAGGGCTGAACCCTTTGTCTGTTCACGAGGAAATGGGTTCTCACCAGGCACCAAATCTGCCAGGGTCTTGAGCCTAGACTTCCCAGCCTCCAGATGTGAGAGGAATACATCTCTGTTGTTTATAAGCTACTCAGTCTCTGGTATTTTGTTACAGCAGCCTGAATGGAGTAAGACAGGGGCATTAATTGTTTTGTTCAAAGCAATGGAAACTGATCTCAAGTACCTGAAAGGAAAAATGGGAGTCATGGCATTTGTTGGAAAGATACTGGTGTGTTATGGAGAATTAAAAACCACACCTTAGGGATGAAGCTTCAGAGACCTTAGGGATAGGACTTGGTTGACTATGGGGCTGTACCATTAATGTGACTCCCAGGAGCATTGTCTTTCCATTTCAAGTTTTAAATGCCAGGGAGGGAGAGCGAGAGAGAGAGAATACCTTCCCTTGCACCAGGTTTATATTCTCTTCATCAGTGCCCAAGGTGCAGGGTCATGAAGCAGCATGGCCATTGGCGTCCACCCCTGTGGCCATAAGCATTCCCAGAGATGGAGGATCATTGAGAGGCAGGTACCACCACAAAAGTTGCTTGCTGTAATTTTAAAACTGAAGTGATCACATTTTCTGCTGATAATTGGGCATAAAAGTCTCAGAAGAGCCCATTTTTAGTCTCTTCCTCTCTGTAGCCCTTGTTTCTCTGATTTTCTTTGTTGCAATTTTTCCATCGAAGAGATCATACATTCTAATGATTTCAGCAATTAACATTTTGCTGGTGACACCCAAATGTACTTCCAGCTTGAATCTCTTTTCTGGGTTCGAGCCTCATATCTCCAAATGTTCTCTCACTGCTTAAAGTTCAACATGGCCAAAATTGGGTTCATCATATGTCCCTCCCAATTTCTTTATTTCTATCAAGATGCTACTGTTTTCCATGATAACTAGCATCTGTGGCTCCTTCCTTGTTTTTCAAATTTCAAATCCTGAACTTTAAAATGTGAACGACCCCCCTTCTATACTGACTGCTAACCAGAGTTCAAATCCTCCTCCACTCTCATTTAGATCATAGTCTGTTACCTGGCCATGCCCCTCCTCCTTTCTAATCATTCTGTCTTACCATTGCCGTGTAGATTGTTCTTAGATTCCACTTGTATCATACCATGCCCACCTCAATAGTTTTTCCTCTAATAGGTTAATGGTTATGCTAACATACTGTCCTTTCTGTCAACACTATGCTACTCATGTCTAATAGAGTTGGCTATCTATCTCATAGAATATTTCTAGAAAAGTTTTTTTCAAATAATTTTTAAGTAGATCACTGACAGCGGGTATCTCTGAGTTACCAATGCTATCTTGTGGTGACAACCTCAGACCTCTATATAAAATATCCTGAAATAGAACTCAGGAAAAGTGCTTAACTTAGTAGATTACTGATTTATTATAAGAGGATACAACTCAACAGCAGCCAGTTGGAAAAGATGCATAAAACAAGATAGGCCACCCTCCCAGCCCACCTAGATGTGTTCAGGAACCTGGACGCTCTGTAAACCCTACGGTCAGGATTTTTAATGGAGGCTTTATTAAGTAGGCATGATTGATTAAATCATTGGCCATTAGTGGTTAACTCCAGCCCCTCCCTTTCCCCCTCCCCAGAGATCTGGGGGTGGGGCTGAAAGATCCAACCCTCTAATCATGTGGTTGGTTTCCCTGGCAACCAGCCCCCATCCTCAGCTATCGAGAGCCCCCAGCCACCAGTTGTTTTGTTAGCATACAAAAAGACACATCATTTTGGAGATTCCAAGGGATATAGGAGCTGTAAACCCGAAAACAGGGACAAAGACCATATATGTACTTCTTTTTATATCTCAGTATCACACCTGTTAGGTTTTTTTAAAACTTTTTATTTTGAAATAATTTCAGAGTTTCAAAAAAGTTACAAAAATAGAGACTTTTCATATGCCCTTTATTCAGCTTCCCCAAATATTAATATGTTATAGCCATGGTACAGTAATCAAAACCAGTAAGTTAACATTGAAACAGTATTATTAACTAATTTACAGTCTTCCTTCAAATCTTGCCATTTGTCCCACTCAAGCACTTTTATGGTCCAGGATCCAATCCAAGATTGTGCATTGCATTTAATTGGCATGTCACTTTAGTGACATGGGACAGTTCTTCAGGTTTCATTTGTTGCTCGTGACTTTGACACTTTTGAAGAGTTCTGGTCAGTTATTTTTGTAGAATGTCTTTTGATTTAGGTTTGTCTGATGTTTCCTCATGTTGAAACATGCATGTTGAATTATGCCTTCTTGGCAAGAATACCACCAAAGTAATGTAATGTCTTTCTCAGGCATCGTATCAGGAGATACATGATACTGATTTGTCTCATTGTGGGTGATGTTAATTTTGATCACTTGGTTGAGAAGTTGTCTGCTAGATTTCTGCACTTAAATTTACGATTTCCCCTTTGTGATTAATAAGTATTTTACAGAAAGATATGTTGAGACCATGTAATACCCTGTTTTTTACCGTAATTTTGCTTACTAATTTTTTAATCCATTGATTATTCTAGCCTGCAATAATTATTAACTCAGGTATTGCCAAATGGTAATTGTCTTATTTCCATCATTCAACCTACATTTATTCATTGGAATTCTGCTATAAGAAAGAGCTATCTCAGGGCGTCTAGGTGGTTCAGTTGGTTAAGCGTCCAACTCTTGGTTTCCACTCAGGTCGTGATCTCAGGGTGGTGAGATTGAACTCCACCTCAGGCTCTATGCTCAGCATGGAGTCTGCTTGAGTTTCTCTCTCCCTCTCCCACTCTCTGTCTCCCTCTGCCTGCCCCACCCTCCCACTCCCTCTCTCTAAAATAAATAAATAAATCTTAAAAAAAAATCTGTCTCTTCTTCCACATTTACTTGTTTATTCAATTATTTATATCAGTATGGACTTGTGAATGTTCATTCTATGGGTTGTATCTATTACTATCATTACTAATTTCCTGTTCAAGTTGCCCCATATTTAGCCATCAGATTGCCTCCAGAAATTGGCTCCTGTGTCCTTTCAACAAGCTCACATAATTTTGTGGTTGCTGTTGTTATTACTTCCTTACTTTCTGGCAGAAAGTTCCAACTCATCCTGTATTTCCCCTGCCCTGGTCCTGGAATCAGCCATTTCTCTCCAAAGCCCTCGTTCTTTCTATTGCTTGAGGAGAATGACATTTGAAAACCAAGATCTGGGTACCTGGTGTGTTAATTTCTACTGCAGTGTCATGGCTTCTAGGCCTCTCAGTGGACAGAGCTGGGAAATATATGCATGTATATACATACATATACATATGCATATATGTCTACTTCTATAACATTAATTTTTAATGTGCTTTCTGTGTCCCCAGCAAGGGTTCATAAGTAGGTGACTTGTTAGCTGGATATAGATCACAGATATCTTTTACTGGTTCACTTTGTATTTAAAAAGAAAATATGAAATAATAGAATTTATTTAGCTGCATAAAAGAAACACCACTTCTCCAAAAAATATTTGAAATGAGGGTTGATTTTTTTTTTCATTTTTCTATTATGTAAAAGTAGTTTAGAAGTAGGCAGTTAGGGTGGAATGGAAATGTCAGTCATCAAGGACCTAGACACCACCCATCTTTGTGCTCTACCATCCCTAACTCATAGCTTCTATTTTCAAAGTCATGTCATGACCTCAGACCATGGTCCAATATGTCTGTCATAGTTCCAGCCATCACGTCCACATTTCAGGCTGGAAGAAGGTAGAAAGGAATAAGGGCAAAAAGAGCATCTGGCCCAAGTGACTCAACACTCTCTAGAAGTCACCTGACAACTCTGCTGACATTTCACTGGCTACCCAATCAACAAAAGAGGCCAGGAAGTGTCAACTTTTAATTGGGACATTGTGGCTAGAATAAAATTGGAGTTCTCTTAGTAAGAAAGGAGGGGAGAATGGATGTTGAAAACACACAGAAGAGTCTCTTACACAGCACCAACATTTAAAAACCAGAAGGAGAGTTCACATAAAATCTGGATTTATGACTTTTCTTGAAAAATTTCAAAATCAGACATTGCTGAACCCACGTTAGGATGGCACCTGTCAGCTGAAGTGGCCTTCTTTGGATAGAATATAACTTCTCCATAGAATAGAAATTGTTTACCAACTCTTGAATCTTTTTGTTGTTATTTCTAGTCATAATAAATATTTTGCTTTTTTTTTTTTTTAAGATTTTATTTATTTGACAGACACAGAGAGAGAGGGAACACAAACAGGGGGAGTGGGAGAGGGAGAAGCAGGCTTCCTGCTGAGCTGGGAGCCCAATGCGGGGCTCGATCCCAGGACCCGGGGATCATGACCTGAGCCGAAGGCAGACGCTTAACGACTGAGCCACCCAGGTGCCCCTAAATATTTTGCTTTTAAACGTGGATTACAGCAAAGCACTTTAAAAGAAAAGAAACAATGGAGAAGCTTAATTTCTTCTAGGCTTTAATCATTTTATATTTCCTAGACAAATCCTCCAGATCAGACATTCTTGATTCATGATCTCCTAATATTGTTTACAATTTTGCTGTGAGTGTGTGTGTGTGTGTGTGTGTATGGCTGTATGTTTAGTGTGTATTCATTTTCCTAGAGAGAGGATTCATAATTTTATTGAGATACTCAAAGGAGTTTTTGACTAACAAAGGGATGTCTTATTCATGTCCATATCCCAGCACCTAGCACAGAGCCTGTTACAGTATTAGGTCTGCAACAATGTTTTCTTAGATTAAAAAGCTTATTTGTTTATTTCTGAATTCAATTGCGTTTATAGTGTTAAGCTGTGAGATGATTAGTACTTAGTTATAGACTATTCTTATATCATCCACTAATTGTTTTATAATTCATTAATCATTTCATTTCAGTTTGTCTTTTCCACTAATCTAAATTATAAGGGCAAAGATCATGTCTTATGTTTCTTTTCTCTGTCCCATAGCACCAAACACAGTACCAAGCATCTAGGAAATTTCAAAAAAGTCTGTTAATAATTTATCTCAAAAGCTCATTGACCCAGGAGTTTGATTTCTATATAATTAAACAGCAAATTTGAAGAGTAGGTCCACAAATGGCCATTATGATGGAGACTTGAGCTATCCTAAGGCAACTTTCAGGTCTTTGCAGTTATGGGGACACAGAAAAATAGTAATTATTCTGATTCATGTTTTTTTCACTAATCACATATTCATTTTTCCATTTATTTAACAAATATTTGTTGGGATCCTACTATGTATCTGACACTGTGTAAGGCACTGGAAGAAATGAAAGGATGGTTGTTCCCTCCCATTGAAGAATTTATAGCCTAGTGTAGGACCAGACCTATAACAGTTAACTGTAATATAACATATTAAGTGCTATTAGAGAAATAGCTACAAGGTGCTGTAAAGGAGTGAATAAGTAGCTATAGAAGTCAGGGTAAGTCTTTACAGAAGTGACATTTGAGCATGTTCTGAAGGAATGGGCAAAGAATGAGCATAGGTAAATTTAGACAGAAACTTAGAAACAAGAGAAAGATTTTATATTCATTAAATAAAGGATCCTTAAGTGTGATTGAGAAGAGGCCTGGGTTGGGGATAAATTATGGGAAGTGGGTGATGCAACCAACATTTATTAATTCAGTAAATATATATGGCAGACACCATGCTAGGCAATGGGGATGTAATGGTGAATCAGATAGACATAGTCTTAACCTCCTGGAGCTTATAATGTAGCAGGGGGGACAGAAATTAAGCCCATGGTGAAATGTGGACATATAATAGGGATAATAGAATAATATCTATTAAATATCTAAATAATAGAATAACATCTGAGAGGGTGGGAGCAGGTATACAAGGAAGGAAACATTTAAGCTGAGCCCTGAAAGATATATAGGGACTGGAAAGGGGAGGTGGGAAGAGATGGGGAAGAGGATAGGGGAACATTCTGTTATAGTGCTGGACATCTGGATATCCACATGCGAAAGAATTAAGTTGGACCTTTACCTCACATCATGTATAAAAACTAACCCAAAATGGATCAATGACCATATGAATATAAGAGCTAAAACCATAAAACTTAGAAATAAATGTAGGGGCAAATCTTCATGACCATGGATTTGGCAATTGATTCTCAGATTTAACACCGAAAGCATAAGCAACAGACGAAGAAATAGATAAATTAGACTTCGTTAAAGGGGCACTTGCATGGCTCAGTTGGTTAAGCATCCAACTCTTGGTTTCCACTCAGGTCCTGAGTGGAACAATATGTGGGATCAAGCCCTGCATCAGGCTCCACACTCAGTAGGAGTCTGCTTAGATATTCTCTCCCTCTACCCCTTTCCCTGCTCGTGCGTTTCTCTCCCTCCCTCCCTCTCTCTCTCTCTCTCAAAAAAATAAATAAAAATAATTACCTCATTTAAAAAATTAGACTTTATTAAAATCAAAAGCTTTTGTGCATCAAAGGACATTATCAAGAAAGTAAAAAAACAGCTACACAATGGAAGAAAATACTCGTAAATACATATCTGACTAGGGTTTTATATCCAGAATACATAAACAGCTCTTACAACTTAACAACAGAAAGACAAACAGCCCAGTTAAAAAATGGGGCAAAGGACTTGAATAGACATTTCTCCAAAGCAGATATACAAACAGGCAAGAAGCTTTGTATGTTCTCTCTCTGTGAATACACATGATGCTCAAAACCATTAGTCACTGGGAAATGTAAATCAAAACCACATGAGATACACCTCACACCCATTAGGATGGTTATAATCTAAATGTCAGATAATAATAAGTGTTGATGAGGATATGGAGAAACTTGAACACTCATACATTGCTGTTGGGGATGTGAAATGGTTCAGCTGCTATGGAAAACAGTTTAGGGGTTCTTTAAAAAGTTAAGAGTTAAGCCACAGAGTTACCCTATGACTCACAATTCCATGCTCAGATATATACCCAAAAGAACTGAAAACAGGTAGTCAAAAAAGTACATGTACCAGCATGTTTTTTGCAGCAGTATTCACAATAGCCAAAAGATGGAGGCGGCCCAAAGCTCCATTGACAGATGAATGGATAAACAAATAGTGGTATATACACACAATGGAATATTATTCAACCACAAAAAGTAATGAAGAACTGATACATGCCATAACATGAATGAACCCCCCCCAAACATTATGTTAAATGAGAGAAGCCAGACACAAGAGACCACATATTATATGGTTCCATGTATATGAAGTATCTAGAATATGCAAGTTCATGGAGACAGCAGTTTGTGGGTGCCAGGACTAAGGAAAGTTGGGAATGGGGAGAAACTGCTTAATGAGTAAAAGGCTTTACTCTGGAGTGATAGAAATGTTTTGCAACAGTATAAGGGTGCGGGTTGCACAATGTTGTGATTGTACTAAATTCCACTGAATTGTTCAGTTTAAAATGGTTAAATTTCTTTCATGTGAATTTCACCTCAATACATTACAAATTCTGTTATCAGTGGTCTGTAAAGTCCAGGGCAGTGGAAATAGTAGTATGTGTGAAGGCAGGTGGGCTCTAAAAGAATTTGAAGAATTGAAATAAAAGATAATTGTGGCCAAAACATAATAAATTAAATTGAATCACTAAAATGTAGGCTGGAGAGGTAGGCAGAGGCCAGCATTGAGGTGATAATACTAAGGGATTTGTTAATGGGAAATAAGAAGACGAATATCATGATAGAATTCATGTTTGTTTTTCCAATTCAGTTTTTTTTTTTTTTAATATCACTCTGTTTGCCGTATAGAAAATGGATTTTAAGGGGTCATGGAGCATTCAAGGAGTCTGACTGGAAGGCTATTTTAGAGATCTAAGCAATAGACAATGGTGGGTAGGTCTAGGATGGAGGCAATGGGAAATAAAGGGTCATGAAGAGATTTGAGAAATATTTAGGAGCTTGATGTTTGATTAGATGTAGGGGTAGAATTGCAAGATAAAATACAGTGTGCTCAGTTAAATTTCAGTACTTGGAAAGTATTAATACTAAAAAATGATTCATTGTTTACCTCAAATTAGAATTTAGTTGAAGGTCCTATATTTTTAATCGCTAAATCTGGTAATCCTACATGAGAGGTAAAGGACATCTAGGTTTCTGGCACCAGCATTTGGTAGGTGATATCTCTCTTTCCTGAAATAGGGAACATGGAGGAAGGAATCTGTTTTTCTTAGAGGAGGGGACATCACACATTCAATTTGAATTATAACCATATAGCCCGTAGATTAAGATAGATAGAGGCACTCAAGGAGTGTTTGCAGAGTGAAAAGAGAAAAATGTGTAGGATGATATAGGATCATCTATAATTAAAAGATGGTCAGAGAAAAAAAAAAAAACCTGTGTTGGAAACTGAGAAGGGGTTCTAAGACTGGAGGATGGGAACCATGATGGTGGTGGTGTGAAAGGCCAAGTCAGGGAGAGTTTCATGGAGGAAGAAGTACTCCGTAAGGTAGAAGTTACAGAGAAGTCAAATCAACTGAGGACTGAAAAAAGACCAGCAATGTTGGCAATTAGGAGATTTCAGGAGACTTAAACAAGAACTCCTTTAGTGTGATGTAGGGGGGAGATTGTACAGATCTAAATTTGATGGGCTATGGAATGACCAGGTAAGGAAATAGGAGGAGCTACAAATTTGATAATTAGGGGATTTGTGCTGGAATATCTAGTCAGACAATGGTGGTAGTAAAGAACATCAATTCTAAATTCTATAAGTTGCCCTCATCTATTAATTGTTTTCTGCAGAGCACTGAAGCAAAAAATTAAGAATCCAATTTTTAGACTATAGACAAATACAAAATGAAGGAGTCTGGTTTTTCAAGATAGTCCCTTTTGTTTTGCAGAGGAAGACCACAACTCTTTATATGTGACTCAACTTTGCTGTAACTATAGTAGCGCTACAGCTGGACCCTAGACAGATACTAAATGTGTTTCCTTTTTCTTTTCTTTTCAAGATTTGCTTTGCAGCTCTGGTGATCTAATATAGTCATTCTTTTGACTATCTGGAGGGTTGATTAACTGTACTTATCACTTTATAATATGTAGGGCAGGTGTGTTTGTGGGTGTATGAACTAGAGATAGAAGAGTGTGTCTAAATGCTAAGTCAGTTAACATTGATTTGGTATAGAGTGAAGCATACCATGTTATAAGAAAAATAAATATAACTTAAAGGCAAAGAAACACTAAACACCCAGTTAATTTATGGTGAAGCATACTTAGTTTATGATTTGGGTACATACTTTAACTAGAACACTGTTCTGTGCTCATTTTTATTAAATACTGTAGGTGTTTGCTGGGGCATGAGGTAATAACCTAAATACAATTAAAATGACCATAAAATTAGGGTCTCCACATAGGCTCCCAAGGATGGGTCTGTTTGAGGCTTCTAGTCATCAGCATTGGGTGGTCTGCTATTGGTGCATGATACTTAAATAGAGCCTTTTCCCCCTTAGGTCTGTAAGGTGTTAAGGTGTTTTTATAAAACCCCATAAACCCTTGTTAAACACTTTTTTTTTTTCATAAAGAAAACTTAAATCTTTATTTCACATGTTTTCTGTGGCACTATTTTGGCATTTTAACAAGTCCTTTAAAGAATCACTCTAATAATTGCATACACCTCTGGGGTGGGGGGGGAGGGGTATTTATTCAGGTTTTTTTTACATCAAACTGCCTGACCCACTAAGCAACAAGCACAGCATTTTGGTGCATTTTAATTTAATAAGAAAAAAGATCAAAAGATTCTCCAGGTGGAGAAAGTTAGGCTAATTTGGGTATTGTATATTAACTGATTGAAAGGAAGGTTTAACTACCTCTTGAATTGACTATGATTCAAATATATTAGATTATTTACTACAGTGAGGGTTTCCCTAAACACTATGGAAGAAATAGCTGCACTTTTACCCACCCTGACACTCCTCATTCCCTTTTCCTGCTTTATATTTTTTCTCCATAGCACTTATCACCTTTGAACATAATGTATAATTTATTTGTTGTGTTTACTATTTTTTGTCTGTCTAAATGTAAACTCTATTAAGAAGAGACTTTGTCTTTTTGTTCATTGTTGTATATTTAGTGTCTAAGACAGTGCTTGGGACATGATGGTATACAATAACTTTGTTTAATGAAGGAGGGAAGGAAGGAGAGAAGGAAGGAAGGAAGGAAAGAAGGAAGGAAGAAAGGAAAGAAAGAAGGAAGGAAGGAAGGAAGGAAGGAAGGAAGGAAGGAAGGAAGGAAGAAAGGAAGGAAGGAATTTATTTCATTTGTGTTCCAAGATACAGCATGAATTCAGCTCTCTCAGAGTCCAGATTTCACCTGCATGTAAGTTTCTCTTACTTAAAGATCTCATTTCTCTCCTTTAATTCCACATCTTGAATCACAAAATCTTGGCATCATTTAGAATAATATTTAAAAAAAAGAATAATATTTGTATGTTATAGGAATCATGTGATGTCAGACCATGGTTTTTTAAATGATGTCATGAGGGAGTATTCTATATAAATGCATTTGCACTCTAGAATTTCTTCAAGTAGAAACAGGTGGTTAACTTTTTCTTTTTCTTTCTTTTTTCTTTTTTTTTAACCTTAAAAGAAAGAAAACACTTCAGTTCACAGCAATGTTATATTTGCAGACTTCATTTCTCAAAAATATTTAGCTGGAGAGGAGGATTCTAGGAAGATGGAGTAGGAAGCGTGAGAAATCTCTCTTTTCACCTAGACAATAATCACACTGCAGAATCTGTCTGATGTAACTATTTTGGAACCTTGGAGTCTATTGAAGGCTTGCAGCTTCCAAAGGAAGCCTTGGACAGTTCATGTCAACCAATTTCTACTCTTAGCACAGTGGTAGCTCCCCCATCTTCCACTCCCCAGGCCAAGGCAAACATCTATGCACATGATCCTAGAGCAGCTTACGTGCAACTTGCAGGAGCCAGGGTGGGCATTAAGGACCCTTTCCTTTAAATATTGAAGATCTGATATTGAGTTCTGATTGCTGCTTCTAGTCATGGAAGTACAGACACAGAAGTGGCCAGCCATTGTTGCACCACCCTGCTCCATTGTTGTAAGCTTCTACCCCCCTGGCTCAAGTGGCTTCCAGGGAACTGATGAGCTGGCACCCCTGTTCATTGACCTCCCATTATTTTTATCTTTTTCCCCTATGGAAGCCACACATTAAAGACTAGGACATTCAAAAGCAGCTGCATATCCAGGGGAAATTAGAAAGTTATTGCACATGCCCAGGGAAAGGTGCAGGCTCAGAAAAGACCTGAAAAGACCTTGTTTATATCTCAGAGTGATCCTCAGCAAGGAGATAACTTACAAGGATCAAAACCAAACCAAACCAAAAAAAAAAAAAAACAGCAAACCCTTGAAGAAGAAGAAAATCTGATCTCAAGAGATACCACATTATTAGATTCAAATGTCCATTTTTCAACAAAAATTCCTCAAGGCATATAAAGAAACAAAGCAGTATTCCCCATTCGAAGGGAAGAAATATACAAATAGAAACTATTCTTGAGGAAGACTGGAAGGCAGGCCTACTAGACAACACAACTGTCATAATGATACTCAAAGAATTAAAGGAAGATGTGGGAAAAGTCCAGGAAAAAATGTATGAACAAAATTGAAATATCACTGAAGAGATAGAAAACCAAAAAAGAAGCCAAAAAGAAATTCTGTAGTTGAGGGCACCTGGGTGGCTCAGCCAGTTAAGTGTCTGCCTTCGGCTCAAGTCATGATCCCAGGGTCCTGGGATCGAGTCCCACATTGGGCTCCCTGCTCAGCAGTGAGCCTATTTCTCCCTCTCCTGTTCCCCTTGCTTGTGCTCTTTCTCTCTGTCAAATAAATAAATAAAATCTTTTTTTAAAAAAGAAATTCTATAGTTGAAAAGTATAATAACTGAAACAGAAAATTTACTAGAGGGATTCAAAGACAGATTTGAACAGGCAGAAGAAAGATTCAGTGAATTTGAAGATAGGACAGTTGAAATTATTGAGTGTGAAAAACAGGAAAGAAAAAAGACAAGAAAAGTGAAGAGAACCTAAGAAACCTGTGGGACACCATCAAGTGGACCAACTTACCCATTGTGGGAGTCCTAGAAAGAAAAGAGAGAGAGAGGGAAGGAGAGATCATTTGAAGAAATAATGGCCAAAAACCTCAAAAATTTGATGAAAGACATGAAGATAAACATCCAAGAAGCTCAATGAATTCCAAGTAGGATGATCAAAGAGCTCCACACCAAAACACATTATAATCAAATTGCCAAAAAGTCAAAGACAGAGAATCTTGAGAGCAGCAAGAGGAGAGTAAATGGTTACACACAAGAGATCCTCAGTAAATGTGCAGATTTATCACCAGAAACTTTGGAAGCCAGAAGGCAGTGGGCCAATATAGTCAAAGTGAAAGAAAGAATTTGTCAACCAGGAATCTTACATGCAGCAAAACTGTTTCTCAGAAGTAAGGGAGAAATTAAGATGTTCTAAGTAAACAAAAACTGGGAGAATTCTTTACCACTAGACCTGCCCTGCAGGAAGTCTTAAAGGGAGTCCTGAAGATTGAAATGAAAGGATGTTAGATAATAACTTGAAACTGAATGAAGAAAAAAAGTTCTCAGTAGCCTATAACTCCACTTTTTATTTTCCACATGACTTATGTGAGACTAATATTTTTTTTTAAATTTATTGATCTAAAAGCTAGTGTTAAAGTAACTTTTACTTGTAATTCCACATTTTGTTTTCTACATAACTTTAAGAGACTAGTGCATTTTTAAAAAACAATTATTAGTTTAAGTTCTTGGACATACAATGTACAAAGACATAATTTTGTGACATCATTAACTGAAGGGGTGGGGATAGGGCTATAAAAGGCAGAACTTTTGTATCTTTTTGGAGTTAATCTGTTATAAATTCAAATTACAGTGTTATAACTTTGGGGTGTTAAATGTAATCTCCATGGTATCTACAAGGAAAATGATTATAGGATATACATAAAAGAAAATTAGAAGGGAATTAAAACATTTCACTCCCCCAAAATGAACTAAATAGAAAAAAGACCATATGCAACAAATGAAGGATAAGAAAGCTATAAGGCATATAGAAAATAAACAGCAAAATGACAGAAGTAAGTGCCTCCTTATCAACAATTACTTTAAATGTAAATAGATTAAACTTTCCAATAAAAAGATAGATATTGGTAGAATGGATTAAAAAACAGATCCAGGAGCCCCTTGGGTGGCTCAGTCAGTTAAGTGTCCAACTCGATTTTGGCTTAGATCATGATCTCAGAGTCATGAGATCAAGGCCTGCTTTGGGCTCTGTGCTAAGTGTGGAGCCTGTTTGGGATTCTCTCTCTCCCTCTCCTCTGCACACCTCCAACTTGCACTCTTTCTCACTCTCTCTCTCTCTCAAAAACAAAACAAAACAGATCCAACTATATGCTATCTACAAGTGACTTACTTTAGATCCAAAGACATAAATTGGTTGAAAGTGGAAGGACGGAAAAGGTATTCCATGCAAATAGTAACCAAAAGAGAGCAGAGGTAGCTCTGCTAATATCAGACAAAATAGATTTTAAATCAAAAAAGGTCACAAGAGACAAAGGAGGATATTATATATTAATAAAAGGTTTAATACAGTAAAGATAAAACCATTATAAACATTTATGTATCTAATAATAGACCATCAAAATATATAAAGCAAAAACTGACAGAACTGAAGGGAGAGAGAGATATTTCTACAATAATAGTTGGGCACTTCAAACTCAACTCTCAATAATGAATAGAACAACCAGACAGAAGATAAGTGAGAAACTAGAGGACTCAAACAACAAAATAAACCAACTAGATCTAATAGGCATATATAGGATACTCTACTCAATAACAACAGAATACACATTCTTCTCAAGTGTACATGGAATGGTCTCTGGGATAGACATATGTTAGGTCATGTACTTTAAACTTAGAATAGACTTTAAAATATAGATAGATATCATACAAAGTATCTTCTTTGACCACAGCAGGATGATGTTAGAAATCAATAACAGAAGGAAACTGGAAAATTCACAAATTTGTGGAAATTAAACAATCAGTGGGTCAACCTCAAAGAAAAAATCACAAGGGATTTAGAAAACAGAGACTGTTAGAGACTGAATGTTTGTGTCCCTCTAAAATTCATATATTGAAAACCCCCAGTATGGCTGTATTTGGAGATGAGACCCTTAAGGAAGTAATTAAGGTTAAATGGGGTAAAAAGCATGTGGCCCTAATCTACCAGGATTAGTCTCCTTATAAGAAGAAATACCAGAGAAGACTCTCTCTCTCTCCACACTCACCAAGGAAAGGCCATGTGAAGGCACACTAAGGTAAGCATCTGTAAGCCAGGAAGAGAACTGAAGCCAGGAAACTGAACCCTGCTGGACCTTGATCATTCCAGCCTCCAGAATGGTGAGAAAATTAATTTCTGTTGTTTGAGCCACACAGTCTGTGGTATTTTGTTATAGCAGCCTGAGCAGATGCATCTGGTATCATGAAGTAGGCATGCTGTGGTAACAAATACCTAAAGATATGGAAGTGGCTTTGGAAATGGGTACTGGGTGAAGGCTGGAGGATTTGGGGGATATATGCTTTAAAATATCATAAATTTCCATGAAGAGACTATTGGTAGAAATATGGATGTCAGTGGTGATCCTGGCGGGGTCTCTTAAAGAAAGGAAGAGAGCTGGAGAGAAAGCCTCCATTTAAAAAAAAAATAATCATGAATAGAATGTTGGTAGAAATATGGATGTTAAAGACTACTCTCGTGAGGTCTCAGATGGAAATGAAGAACAGGTTATTGGAAACTGGAAGAAAGGTGATCCTTGTTATAAAGTGGCAAAGAAGTTGGCTGAGTTGTGTTCTAGTATTTTGTGGAAGATAGAACTTGTGAACAATGAAATTGGGTATTTAGCTGAAGAGATTTCTAAGCAAAATGTTGAAGGTGCAACCTGGACCAGGAGCAGAATGTTATAGACTGAATGTTTGTGTCTCCCCAAAATTCATATGTTGAAGCCCTAACTTCCAGTGTGGCAGCATTTGGAGATACCTTTAAGGAAGCAATTAAGGTTAAATGAGGTAATAAAGTGGAACCCTGATCCAATAGGATTAATGTCCTTGTTAGAAGAGACACCAGAGAGCTCTGTCTGCCACTGCCCCCCCCCCCCCCATATGCACAAGAAGAGTTTATGTGAGCACATGGTGAGACAGTGGCAGTCTACAACTCAAGGGGAAAGTTCTTATCAGACACCAACTCTCCTGGGACTTTGATCTTTGATTTCCAGTCTCCAAAACTGTGACAAAAGTAAATTTCTGTTAAGCCACCCAATCTATGATATTTTGTTATGGCATCCCAAGCAGACTAAGACAGAGACAAATGAAAATGACAACATGCCAAAACTTATGGGATGCAGTAAAAGCAGTGCTAACAGAGAATTTATGCTTGTAAATACTTATACTAAAAAATAAAGAAGATCTCAAATCAACAACCTTTACAACTTAAGGAACTAAAGAGAGCAAACTAAACTGAAAGTTAGTAGAAGGAAGGAAATAATAAAAATTAGAGCAGAGATAAGTGAAATAAAGAATAGAAAAGCAATAGAGAAAATCAGTGAAACCAAAAATTGTTCCTGAAAATAATCAACAAAATTGACAAACATTTAACCAGATTGACTAAGAAGATAAGGGAGAGAAGATTCAAATTACTAAAATAAAAATGAAAGTGGGGATATTACTACTGATTCTATAGAATTAAAAGGATTATAAGAGAGTACTATGAATGATTATATCCCAACAAATTGGATAACTTAGATGGAATGGACAAATTCTTAGAAATGCAAAACCTATTGAGACTGAATAATGAAGAATTAGAAAATCTGAATAAACCTACAACTAATAATGAAGTTGAATCTGTAATCAAAGATCTCCTAACAAGAAAAGCTCTGGACCTGGTGGCTTCCCTGATGAATTCTATCAAATATTTAAAGAACTAACACCAGTACTTCCCAAATTTTTCCCAAATATTACAGAGGAAGAAACACTTCCTAACTCATTCTGTAAGGCCAGCATTACACTGATAACAAAGCCAGATAAAGAAACTACAGGGGAAAAAAATACAGGAAAAAAAAATTACAGACCAGTATCTCTTACGAACATTGATGCAAAAATTGTCAACAAAATACTAGCAAACTGAATTCAAACAGTGTATTCTAAGGATTATACACCATGACCAACTGGGATTTATTCCTGGAATGAATCATGAATCATCCAAAGATGATTTAACATGTGAAAATCAGCCAATGTAACATATAACAATAACAGAATGAAGGGAAAAAATTTATGATCATCTCAATTGAGGCAGAAAAGGCATTTGACAAAACTCAACACCCTTTCATGATAAAAACTCTCAACAAATTAGGAACAGAAGGAAACTACCTCAACATAATAAAAACAATATATGAAAAACTCACAGTGAATATTGTTCTCAATGGTGAAAGGCTGAATACTTTTCCTTTAAGATTAGGAACAAAGCAAGCATGCCTGCTTTTACCATTTCTATTCAACATAGTAGTAGAAGTCCCAGCCAGAGCAATTAAGCAAGAAAAAGAAATGAAAGGCATCCAAATTTGAGAGGAGGTAGTAAAATTATCTCTGTTCATAGATGGTAAGATCTTATATGTACTCTTTTTCTGTTTATTTCTCTAACTCAGTAAACAGAATTTCTCTAGTCTCTTTTTACTTACAAAGAAGGCCTCCTAGATCCCTGGCCTTACACAGGTAGCTCAGTTTTACCTTCCTGGGGGACAGGATCTATCCTTGAGTTCCCTTCATTTCCCAGGCTTAAAACCCTAGCTTCTAGATGGTAAGGCTCATCACTGGCCCTGGTTACCTAATGAGCCCCATATCTTTGGCTTCAGCTCACCCCTAGTATTAGTTTTCTGGGGTTCCTGTAACAGTACAGAAGACTGCATGGCTAACACAACAAAAATTTATTATCTCACTGTTTTGGAGGTTAGAAGTCTAAGATCAAGATGGCAGCAGGGTTGGATCCTTCTGAGGACTATGAGAAAGAATCTGTTTCATGCCTCTCAGTTTTTGGTGTTTTGCTGGCAGTCTTTGGTGTTCTTTAGTGTGTAGGAGCATCCCCCCAATCTCTGCCTTCACTTTCACATGGTGTTTTTCTGCATGTGAATGTGTGTCCAAAGTTCTCCTTCTTATAAAGATAACAGTCATGTTGGATTAGGGTCCCACCCTATTCCAGGAAGACTTTATCCTAACTTAACTAATTACATCTGCAGTTAACCTATTTCCAAATCAGATCATATTCTCAGGTACTGGGGATTAAGACTTCAATATATGAATTCAGGGAAGGACATAATTCAACCCATACACCCTTCTTTAATTTTCTTCTTCATTTTTAGCACCTGCACATTTCTTTTTTTAATTTATAACTCAACTATTTAATTTTGTTTGTGTTTTTTATTCAGCACAGATATGTATTTGAAGTGCGAGGGTAAGGTCCCATATCAGCACAATCCACTCATTGGCTGGAATGTTGTTCTCCCATGACTTAAATAGTGAGAAAAAAAAAAAAAAGAGACAGAGAGAATCACCAACTAATATTTTAAAAGAAATTAAAATAGGGGCTCCTGGGTGGCTCAGTTGTTAAGCGTTTGCCTTTGGCTCAGGTCATGATCCCAGGGTTCTGGGATCGAGCCCCACCTTGGGCTCCCTGCTCAGCGGGAAGCCTGCTTCTCCCTCTCCCACTCCTGCTGCTTGTGCTCCTGCTCTCGCTGTCTCTCTCTCTGTCAAATAAATAAATAAAACCTTAAAAAAAAAAAAAGAAAAAGAAATTAAAATAATTAAGGGCATAAAAGAAGAAATAAAACAATTTTAAAAGATGCTATCAATAAAGGTAAATTTGAAATATAACTGAAGAGAACCTTTAGAAATGAAAAATGTCGTCATTGGAAATACAAAACACAATGGATAGGTTAAACAGAAGTTTATGTTACGTTAGGCACAACTGAAGAAGGAATAGTAAACTAAAAGATCTGAGAACATAACAAGAATGCAGAACATAAAAAATGATAAAAGGTAAGAAAAGAGGGGTTTAAAAACATGGATTTTAATTTAAAATTAACCTGATTTTAATTTAAAAATTAAAATAAGATATAATATTTGCTTCATGAGAAGTTATAGAAGAGGTGATGGGAGGGACAGAAAGAACTGGTAATTCCTACATATGAAGGGAAAATGCAGAGAAATTTTCAAAAGTGAGAAAGTCATTGATTTGCAAAAATGCTGACTGTGGTTAATTCCTGATTATTCAAGAGTTGACACAATAGAGTCTTGCTTCTTCCTACTGCCTAGGGAGGGAAACTCTAAGGAGGATCCTTAATTTTGTGTTGGTATTTCTGGAAAAAGATTTGCTGGCCAAGATGTTGAAATTACTGGCTAAGAGGTAAAAAGACTTGTCTGAAGTCTCCTCACATTTTTCTCCATTTCCAAATCACATTGTCACAATAATACAAATTATACCCTTTTAGTTGTTGGATGATGTATTATCAAAGTGAAATTTAGTGTATTTGTCATACTGAGCAGTTGAATGAATTAAATAATATTATAAATTCAGCTATCTCATCAAAGACATTTAGAAAATGTTTAGACTAAAGCTATGACCATACATACTTAGGGTGTGTTTTATAACGCTTAACTAGTATGTGGTTCTTATTCTGAATGTAATACTTGTTTTGAAATTTAAATAATAAACAATATTTTATACATATTTTTGCTTAAAGTTACATTTTGTCATATTTGGCTGCAAAGCATATGGTAGAATCAGCACAGTGCCCATCCAATGGAAATATGAACAGGACCACACAAAATGGTTCCACTGTGTCATTTTGTTCAATGTGGCTTCATGAAAATAAACTCTTCTCACCACAAAAACTTGCTTGTCATTTCCCACTTTTTAAAATGATCTCCTCTAACTTCATTTCCAGCACCTTATCCCTTTTCTAACCGTTGTCTACTCTAAAGTGACTTGAAAATTTGTTTATTTTGATTTGGAATTCCTCATTCTTCATTTTTACCACATTTCTAGCTATAAAATGCATATTATTAAAACATGTTGAGCTTTTGGGATAGTTTGATGTTGGTAATGTAAGATTTTTGGCTCATTCATTTAGAGTTCTGTGGTATTTGTATTTTTGGTGTATTTTATATTTTTCTGTGTGTTTTAACTTTTAAAGATTTTCTTTTAGCACACAATTGAGAACTGACTTAATTCTCCATAACATTCAATTTAAATTTTATTCAGATTTCTTTTTCAGTCTGTTTATCAGGTAGTATATTTGTGAGTGTTTTTTTAATCCAGGAATCTTAGCTTTCTTAGCTAAGACATGGAATTCAGCTTCAAAACAGGCATGAATGATTTCCACATCTTCTAAATAGGTGGGAGACAGAGTAATAACATAATGTTCCTTGCATAAGCAGAAATATAAGACATGGGCAATTATAGTAGAGTCTATTTTTAATCATTCACAACCTACATTTTCTAACGGGTAATACCCTAGGTAGGATACAATGTTCTAATAAGGATTTGGTACAGAATATTGTTGAGGGGAAACTTTAAATGTCTATCATTTATTTTAATACATTCTTGTGTCACATAATTTTTTAATTTGTTTCTCAACTTAAACATATTGAAAATTTGGACCAGGTAATTTTTTGTTGTTGTGGCAAACTTTCGTTGTGTGTAGGATGTGCAGTATATCCCTGGCTTCTATCCACTAGAAGCTGGTAGTACCCTTCCCAATCATGACAGTGAAGAATGTCTCTAGATGTTGCCAAATGTGTCCAGTGGGTCAAAAGTTATCCCTGGTTGAGAATGACTGGTTTAGGGCATTAGGTTACTAACCCATTCTGCTCATGGTCAAATCGAGGCCTTTTTGTTCCAGTTGTTTTCTTTTGTAGTTAAGGTTTACCTGTCAATTATACTTTATTCTGCATGTGAATTATTTATTTTGGTTTAAAAATATACAATTTTGTCTCTTCCTTTTTTATCTCATTTTATAGGAAATTTCCCCATTTCATCAAAGTCATTTAAATTAATCTTTTATTTTTTATTTTTTTATTTTTTTATTCTTATGTTAATCCCCATACATTACATCATTAGTTTTAGATGAAGTGTTCCATGATTCATCGTTTGTGCATAACACCCAGTGCTCCATGCAGAATGTGCCCTCCTCAATACCCACCACCAGGCTAACCCATCCTCCCACCCCCCTCCCCTCTAGAACCCTCAGTTTGTTTTTCAGAGTCCATCGTCTCTCATGGTTCGTCTACCCCTCCGATTTCCCCCGCTTCATTCTTCCCCTCCCGCTACCTTCTTCTTCTTCTTCTTCTTCTTTTTTTTTTTTTAAAGATTTTATTTATTTATTTGAGAGAGAGAGAATGAGAGAAAGCATATGAGAGGGGGGAGGGTCAGAGGGAGAAGCAGACTCCCCGCCGAGCAGGGAGCCCGATGCGGGACTTGATCCCGGGACTCCAGGACCATGACCTAAGCTGAAGGCAGTCGCTTAACCAACTAAGCCACCCAGGCGCCCTTTTTTTTTTTTTAAAGATTTTATTTATTTATTCATGAGAGACAGAGGCAGAGGGAGAAGCAGGCTCCCCGCGGAGCAGGGAGCCCGATGCGGGACTCGATCCCAGGACCCTGGGATCATGATCCAAGCCGAAGGCAGTCGCTCAACCGACTGAGCCACCCAGGCGTCCCTTCTTTTTTTTCTTAACATATATTGCATTATTTGTTTCAGAGGTACAGATCTGAGATTCAACAGTCTTGCACAATTCACAGCGCTTACCAGAGCACATCCCCTCCCCAGTGTCTATCTATGGAAGGTTTCTCCAAATTGATAATATATCATTGATAGTTGCCCTCTGAATGTAACCCCCATGTCATCATTCACTTGTTTAATATACACATGACTCAAAACCTCTTTTTCTAAATGTCTTTAACTTTGTCTTGTAAAACAATCAAAATGCCTTATCAACATCCAGAGAGATTACATCTCTCTTTGGTAGAAGAATATTAATTAAGTCCCTCAAAGTTTCTTTTTCACGTGGTCACATTGGTTGCTTGGTAGTGATTGAATGGAATCATTCTTGAATTAAGCAGCAGAGCACTGTATAGTCTATTCTGTTCTGTGAAAATGGAGCATGCTGAGAATGGCCAGGGTGTGTCAATAAATGTCCTTTTTATAAATCATGGATGGTGGAAGTGTCATTTCTCTAATAGATGTAGAAAACCTTTATGGTTGGGCTTGTGAATAAGCATTATTAAGCATCTTGTCTCCCAGATTTCTTCCTTTCCTTTCCTCTCCTCTCCTTTCCTCTCCTCTCCTCTCCTCTCCTCTCCTCTCCTCTCCTCTCCTCTCCTCCCCTCCCCTCTCCTCTCCTCTCCTCTCCTCCCCTCCCCTCCCCTCCCCTCCCCTCCCCTCTTCTTTCTTTCCCACTTACCTCTTTATTCAACTAACAATTATCGATCACTCATTGTATGTCAGGCGTTGAGAGTACAATGATGAAAACAATAGGGACCTTGCCTTCAAGTAGCAGGAAAACTGATTTGGGGAGTAGAGTAGAGGAAGACAAGTGAACACTTATTTATACTATAATATGCTAAATGTAGTGATAAAAGGAACACACCATTATAGGAATATCAAGAAAAGGTGGTGCCAGAGAGTGCTTCTCAGCATGATGTCTAAACTCAGGATTAAAGGTGGAGTAGGAATTATTCTAGGGAAAAGTGGGAGAGATGTTCTAGGTGAAAGGAGTAGAATGAAAGAAGGCGTGATTGGAGAAATTCAAATGATTCAGTCTAGATGGAAAGTTCTCTGTGACCAGAACAAAATCAAGTAAGAGACACTGAATATACTAGAAGACCACCCATGATTTATATGAAAACAGTAAGTGTCCACAGCTTATGACTATTTGTTTATTCCTCCCAGATTTATACTGGCAATGGGAATATCTAAAAATTGCCACATCATTTTTTGAGTGAGCATTTCTTAATGGAGACATAGGTGGTTTTTCTAATGGATTATTAGCAAAAAAAAAAAAACAAAAAAACTGTTGCCTCACATAATGACCCTACTGTCAAGTTGGCATTAATTTATTCTCATATTTCCTTACGCTTTCAATACCACATTATGCTATTTTATACCAATATTTCAAATTAAGTCATACCTAGTGAAAAAAGAAGGCAGCCACTATGTAACCACTGTTTAAATTCCAAGGAAATTAGTGCTCCCTCTCATTTATTTGTAATAGTTCCAGTCTCCTTTCTTCCTAGGTCTTTTTTTCTCTTCTGATTTATTTTTCCTTTTTTTTTTTTGTACTTTAGAACTCCTGCCTCCACCCTACCATATCTTATATATAATTATATACTGGACTAGATAGACCATGTTCACTGTTGTCCAAGAGGATAAAGAATTAGATCACAAGACATAAATAATCCTCATGTCTGCTTACAGATGGGCAGATCATTTTTGTGTCAGTTTTTTATAAGTTGAGAGCAAAGACTAATTATTGTTCATCTTTATTTAGTAATTAAAAAATTAAACCAAGATATTGATCACTACCTCAAAATAAGCAGCAATTACTATCATACACTTTGCAGATAAGGAAAGAGGTAAAAATAAGGACTTGCAGAGGGTTTGTAGTAAATCAAGGAACCTATCAATAATGAAGCATGATGCATTGAATTGACTCTGAGTGCAGCTTATCAATAATATATAAAATACCCCATTCTGTTTTCCCTCCCTTCCCCTACTGTCCTCTGCTCTGTTTCTTATGTTCTGCATATGATAATTGGGTGATGGGCATTAAGGAAGGCACATGTTGTGATGAGCACTGGGTGTTATATGAAACTGATAAATTATTGAACACTACATCTGAAACTAATGATAAGTTGGCTAATTGAATTTAGATAAAAAATAATATATAAAATATTCCAATTATATTCTTTCAAATGATCCTTCTTATTGTCAAAAAACTATGATGCATTCTTTTCCATTTCAATGATGATATGGTAGATATTTCTAGAATTTGCATTGGGAAGATGCAATTTACCATCTAAAGAAATTCTCCTTGGTATCATAAGCATGTGCTGCAAAGTCTCTCTTGGGAAGAATTAGTTTACATCATTACAGATCAATATCTAAGGTAGCCTGAGAAAAGAGGTGGGATGGCCTAGATTTTGTGATAGGCAGAATTATGGCCTCCCAAAGATGTCCATGTCCTAATCTCGGGAAACTGTGAATCTGTTATGTTCCACGGCAAAGAGGAATTAAGGTAGAAGACAGAGTTAAGGTTCTTAATCAGGTGACCTTAAAATAGGGAGATTATCCTGGATTTGGGTGAGTCTGATATAATCACAGTAGTCCTTAAAAGTGAAAGTGGGAGGTAGAAGAAGAATCAGTGCCAGAGTGCGGTGATGTAAGAAAGACCCAACAGCCACTGCTGGCTTTGAAGATGCAAAGAAGGCCACGAGCCAAAGAATGCAGGCAGCCTATACAAGCTCAAACAGGCAAGAAATGGAGTCTTGCTTAGAGCCTCCAGAAAGGAATACAGCCTGTTGACACCTTGATTTTAACCCAGTGAGACCTATTTGAGACATTTGACCTCCAGAACTGTAAGATAATAAATCTGTATCATTTTAAGCCACTACATTTGTGGTAATTCATTATAACAGCAACAGAAAACCAATATAGAATTAGAGAGAGAAATTGGGGATGAGATGGAAGATTCATCCAAGTGTATTCAGTCATTACACCAACTCTCTTATAATTTAGGGAAAAAATGTAAGAAGCATTAAAGCATTAAAGTACCAAAGAAGATCTCCTCTATCTAGACATGTGTATACCCTTTGGTAATGGCAAAGTCAGACTTGATGTAAACTAAACATACCTGAATAAAGGATTGTATTTTGCTAAATTCAGTCAACTATTGTCAATTATTTGCTAAATTTCCTATAGTCAGTTATTTTTTTATTGCTCTTTCTAGGGGGAAGAAAAATATAACCATACTCAAACCTATTGATAGCTGATTTTTGATGATGCCACAGCAACCACTGGGTCCATCATCACATACTCAGGGCACATTATGAGTTCAATATTTCCTGTTTGGAATTTTTGTCGTCCTGAAGTTTTTCTGTGCTTTATGGAAGTAGTATTTTCAAGGATTCTGGTTTAGTGGGAAATGTTAATGCTGTTTACTTTAGAATCCCCAGTTTTGGGGGATTCTATATCTATGACATAGACGTGAAGTCCCATATTACTTAATAGAGCTGGACATAAAAACTGACACAGACATTTAGAATAGTCAGTGTCACTTGCCTCAGCTAGTCCATCAGTATTGCTAACATTCACCCCATAAGTATATGTGCAATCCATGATGTCCTATTTCTTTTTTTTTTTTTAAAGATTTTATTTATTTATTTGAGAGAGAGAATGAGATAGAGAGCATGAGAGGGGGGAGGGTCAGAGAGAGAGGCAGACTCCCTGCTGAGAGACTCGATCCCGGGACTCCAGGATCATGACCTGAGCCGAAGGCAGTCGCTTAACCAACTGAGGCACCCAGGCGCCCCCATGATGTCCTATTTCAATAACAAAGTGAGAACTTTAAGTTATGTGGAGCATATTTATTTCCTAACATATTATCTTTCAGAAAGGAAAACTATTGGAGAGATTTCTTGCTTGCCACTAGGAAAAAGATACTCTTTTGGCTCTGGACTTGACATAAGGGCACTTTCTGGAATGTCAAGCAGTTATTGATTTCTGCACTTATATATCACAGTAAAAATAAACTCCTGCTTTTTCTTTTAACCACTATTTCTTCATTTTCATTGCAGAAAATTATTAACCTAGGTTCATGGTAGGTATGGTAAATTGATGGAAAAATTGGCTCTGATTCTCTACCCCTCCCTGTAATAATACCCTTTGCAATACAATTTTATAACAGCTTACATTAAGAGGTAGAGCCTATTTCCAGCCCACTGAATCTGGGCTGGCCTTGTGACTTGCTTTAGTCAAAAGAATGAAGGATAGCACCAGTTATGAGATTTGGCCTTAGGAGGCCTTGAGCATTTCAACTGTCTCTCTTGGACACCTGTCTCCACCATAAGGCTAAGTCCGGACAAGTTGCTTGAGGATGATAGACCACATGGAACTGAGCTAAGGGTGTCCCTGGCCTCCAGGAGCCAGCACCCAGAAGCATAAACAACACCCATAATTGACCTCTGGCTCACCAAAGGTGGGGGAAGGGAACCCAGACAAGACCAGAAGAACTGCTCAGCTGAATCCAGCCTAAATTGTTGATCCTAGGAATCTTCAGATAAATAGTGTTGTTTTATGCTATTACATTTGGGTTGGTTTGTGATGCATTCAGTAATAGCTAACTGATGCAATAGGTTTTATGGTGGTCTGTGAACCCTCTGAAATTCTGCGTAAAACTGGTGTGTATGTGTGTTTTTCTGGGAAGAACTTTCAGTGTTTAGCAATTCTCAGACAATTGTGGCCCAGAAAAATTTTACAAATTGTTGCCCTGTTGGTTTATTGATAGACTTAATCACATGCCAGGTATCAGACCCATTCACCTATTGAATGAAACTGCACAGATTCTGAAGAAGACAACTTGTTGTTAGAGTAAGAGTTAAAAAACAAACAAGCCACTTTGTGTGTTGGGTGTGTGCGTGCATGCGTGCCAATACATACTTTGTCCACTGAACTGGAAATCTTTAGGTCTCTTTCCTAAATATATTCTGGCATACCTTGGTATCACCTGTTATGTAGTACTTAAGTCTTCTGTCACTGTTTGTGATTAAATGCTAGAGTATTAAATTAAAAGATCAATTTCAAATGCTAATATCCCAATTAGATTGCTACTGCAGATTACAAATATGTTCTTCTTTGAAGAATTTGCTGTTAAAATACTTTCATAGTCCATGGCTTAGGATAATTCCTTTCAACCCTTGCCAATTCCATCCTCACTCTGTGCTGATAGCCTCCCCTCCTACTTTATAGAGGAAAGATAAATCATCGGAGGGGGGGACCTTCTCAAATCTCGTTTCGGACAACAATTGTGTGAACTAAATAAAACCTATAACATATGACCAACTGCTTAGCTAATGTAGCTAATGGAGGCTTTAGCAATGCTTTGTTTTTTCTACTGAATTTTTGTTCCCAAGATTGTAGGGTATGTCATTTTTGTCTGATGTCTGTGGTGTCCTTTGGTGAGCTGATGAGGCCAACACAAGGCTTTGCTTGAATGTGTAGTATTTGCTCTGCACTTATCTATCATGTGCCAAGGCTTGAGAGCTGTGCATTTTCCCCTAACTCAGATCTTCTGGCTCGTTGTCAGTCAAGTCATGCCAGAGCTGCTAGCCAACAAAAGCATATAGGGAAAATAAATTTGTCATAGGAAAAGTACAGAAAAGTGATCACTTTTGGGCAGGATCACAGTAAGAACACTGTTAGGCTGCATTTCACTAATGTCAAAAACAATATGCCTTGCCAAATATCTTTTTTAATTTTTTTTTTGGCATGTGTCAATTAAAGCACAAGTGTTTGGATACTTTCACCATATAGTTAGACCCAAATTTCGTTATACACATAATACCATAGACATTTGCAAGAGTTGTTTATCCAGGAACCATATTTTAACCCTTCCCCCACACCCTACCCAACTGTGGTTTTGCTAGCCAGCTCCCAGATGTGAGGAGTTGAGAGATGGGGGTCTGGGGGTGTGGGAGGTTTGAATTTCAGTAAAGCATAGCAGGTGTAATGGTGGTCTCAGAGAAACACCTTCTTTCTTTTGACAGAATAACAGGTCATTTCACTGAGAAAAGAGCTCGTTTTTCTCCAGCACTTGCACCTTACAGCTTCAAATACCACATGGAGAGGATTTCCAGAAGAGTACAGCATGGCTGCTATAAACACCTAGTGGCTAGGAGTGGAGGTTTCTATCAGTTCTTTGTCTTTTCTCTAAGGTAGAACATAATAGTAGTAATGCCTGCCTTCTTTATGGCTCTGAAATTGCTTTGAAATGCATATATAAAGATGATAAAAGGAGGTAAAGCAATCTACAAAAGATTGATGTTCTAGAGATTTCAATACTCTTTTTCAAAGACAACATTGTCTACTCTGTATGCATTGGTCAGATTATAGGAGGTTTTGTCATCCAACGATGTAGAAGGGAATAGGAACAGAAATCTGAGGTGTCCTCCACATGTCATATTTGCCAAAATAATTTCTGATATTGCTAAAACAGGGACTTAGCAATTTGGCAGGCTCAAATGCTGGTGCTGTGAGAACCAGGCATCTGAGCTTCCTTAGAGAGGTAATCATAGTGGACAAAGGAGGTGGTGCCTACCACCCAGTGAAAAAGAAAACGAACCACACATAGAGTCCATACAATTCACAAGCAGTCATGAGAGTCTCTTTACTGCTTCCATATTCCCTAAGTCACATGTTCTTTTGTTACATCTTTTTGTCCCCAGCAAGGTGGCCATTAGTGTTCATTTTCACTAGATAGTATCTGTATAAACATTTTGGATTGGCAGGATGGGAGACACACATTGTGTTTTGCCCTGACCCACATGTTAAGGAAGGCTATATTTATTACATATTATCCTCAGAAGATGAACATAATTTCGGGATTTCTGCCGTGCTTGTCCTGGGAGGTACATGTTGGAATGAAAAAATCCCACACAAAGAGATTAGGCACAAGTTGAGCTCTGAAGTTGCATGCTCTGTTTCCTTTTATTATTTTTTTTTAAAGAAAATGTTCTCAGATTTTCCTCTTGCATCAACCCAAGATAGTCTTTTGAGCAACTTATAAATTTTCAGCTGCCTCCACCCTCTGCTTTTGGATTGCTTTTGTTTTCTAACTCTTGTGGCCACTTAATTATTTACTAGTGGTTCAAAAAGTGTCATAAAGCAGCAGTTATTTTGTGGATATATGTAATTAGTGACACACACACAAAATATGCACCACATAAATGAATCTCTAAATGGAGTCTAAGGTGGCAGGAAGATAATCTATAGTTGGTGTAATATAGTTAAACTGGTTTTGACAATTTTTTTCTTTAGTAAAGAACTTTTTAAAAAGTTTCTGTAGTAGATGAACTTTGATAATTTTTCCTTCTTCCCTCCTTCCCTCCCTCCCTCTCCCCTTTTCTTTCTCTCTTTGTCTGTCTTTTTTCTTTCTTTATCTTCTTTCTTTCTTTCTCTCTCTCTCTCTCTCTCTCCCTTCCTTCCTTCCTTCCTTCTTTCTTTCTTTCTTTCTTTCTTTCTTTCTTTCTTTCTTTCTTTCTTTCTTTCTTTCTTCCTTTCTTTCTTTTTTATTTGAGTGTAGTTGGTGCACAATGTTAAATTAGTCTCCAGTGTACAACATAGTGAATCAACAAGTTTATCTATTATGCTATGTTCACTACAAGTATAGCTACCTTCTGTCCTGTTACATCGCTATTACAATATCATTGACTATATTCCTTATGCAATGCTTTTATTTCTATGACTTATTCATTCCATAGCTGGAAACCTGTATTTCCCACTCCCCTTCACCCATTTTGCCCATCCCCCACCCTCTCCCCTCTGTCAGTCATCAGTTTGTTCTCTGTATTTCTAGATCTGGTTCTGCTTTGTTTTGTTTTAACTCATGAGTGAAACCATATGGTATTTGTCTTTCTCAGTCTGACTTATTTCACTTAGTGTAATACCCTCTGGGTCCTTCTATGTTGTCTCAGATGGCACAATCTCATTCTTTTCTATGGCTGAGAAATATTTCATTGTGTGTCTGTGTGTCTATGTATACACTATATCTTCCTTATCCATTTGTCCATCGATGGACATTTCGGTTGCTTCCATATCTTAGCTTTTATAAATAATGCTGCAATAAACATATATGCATATGCATATATCTTTTTAAATTAGTGACTTTTGTTTTCTTTGGCTAAATACCCAGTAGTAGAATTGCTGGATCATATGGTAGTTCTATTTTTAATTTTTTGAAGAAAACATTCTGTTTTCCACAGTGGCTACACTAATTTACATTTCCACCAACAGTGCATGAAGGTTACTTTTTTCCCACATCCTTACCAACACTTGTTATTTCTTGTGTTTTTCATTTTTACCATTATAACAGGTATAAGGTGGTATCTCATTGTGGTTTTGATTTGCATTTCCCTGATACTGAGGGATGTTGAGCATCTTTTCACATGTCTGTTGGTCATCTCTATGTCTTCTTTGGAAGAATGTCTTTTCAGGTCCTCTGCCCATTTTTTAATTGGATTTTTTTTTTTTTTTTGGTGTTGAGTTGTATAAATTCTTTATATAGTTTGCATATTAACCCCTTATTGGATATATCACTTGTGAATATCCTCTCCCATTCAGTTGGTTGCCTTTTTGTTTGTTAATGGTTTCCTTTGCTGTGAAAACACTTTTTATTTTAATGTAGTCCCTTGATAATTTTTTCTTAAAAGTATTTTGTGCTGTACAAATACAGTCAAGTGTGTATATATATATATATATATATATTTGAGAGAGAGAGAGAGCATGCAAGTGGGGGTGGGGGAAGGGGCAGAGGGAGAGAGAGACTCTTAAGTGGGCTCTACACAGGGCTCCATCTCACAACCCTGAGATCATGACCTGAGCCTAAATCAAGAGTTGGAAGCTTAACCCACTGAGCCACCCAGGCACTCCAAACATAGTCAACTATTTTTATTTTATTATATTTATTATTTATTTTTTATTATTTATTTTAAATAAAAAATAAATAAAATAATTTATTTTATTATATTTATTATTTATTATATAAATATACATATATTTATTTTATTTATTTTTAAAGATTTTATTTTATTTATTTGAGGGAGAGAGTGAACGAGAGAGAGAGAGCACAAGCTGGGGGAGAGGCAGAGGGAGAGAGAGAAGCAGGCTCCCCGCTGAGCAGGGAACCCAATGCGGGACTTGATCCCAGGATCCTGGGATCATGACCTGAGCTGAAGGCAGATGCTTAATCAACTGAGCCACCCAGGCGCCCCCATAGTCAACTATTTTTACAATTTACCTTATCTTTATCTCAACTCAGGAGTTATAGAAACTGTGGGGCTCAACTTTTTCCCTAGTTTGTGTGACATTACCTACAGCTTGGAAGCAAGAGTGCAGGCAAAGCTTGAGTCTCCAATACAAACTTAGGTCTCTGAATTGTCACAACTGACTCTAAACTTGATCTGAAATCCTGGGATATAAAAATGTTCATTATCTATGAAAAGTTGGGAGAATCATATGTTTATAATTTGAGCTATATTTTAAGTCTCACAGAGTTTGATATTTAAAAGAATTCTATTGTGAATCTTGTTTTTCTTTTTGTTTGTTTTTTGAGTTTTTTTGGAAAAGAATTATCTTGGAATCTATTTTGGGTATAGACCCAGACCTTCCTGGACTTTTGCCTTAGGTGATACACACCTCTTATGAAGACTCCCTTCATCCTAGCTAGTAATATCTATATTGGGAGTTCCATTTTATTACTTATAATAAATACAATACTCTAACATAACTTCTGAAACTTTTCCACTAAATTACCCCCAGTGGTACAGAACATGAACACTAAATTTGTCTGCCCTGGGGAAGTCTAGGCCTTAGTCCAAAATGTTCCAAATCATGTTTGAACTTCCTTTGAACATTTTACCTTCAGTATTAATTCTGTGTTTATACTATGATTCGTAATAAGTCCTTGCTTATTTTAATTTAAAGTATTTTAAATTACTTACCATTGTGTAAAACTGGAGGAATAGGAAGAGTTGTCATGTTCATTCTGTTCCTCTCCAGCACCCAAAGCATGGCTTTAAGGCAGTAGACCAGATTCACAGATCCACGTTCTTCATCCACTCATTCATTAACATATTTAGCAAGCTTTTTTTTTTTTAACTTGTTTGTTTACTCTGTTCAGCATTGTGCAAGGTGTTAGGGATAAAGAAGGCAGATTCTTCTTTCAATTATCTAACAATTTAGTGGGAATGATAAACATGGAAACTCATAAGTATAATAAAGTCTATCAGTGCTATGATTGAACTGCGTACAGAGTACATTAGGGCCCCAATGCACTGGGGAAATGGGATCAAGAAAACTTAAGAAAGGAGGTCATATTTGAAGAATATTCTGAAGTTGAGTAAAATGTTCAGCAGGAGAAGAAGAAAGGGCATTATAGAGGAAGCAGCATGAACAAAGGCATGGAGGTATGAAAGGGGTTGGGTTTTTGGAGATGTTTCAACATGAC
Source organism: Neomonachus schauinslandi (assembly GCF_002201575.2). NCBI lineage: Eukaryota > Metazoa > Chordata > Mammalia > Carnivora > Phocidae > Neomonachus > Neomonachus schauinslandi. The sequence continues at coordinate 81,582,686 of NC_058404.1, forward strand.
TGGTACTTGGGCATGTAGTAGGAGGGGAGAGAGAGAAGGTTAGAGAAAGAGGTAGAAGCCAGATTGTGTTGGGCCTTAAATGCCATATTTCAATGTGGAGTTTATCTTAGTAGACAGTCAGGAATCCCCAAAGAGTTTTAGCACCACAGTGGATAATGAATTGGAGAAAGCAAGACTTAAGGCAAGAGGTGGGTTAGGTGACTGTAACAAGAGTCCAGGTGCAAAGTGATGAGAACTTGAACGAAAGCCATAAAAGTGGGATGAAGATGGAAGGACATAAACGAGAGATGTTATAGAGAGGGAATTGACAGAACTTGGTCATCAATTTGATCTGGAAGGTTAGGTGAGAAGATAAAAGGGAAGAGAAGAGTTTAAAATGATTCTGGGTTTTTGACTTGGGGGATGGCAAATAGTGCCTTAACTTAATGCAAGAGGAAGATCACTTTTGTTTATTTGTTGATTGATCCTGGGTGTTTCCTTTCCTTTTCATTTTGGGAATATTAAGTTTGAGGTGTTAAGGCGGGTACTCCTTAACATAGAGCCAGTAAGCTGTTGGCTGTATGTACTTAGAACTTCAGGGAAGGGGTCATATCAAGAAATCGATTAGGTTTTCATCCATATGTGTGGTAGGTAAAGCCTTAGAAGAAGATGAGGTTCTCCAGAGAGCAAATAAAGGAGGGGAAAGCCAGGAGTCAAAAGAACCTAGGGTATTAGCAATGTTTACGTGACTAGGAAAACAGCAACATCAAGGGAGTTTATGAAGACATGGGGCAGGGGAGAAAGAGAATTAGGAGAGAGTTACACCTTGGAATTCAAGAAAATGATATGTTCTAAGAAGAGAGGAGGCAGTAGTATCAAATACAGCAATGAGGTCAAATAAGATGAAAGTTGACAAGAGTTCACTGACTTTAGCAATTTTGAGAACACAGGTGACCTTTGCAAGAGCATTCCACTGGGGCGGTAGAGCAGTTTGACTGTAGCAGTATGAAATGTGAGAGGGAGTGAATGGAGAGGGAATAAAGTGCAGGCTATTTTTGAAGTGTTTACCTGAAAAGGAAACAGAAAGGGGTAGAGTAAAACAAATAAATAAAATATTTTTTAAGACAGGAGAACATTGCAAGGATGTATGGCTAGGGGAAAAGAGGCAGTAGAAGGATTGAAAGTATAGGAGAAAGAAGAGCTAATTGATAACGGCAAGATCTTTCTCTGGCAGGGAAGGTATATTAGTTTCCTATGGTTGCTATAACAAATGACCAAGAACTTGGCAGCTTAAAACATCAGAATTTTTTTTTTTCACAGTTCTGGAAGTCAGAAGTCTGAAATCAAAGTGTCAGCAGGGCCACCTCTCTCTGGAGCCTGGGGTGTTGGGGAGACCCTACCTTGTCTTTTCTAGCTTCTGATGGCTGCTGGCTGTCCTTGGCATTCCTTGACTTGAGACCTCATCGCTGCAATCTTTGTTACCATTGTCACATCCACTTTTCCCCTGTGTGTTTTTGTCTTCTCCTCTTCTGTCTGTTTCAAATCTCTCTGCCTGTCTCTGACAAGGACACTTGTTATTGAATTTAGGACCCGCCTGGATAATCCAGGATGATTTCCTCATCTCAAGATCCTTAATCACATCCTCCAAAACCCTTTTCTCCAAAGAAGGTAACATTCACAGTTCCAGGGAGTAAGCCATGGACATATATTTTCAGGGACTGCCATTGAACCCACTGGAGAAGGGATCAGGAATAGAAGTGAAGGGATAAGTCTGGAACTTGAAATGTGATATGAAGAGACTGGAGAAAGGAAGTTAAGATAAGTAGGTATAGAAATTGGAGTTGGGGTCAGAAGCCAAAAAAGTTCTTACTGCAAGGCCTCAAATTTTTCTATGAAGCAGGAGGCAGCAAGGCCATTGGTTCAGAGGAGAGGCAGCGGGGATAGGGCTGAGTGTAGGAGAAAAATGAAATATTATAAAAGCCATGGGTGTGGTAGGATAAGTGGACAAAGAACAGGTAAAGGGCAAAGGAGGGGGAGCAAAGATGTTGGGGATTATATATTTATAGATCTTACATTTGTAGATTTGACTGTACCTTTATACAACTTTGGTTATATTTTCTGGCAGTAGTATGCAAAAACAACTGCAACAACAAACAAAGCAAAGCAAGGCAAAACAAATGCCCATGAAAATAAAGCAGCAGCCTGCTAACACAGTCTAGACTAGCCCAGCAAATTCGCTGCTTTCTCATCACGAAACCTAGGGAAACACTGATGGTGACTAACGCACAGCCAGAATTAATGTGGGAGAGAGGGAATGAAAGCCTTCAGTCATTGGGAGGTCTATGGGGAGCAGGGCAAATTGAGCTGAATTTTCTTTGGCTTCTGATCTGAAGTTTCTCCAGAAAAGGCTTTTCGAGGAAATGAGAGAAATGCCAAGAAGGGGAGGGTGCTAAATGTGGGGTAGATAAGCCTCTGAACATACTGTACTTGTCTAAATGATCAAACCATAAGAACAAACTTCAGTTTGTAATTTTAGCCTTATTATCACTTAAAAAAAATTAACATGGGGGTTTTACTGGGCACCTGCCATGTGTTGGCCGCCATATTGCCCTCACTGTGTACTTGGTGGAAATAGTGCCAGCATTTGTCTAAATGACTCCAAGCAAGTTCTAATCTTCCATCTTCCCACCATGTACCGTGAAACCCATGTCTAAATATCCAACCTGTTTTGATGTGATCAGAAGAAGGGATCAGAGATTTTTCTGGCATCCTTCATGTACAGATGAATGAGTTTAAATGAAATCTTGATATTTGGATTAATGGAACAGAGATAAGAGATGAGCAAGTATTTTATTTTTCAAGCCCATGATATTAATCTCTTGGTTCCTCAAGTTCCAAGCTACAATGATGTGGGTTATACTACACTGTAGTTGCTGGATTTCGTATTATATATAGTATCCCCCAGGCACTAGGAGCCAAGGGAGTTACTATGTATACCTTGTAGTAGTGCTTCTCAAACTTTCATGTGCATATTAATCTCTTGGAAATCTTGTTAAAATGCAGCTTCTGTAGGTTTGAGGTGCACCCGAAATTTTTCATTTCAATCAAGCTTTCACATGATGCTGATGCTGCTGGTCCAAGGAATATATTTTGAGTAGCAAGATATTAGACTAGTTAAAAAACTTATAGAATACTTACATGGGATCCCAAAATATGTGGATCAGTAGCTGTAACATCAGAAAAAAATCATAGATCACAACAAACTGGAAATGTTTCCCACATCTTTTGGGAAGATCCATAATATTTTAGCCTCTCAACAAGTCTTCATATTGACCATAAATCTAATCAGCTTTCTCTGTGGTGAGTATCTAGCAATTAAAAGGAGCCAAAATATCTACTCTAAAGATAGTGTGAAATTTCTTAGTTTTGAGGTTGAAAATGCTCAGTAAATACATCTCTAAGAATATATAAGCATTTTCTTTTCTTTTTTCCTTTCCTTTTTAATATTAAACCTCATGAAGAAACTGGACAATCTCTTAAGAAGGAAGAGCTTTCTGTTTTTACAATTAGGATTTCAGTAGTAGTTTGGAGACATTAAAATTTATTTATTTATTTTTAAAGATTTTATTTATTTATTTGAGAGAGAGAGAGAGAGCACGAGTGCCAAGAGGAGCAGAGGGAGAGGGAGAAGCAGACTCCCTGCTGAGCAGGGAGCCCAACTTGGGGCCGATCCCAAGACCCTGAGATCATGACCCAAGCCGAAGGCAGACATTTAACCAACTGAGCCACCCAGGGGCTCTGAGATACTAAAATTTATTAAACTACAGTCAACCTTTGAATAATGTTGGGGTTAGCAGCACTGACCACCTGTACAGTTGAAAATCCCTGTGTAACTTTTGACTCTCCCCAAATTTAACTACTAAAAGCTTACTGTTGACTGGAAGCCTTACTAATAACAATAGTACAACAACAAGCCTAATAACATACAGTCAATTAACACGTATTTTGTGTATGTATTATATGCTATATTCTTACAATATGGCTGAAATAAAGGAAATGTTGATAAGAAAATCATTAGGAAGAGAAAATAGATTTATGGTACTATACTGCATTCATTGAAAAAAATCCATGTATAATTGGACCCAACCAGTGCAAGACCTTGTTGTTCAAGAGTCAAGTGCACTTCCAGATTTAGCTATCAGAGAGGATTATATTGGTTCCTCATTTAGCATCCATTTTTCTCTTTCTTCTTTTCTACCAGAAACCCAGTTTTGTGAAAGTGTTGCCCCCTCCCAAGTCCCCCAACACCATGGAGTCATGTACCTAAGGCTAACTGACATCTTCTCTGACACTAGGGCTGGTTTATTTAAGGATAATCTCATTCCTTTTGCCAGTGGTGATTTAGGAATGAGATGTAGAAGCTTCTAGGAGAGCTTCTAGGACACATTTTCTTGCTCCTAAGAGAGATCTATAGAAGAGAAAAATCTGTCATCTGTATTTTATCAAGATATGTGCTCTGGAACTACCAAAGTTATCTTGTAACCAGCCTGAGAATAAGGCCAACCTCAGTGGAGAGAGGGATAGAACTGGTAACATTGTTAACCACTGACTTAGCCATCTCATAGCCCTCCCTACTTCCGGACCTTTTATTATGTGAAATTGTTTGTTAGTATTCTGGCCAATTTGACTTGAGATCTCCATTACTTGTAACTGAAAACATCCTTCTTTTTATCTTCACACTAAATAAAGTTGAGAAGGACAACACTTGGAGAGCAGTCATCTCTGGATAGTTGCTTTTGGAATCCCCGAGAAGATCACAAGCAATGAAAATTTATAACCACCTTATTAAAACCATATAAACTCAATTTGGTTCCACTGAAATAACCAACCACACCAATTCTCCTCAACTAGGTGAACAGATGAATTTCTTTAATTTTCACAAAGTTTTTCAAAAAAATGTTATTTTAAAAGTTAACTTTCATTTTTTTTAAAAGTTAACTTTCAAATTACACTGAGCAAATTAGAACTGAGCAGGTTTTTAAAACATTGATTTATTTATTTTGATTTTCTATTTTATGTACTTTGTGTGGCTTCTGATGAGTGGTCCTAGATTATTCATGACTGTTTCTACTGTGAGTAGATATATTTTAAGAAAAACAAGTCACCGGCCACTCTTTCTGCACTTTGAACACACACATTGCCAGAGTGGATACTGTACAAATGTGAAAAATTAGAACTCACATTACAGTTCAGGCTGCTGCAATGCTTTGACATTGGCTTCTCCCAAAAGTAAATAGTCTTAGTTTGTTGATCATTTTTTGTTCAAACTCCATTTGTGAGTGTTGTGAAACATTAAATAATCCTTACATTTGCACTACTGAGTATGATGCTGTGTGAAGCAAAGGGGTTGAAGAATGACTTCTTTATAATAGCATATGGCAAATCTCTCTAATGAGAGGCCATTTACTGTAAAAGTCTCCTACATGTGGTACTTGACAGCAGGTGTCTGGAGAACATCCTGTGAACATTTTCAAGTATACTGTTACTGGCGATTGGCAAGAAAAGGTAAAGATCTGAACGTGGAAGATTGAACCAGAAAGAAGAATAAAATGTAAAACGATAATGAAAGAGCTAGAGAAAAAAAAGAAAACCTAAAAACCCTACCTCACCAGCTTGTTTCTGCATTAAGGAAGTGTATAAATAACTCCATTAGAGGGCACTAAACATGACATATTACCTACAGAGAAGAGAAAGGTCTTATTGTACTCAAACCACTAAGTTACCTAAGGCTCCTTTCTCAATAGAGAATGGATGCTAGTGACTGGCCCACGTCAGTGTGGAGTTTAATTAAACCACTCAACACTAGTCTGCAGAAGCTGAGAATGGAATTTATTGAGGAAAAATATTCCTTTGGACAAGTTTTACATGAGATTTTTGCATCCCATGCTTAATGTCAAATGCAGGGCTGTCACTCATAATTGTGTTTTTGTGCACTGAACAAAGGCACCTGGTCCAAGAGGTGAGTGGGGGCTTCAGTCAAAGCCACATTGCACTTGCCAAGCTGAAACCTTCACTAATGACTACATTTGCTGGGAGCAAATTGCATTTTTTTGTTGTTGTTGTTTTTTCATCCCACAGAGCTACGTTCTTTAAGCCATGTGCTCTCCTTCAGGAGGCATCTTTTACTAATTCAACCACATGGGAGGGAGGGGAACTTTTTTTTTTATGGTATTTTCCTAATTTGTCCACCAAGGGGAGACACCTTGTTCATCTTCAGCACAAAAGCACGTGTACGTTAACAGCTGCCCTGTTCAAGAAGATTGAGTCTCTGCTCCCAAAATTGGACCATACAAAAAGAATAAAATAGAACGCATTTGGGCATTTAGCTACTGATCTGTAGCAGATTACTCTGATACTTTGAGAAATTTTATTGTTAGAGGATAGATGTGGCCTTATGATCTGTGTGTGATTCTAGGAACTGGCCTACTCTGTTGGTGAAAGTTAGTAAGCTATAGGAGGGAGGAATAGACCTCTATCCCTGAAAGGAGGAATCTATAATCCTCCCCTTCCATTGCCACCCCGTGTCCCTGGTCTCAGTGGTCTTACTAATAGAAAGTGAGCAAAATCAATGGGGACTGTTTTTTCTTTTATTCCATATGACATATTACACTTTATGTATGACTAGAGAGGGAGTGAAAACAAAGCAATCAAGAGCAAAAGGAAATCACACACACAGTCTGTTCTTTCTTTTTCTTCTTATCAAAGTTTTAGTGGGGATTGTTGACTCATTTATTAATTCTCTTGCTTGTCAAGATCAAGAGAGAAAAATATCTTCCTCCAATAATTCTGTTCTTGACCAATGTGGTTGATTTTATGCTTTCTTTAATTATTTGCTTCCTGCTCCTTGTGAGAAGATTATACATTTTTACCCTGCAGTTCTCACTCATCAAAGACTGTTCTTCCTTGTCCCATTGATATCAGGTTTCACCACGTGACTTCCTGTGGCCAGTCCTATTTGAGCAGATGTGATAAATGCCATTGAGTGGTTGGCTGTAACACTGTCTTCCATGTGCCATGAGGACAGCATGTCCTAAATAGGGGCTGTTTCTCCAGCCTGGGTCTGAGAATGAGAAGCCATGTAGAATAGAGTCACAACCCACCTTCAGCCTACATGTAACACAAGTGCTGAATAAACCTTTATTTTATAAGCCACAGAGATTGGGGCATCATTGTTATGATAACTGACTCGTACCAGGAGTGAAATGCTGCATAACAACTGAATCCTAAAAGATATGGCATTGGCTTCTGGACAGTGTGTGACAGGAAACTTTAAAACAGGGAAAAAAATGGCAATCTATGACATGGAGTGGTAAATATTTGGAGTGGTAAATATTTGGTATAAGGACTGTCCATAATAATCTGAAGGCAGATAGACAGTTAATACACTTGTGACTTTAGGTTAAGATGTGGTGAAACAGAATGTCACTAATGTGCCATGGTGGTTATTAGGTGCATTTGACAACTATACAGAAGAAATGAACTCAGCAAGGAATTGGCCAAGCAGGGATGAGAGGAAAGAGAGAATTTAGAAGTGTTGAGAATTGCGGGGTTGAAATATGTAACTGTTCCTCTTATCTACCAATAAAAGATAAAATTTAGAAATGATTTCAGCAATAGAAGTCAATTAAAATTCAGTCATGGACAGAAGAATAAATCAAGGGGCATGGCTACCACAACCCTTCTTAAAATCTTTAAATGTATTAAGGTGTCGCCCTCCGTCCCAAATAAATCCTTTTAGCTGGACAGGAGAAAAGAGATGGTTCAGAGGAAAGTGATAAGGGCCTGTCTATGCAATAAAAGACCAATAAGCTCAATCTGCTTCTGGTGGGGGGAAGGGGCTTAAAAAAATTATAGTGACTCTTGTCACATGGACCTAACTGAAATCAAATAGATACAAAGCCAACAGTTGTGTGTGTGTATGTGTGTGTGTGTGAGAGAGAGAGAGAGAGATTGTCAAAAGAGCCATCACTGGCTTGAATTTGAAAAGATCATGACTGCAAGACATAAAAGCAAACATTTTGGATCCCTGCATATCTATATCCAATACCCAATACCATTCTAGAATTCCTTCCACCCTTGATATCTGGTCACCCTGGCTTGCCTTCAGCAAGAATCCTGGTAAGTTGGTTTAACAACTACCCTTCATGTGCTCCTCTAGTAATTTTCCATCTACCTCCACATTCTGCTCACTGACTATCAATCCCCACTTGTGTTTGTTGTGTTCGGAATTGATCCCGATTTACCTCCTTATTGTGATAGTCTTGGCACCTATTACAATAGTCCGGAAGTCTTCCTTACTGTCTTAACAAGTGTCAGAATAATTTTTTCTTTAATAATGCTCAGCTATGGGCGCCTGGGTGGCTCAGTTGGTTAAGCGACTGCCTTCGGCTCAGGTCATGATCCTGGAATCCTGGGATCGAGTTCCACATTGGGCTCCCGGCTCAGCGGGGAGCCTGCTTCTCCCTCTGACCCTCTCCCCTCTCATGCTGTTTCTCTCTGTCTCTCTCTCTCTCAAATAAATAAATAAAATATTTTAAAAAAAATAATGCTCAGTCATGAAGAAGGACATATTGTTCAGTGGCCTCTTTAGATGTAGTCAAGGAGGATAATGAAAAAGGTAGAGTCTCTTAGAAGGTAGAATCAAGAGCCATAGAGAAAAATGGACTGAAGAATTATTTCCAGGAAGTATAACTAGAGCCAAATCTAGGAGCATTTCCTCCCCACAGAGGAGGCCTTTGCAACATTTGCCCAGGGGGTTTTAGAATTGCTATTGGTATATATATATATATATATATACCGGGGTCCTGGGATCAAGTCATGCATTGGGCTTCCTGCTCAGTCGGGAGCATGCTTCTCCCTCTCCCTCTGCTACTCCTCCTGCCTGTGCACTCTCTCTCTGTCTCTCAAATAAATAAATAAAATCTTTAAAAAAATAATAACACTGATAATAGCAGTATATATATATATATATATATATATATATATATATATATATATATA